>NC_092064.1:11294778-11615195 GCF_039877785.1 Chaetodon trifascialis
AGTGGCAAATGTGCTGACTGAAAAACAACCTTTAAGATGCCTGTCATTGTTTGGATATTCATAACTTGCTCCGGTTATTGAAAATGGAATGCGGCATTTACATGCAACAGCTCATAAATATAATACATGAGATTGAAATATTGAGGGAATAGCAACATGCAAGTAAACATAGTCTCTGCCAGGTGCATATGTAGGCAGGTGAATGAATTAATAATGTGAGCCACTTTTATTATCTACAAACAGCCTCTTTGACCTGCAATCTTTTGCTTTGCTGCTCGAATATTACGTAAAACGTGTCAAGTAGGATGCAAGGATGTATAAGAACACCCTGTGTTTGCAACCAGCTACCCCACATTCACAGTAGAGCCTTAAGGGTATCTACAAAGACTTTCTAACATTTCAGCCTGCTTGTGTAAGTCACCATGATTATTCTTCCTTGATTAGCCTTGCATTATTAATGTCAGCATTACAAACAGAATAAAAACTTTTTGTAAAAAATAGCTACATGTTTATTTTCTTCATCTCTGCTTTAGTGTCTGTTGCTCCTTTAATGAGGGGAAAAAGTGTGTTTTTGGTCCATGTAAAGCTGTCGGACTGAGGTCATGGTTATGCATTTCAATCAGATCATGCAATGCAATCTTTGATCTCTAAATGCTTATATATGTTTCATTTAAAAAATGACACAAATTACATGTATAGCTTATCTAGAGCAGTGACCAGCGCCTGTGCGTGTTTGCCGCGTGCTGCAACTGAAAACTAACTGTGACTGAAAGTGACAGGTTCCAGTAGAGGGGTTATTCAAATGATGATTGTCCTAATGGAAAATGTATAACAGGGGAGTAATCACAACACAAGAAAAAATAAACAGAAATCAAAGGTGCTGTCAGCTTACCTCAATCTGAAAAGTGTGCTTTTAATCATGCACTGACTCAGTGCTTGAGTGCACTGTGTGCAGCGCAGGCTCGACAGTACAGTGTGGAGCTTCACTTGCAAGCATTGAGCTGCTTTTCTCAGTTTGAGCAAAATGTCTCTGTCCATGGTGCTGAAGTCCACACGGAGGAACCCTTTGCAGAGAGGATTTAACATCGAATGTACGGTGCAATGCTGAAAGTTGCATCATACAGTAAACGCACATGTTACTGTGTGAGAGTGTTGTTACTGCAGGGCACATCGGACTTGATAGCTGTGGCCTGTCAATCTGCTGTCTCACTGAGGAAACTGATGAAAGCATTACAGACTAGTCAACAAAGTTTAGTTGTCTTATCCAAACATTGCATGTTATCTGATTGTCGGTGCATCCTTCCTCACAAATAACAGGTCAATGTCACTTTTAATTAAAACAGATGCTTTATGTTTCCTCCACTAAATAAAGACAAAATTTTTAAAAAAAGGAGAAATAATTGAGGAAAGAGAGACTATCCCCTGCTGCTTATTGGTTCTCTGTGTCTTCCCTGGTCCAGGAGAGGCACTGTCACATTTATGCCTAAGAAGACAAGTGCTCCCTCAGCTCCCTCTCCTGGGTTTTCCAACCTCATCTTTCTCTTTGAAGATCCTTTTTTTTTTTTCTTTTGCAGCATCTGCTTTTTTCTCCTTCCCCCAGCCAGTGCTACATTGCCTCCCTTCCTTTTTTCACACTTTGATTGCATGTATCTCTCATCGGAGTCCTCTGGCTAATTGCATCATTCTAATGGTCTTTTTCGTGATCATACTCTGTGGTAAGTTGACGTTTCATGCGGCTTATTAATTAGAATTAGCGAGAATAGGACAGAAAAGTGAAGAGAAAGTGCTGATCAGTAGTTTGAGTGTAGAAATTGCAATTGTCTTGGTTCAGGGTATTGGGACTGTGAGGGGATCAGGAAATGAGGCTCGGATCCAAAAAGTTTACATCATTCCTGGCTAACCCCTTTATTTTAATCCCATAACATTCCCAGTATAAATAACCACTCATTCTCTCTTCATACCAGTAAACAGCCGAGTGTAGTAGTGCTCTGATGTCTATTGACATTTTATCTCACTTGGCTGCAGCCATTATCAGCAGCATCCACACAGCAACAGGACTTGGCCTGCTAGTGGAGAGAGTAGGTGTCTCCATCCTCATCTTCTCCTGGCACACACACATACATACATACATACACACACACTGACACTCACACACGCCCACACACACATACACAGTGGTGGCAGTGAGGATATTGGAAGTCTCCGCCTTTAGCTGGAGGCTTACCTCTCTCTCTCTCTCTCTCTCTCTCTCTCTCTCTCTCTCTCTCTCTCTCTCTCTCTACCACCCTCTCTCTCCCTGTCTCCCTCTCTCTTTCCACTCTCAGTCACTCCGAGATGCTGCCACGTCAGTGCAATTTAACAGTTCTTTGATCCATGTCCTGAGAGTGAATGGCAACAAATTAAGCAAATTATTTGAACCACCCACGGGCCTAAGGCAAAGCGAGAGGTGGAAGAGGAGGAACTGGGGGATGCTACAGTTGTTAAGGAGGGTCGAGTATGACTGCCAGAGCCGTGACGGAGGGAATAAGAAATAAATAAATACGCACTGTATATAAATGTATGGGATAACCGAGGAATGACCTGAATCAGGGGAGATATTCTGCCTCAGTGGTCTCCACCTGTTCTGACTGAGAGGCTGGCTCAGTAGTTAGTGGAGGGCTGGCTACGCTATTTACCTCAGCTTTGGCGGCCAAAATTTTGTGAACGGTATCAGAAAACAACATCACCACCACGTCTTATCTTTAGGAGGAAATCAATTGGGTGTGAAAGGAATTCCTGTCTCTCTTCCTTTGGTTTTCATTGCCTGGACTAAACAATGTCTGGTATTTATTCCCTGATGTCTCTCGGTTTTCTGATATATTGTTATCGTAGTCCTGGTGGGATGTTGAGAGTGTTTTTTAAGATAAAAGGAAAGAGCTAAATACAACTGCAATCCTTCAAAGTATTGAAGGAAGGACAATGAGACTCTCACAGCAAGGATATACACATATAGCATATACTTTTCAACCGCTGCTACATTCTTTGCATTCATCAATATTGTCTTCTTTTGCAGTGTTCAGTGGTTGCATTTATATGATGCTTTTATCCAGAGCACTTTAAAAATTTCTCTCTCATTCAGCCATTCACACACACGCACGCATGCGCGCGCGCACACACACACACATACACACACACATACACACACACACCAATGGCAGCGAGCTACCATGCAAGGCGCTGGCCTGTCCATTGGGAGTAATTTGGTGTTCACTGTCTTGCCCAAAGACACTTAAGCCTCTTTCACACATAGTTCCTGGTAAATTGCTGGGATAACCTTTCAGGCACCGCTAATCAGTTACACTCTTCACACACGCAGCCACATTCAGGAACATTTCCATGCTGCACCTTTTCACACATGCTATGGCAATGCCAGAACAGATAGGACAAGGCACAGTCCAGTAGATGATGGCAATGCAACACTTATGGATGCCAAACGACATGAAACTCACAAGAAGGAGAATAATAATAAGAAATGTTCTAGACAGCTGTCATATTGCACTGTGAGTCATTTAAAGGTAACCTGTTGAGTTCTTGACCACTAATAGCACTATGAAGAATTGCATCCAGTGGTAAATGTTACAACTGGATCTCACTGATGGATATATGAACAATTCATCAATAATAAAGCACAAACAACAAATAGCGATGTGAAGTCAATATAAAAAGGCCAGGTGCCGGCCCAAGCCAAAACTCTCTCCACAAATGGTTTGTCTCTCACCAGTACTCCAAGTTTGCTTCTTGTTAATGATCCAGCAGCATATGCTATGTGCAGCCAGATGAGCTGGTCAGGCACAGCTGGAGTTAACACAACGCAACCACTTGCTTATGGTAGTTAGTAGTCATCAACAATATTTTTCAACCTACTGTGACTGCTGTCCTTCACCTTGTGTTTAATATCTGACTTAAAAATTCAGCAAATATGCAGTTCGGCACTTGATGAAGCATTAATCAATTCAGGTTTTTGGGGAGGGAGACCAAAAACTGCTCCAAATTCCTTGATCTGAGAATTTTCTTATTTATTTTTCTTATTTTCCTCTGACATAGGGACAACTTGAAGCAATATATATATAAAAACTGAGTTTGACAGATATACCCTGCACCCCATCAGCTGAGGTCAAAGATGGCCTTTCCAGTGTAAGTGCAGACAAATTGTCATTTCAGAGGTTTTGCTGCATCTTCTTCTTTGACACATGCCATCTGCTGACAGAAATTGTGCTGCAACAGTTACAAACTTGTTATATTGCTTGTAACTTCTCCTTGCAGGGTAAAATAATGAAGGTGATGTAAATCCAAGCCAATTTTTCATCGACCAAAAATCTTTCTTTCCAAAGGAGGCTGAGTGCAACCGGCAAGATGTCAATCATTTCCTGCCATTACCTCTCTTCCACTGCCCCCACTCCTGAAATAACTGTGCTCCATAATATTCACCATTCTAGCCGTCATGATTATGTCGCTCTCAGCGCTCAAATCTCTGAAAGAGACCTGCACTATATGCTACTACTCAGTCATCAGAATTTAAGTTGGATAAGTTGTCCTCTTCCTCAGTGTCCTCTGCTCAGTTTCCTCAAGTTAACAGGAGGACCTGGGTAGACTGGAGCCCTGGCTTCTCTATTCATAATGTAATTTCACAGCTCATTATAGTCCAAGGACCATTCCCTTCAGACGGTGTCAGCAGTGGTACTAGATATGCATTACCTGGCAGATCTGGGTCATACAGTATTTGCATCATTCTTAGCTTTTCTCCAAGGTCTGTCCAAATGTTAAGACAATCATGGTAAAATACTTGAAACTTCACTAGCTAGAAGTTAATTCATTGCATGTTGCTGTGGTTGACAATATTTGAATTGTCCTACTGTGCAACCCATCTGGTGTGCCATGTGGAATAAAATAAACTCTAAGAATTACCCGTGAATATTGAATGAAACAAGGTGTTTGTTACGGGCTTACTCTATTCCTGCCTATTGAAATACAGAGCATTTTGTTTTTGTCTGAAAGTAAATCTGACAATCCACAATGGTAAACTAATTAATGCTTAATGCCTCACATTATTGTAATGAACCTTAATGAAGCATTTTCCCAGAGCCATTAAGATAAAGATTGTAATGGATTCAGCACACAGGTGTGCTAACATTTATCTTCAAATCAATGGATTCCCACTGCCTGAGCTGTAATTAGACTGTCAGACTCTGATAAGGGTCATGCCAAACTGGTGTTGTGTGTACTCAGCAAATGCCTGCATGGATATGTGTATGGGTGTTTGCATACCTTTGCATCCACCGCTCCTTCAGCTGAACTGCCGTGCAGCAACAGGCTTGTTATAAATTATCCGATTAACCTTGTGAGACTGAGAGCAACTCTTGATTTTTGCTCAAGGTGCAGTTGCTTTATTAGACTGCATAGCAATAAGCACAACACGGAGGCTGATGTAATTTGGTGAGCTGATTGTATGTCTGCAGCAAATGTTCTTCAAACGCCTTCTCTTTCCAATATGTGAGCTGCAGGAAAGAAACCTGCAAATTAGTAACAAAAGCCTGATTGATCTATTGATCCGGTGTATGAAGCTATTACTGCTTCGACAAAACATGTGGCTGCCTCATGTCAAGAATCTGCTAATGGGCTCCTTTACAGAGCTCATCAGGAAAACACAGGTCAGACATCAGTGTTCGAATCAAGAAAACAGGATAGACACAAAAAGACAGCATATTGTGAATACAAATTAGTGTAAATACTGTAAACAGTTTGGTGCAATAATGACATATGCAGGACTTGACAAAGGGTGAAACCAACAACTCCATATTTGTGTACATTTCTAAATGGGAATCTCACCAAATATGGAAGCGCATAGCAGGCCTCCTTTTGGAAATGATATGATGGGACATTTCAAACAGGATTGATTTGCAGTGGGCCATTTACTTGAGTGCAAGCACCCAATACAAACGGCAGACAGACAAACATGGCCTTGGAATATTTTGACTATGACACAATACTGCAAGTGGGCACCTAAATGTTGAGGAAATTCCACACATGGCGTCACTATGAACTGAACTGATAAACACCAAAATTGAACCCCGATGCTGTGCCATCAGTGAGTCAGTGAGTTTGAATGGATAACGCTCACAATGGACTGGTGGCTTACGGCCGTTGTACAGATGTGTGTGTGAATGGGTGAATGCAGATTTGTGTTGTAAAAGCACTTCGAGTGGTCCCCAGACTGGAAAAGTGTGACACAAATACAGTCCATTTACCATTTACCATGATATAAAATTAAATGAAACTTACCAGTCAGGAGGGGTTAAATCAACACATAAAAAAAAAAGATAAACAAGCAAATTTGAACTGTTTGTCATGATAATGATGTCACTAATATAATGTAATGCACCGTCCATTAGTCCTATAATGACAGTGGAAACATGGGAGCACAACAAGATCTCCTAGCAAGTATAATGCAGTTGTGAAAAATAATGTATTCTCGACAGCATACACAAGCTGGTGTGAGAAGTATTCTTTTTTTGGATTTTTCATTACTACTTGGGAGATGATACAGTGCAAATCACTGGACACCGAGAGAAACCACTTGAAAAACAGCTTTCTCCCTGCTGCAGTAAAGACACTGAACTCCTCACGTTAATCCCAAAGCTCATCCAGCACCTGCTGCTCCCTGATAGAAACTCACACTTCTCTTTCACTGTGATGTTGATGCTGTGGTGTTTTTTGTGTATCCGTGTTCTGTTCTATGATATGTTTCATCGTTGCATTTTTTTGGGTATTAATGTGCCGCTGCGTGTGTTGTATGTGATGTAACACACTTGTTATTGTGGCCGTGTTGGTGCTGTTGTGTACTCTAACAAGCAGGGTGGTGAGGTCATTAAAATGAATTTCCATCGTTGCACTGCTGTACTTTCCATCTTTTAAATCAAATGGTGTTTTCATTAAGAAAATAAAAAATCCCAAACTTTTTGACACATCTTAAATCACAGATAAATGTATGGATGGAAACCCAGCTGATCAAAGGGCTTTAGAAAAGGAGAGATGATAACAGATATCTGTTAATATGTATTTACATAGGAAATATTGGCAATGAAGGTTAGCCAACTGAAGGAAACAGTGACATGAAAGTGGACCTCAGACATTTTGTGATGAGTTGTTTATCTCTCCATAAGTCTACAAACTATCTGTGGGTTCAGCCCAGGCGCAGAAAATAATCCCCAAGTCTTCCTCGTAGTCGCATCACCACAGGCAAACTAGGAGCTCATTGAAGTGAGAAGAAAAACAGAATCTGAAAAATCAAATTCTGCATAGCTTTGAAGGAGCAGCAGTAGCACTTCAGTGGGTCGAATTTTTGAGAGGCTTAATAAAGCCGCAGTGTTCACTCAGAAGTGAATTAGAAAGTATCAGTACATGCATCACTTAGTGATCAAAGTACTTAAATGAGTTTTAAACCATTACAGTAATTTGTTTTTGTTGGGGAGGAGGGGTAAATTCAAACCTTCCCTGCTGCACCCCACTTCTACCCATTGAGGCTCAGTCAAGCATCATGGGAAAGGCAGTAATTACATGCACCCATAATGAAAGCATTGTAAAATATTCATTGAATTTGTCTTTAGAGCCGCTGTTGTACTCAAGGCAGCAACTCTCCCTTTTCCACGCAGGGTTAACCAGTGCAGTTTTGTCCGCTGACTGACAATGGCCACAGGTACAGCTGCCTCATGCCTGTGAGCGAATTTTTGAGTCACAAAGCATTTCTAATTGGTCATGACAGGAGCTTCTGGTTGCCAGATTTGATCTATACAGCCCCTAGAATATTTATTGTTCAGCATCACCCCACACTGTGCCTCTAAAAAATACATTATCTCTGACCTGGGGGAGGTCTCAACGAGAGGCAGCTATAGTCTAATAACTGGCTAACAACTGGCTTGGCAAATGAAAATAAAAAAATAAATAAATGAAAGAAAAAAACCCAAGTAATACAGTAACATATAAAAACTAGTGCTGTCAGGCGATTAAAAAAATTAATCTAATTAATTACAGGATTTGTAATTAATTAATCTAATTAATCGCATTTTAATCTCATATCTGCTAAAGGTCCCCAAATAAAGAATTTGAATTCTAGGACATTACAATTCATTACATTACAGCTGATGAATTCTTTTCATCACTGTAGTTCTCGACGGTAGCTGGAAATTAGTCAGATGACGCTATCTGAAACGCCTCTTTTAGGCCCTCGTCTTCCACGATTGAAATCGGCCTGCAATCAGCAGCAACCCACTTTACGATTGAGTTTGTCAGTTTTTCTGTCGTGGCTTTGCTCATTCGTTTTCCTAACTCAGCAAGTGTGGGTTGGCGGAGTGAGCTCACGGTAGCACTAGCGGCACTAGCAGCAACTACATGTTTAGCGTTTAAATGATAATTCAGGCTGGAGCTGCTATGGTGATAGGAAAACTCTTTATTACACAAGGTACAAATCACTGCGTTCTTGTTAATAGTCCCATCTTTGTTCTTTTTATAAATAAACTTGCCGTTCCAAGTAGGCTTGCCTCGCTCTCCGGTGTCGCATCCACGTCTGTTGTCACCCGGCTTTTGACTAGTAGCGCAGGTAGGATGCAGCCTACGGGTCACTCAAAGGGCCAAATTTAAAATGCTTGCGCATTGACTTGCCACTCATGATTAATTGCGTTATTTTTTATAGCGCGTTAATTTGCAGCGTAATTAATTAATCTAATTAACGCGTTAAACTGACAGCCCTAATAAAAACTGTAAATTTGTTTGATCTGATGCTGTTATCTTTCTCCCTTTACTTTAAGACTAAACTCCTGCAGTTAAAGCTGAACAGCATATTTAATTAATGACCCACTAAGTGAGAATGAAAAAGAAAGAAAGCACGTTTCTGTCACCAGGAGATGGATCATCATAACACTTATACATACAGTCGATCGATGAAATTGTTTTTTTTTTTTCTTTTTTTTTTTTTTTTTTTTCTTTTATAAAGTCTGTAAAAAACTTTTTGAAGTTAAGTTGAACAACTCATACAACTCACACAACACATTTTGCTCAGGTAAATGGTGGTTTAACTATACTGTATCATGTTTCTGATGAATTTCCAAGCTTTGTGTTGAAACTCATATTGAATAAATGAATCAATCCTTCGCAGCCTCATGCATATGGAATTTGTTTTCATGAGGTTTTTTTCATTTTGAGCCAATAAGCATAACTTATACATTTGGAACAATCATCAACACTTTCATTGTATTTTTGAAGACACTGTTCCAAAGTTTATCATTTTTACAACATTTTGTAATCTTTTGCCTCTGTATGATTGTAGTGATACATTTAACAGTTTTAATTTGATGACATCCTTAATTTATTCCCTAAAATGATGATTGATCAACCTGAAAACATGAACAAAACCAAGTTGAAAATGTGTGACTCTAGTGGACACTGGGCAATGCATGCTACACAGATCAACCTTGGACCAATGCATTTGATATAAGTAAATACCATTTATTGTGTTATATCATTACATATTAATGGATTATTGTCATTGATGCATTAACATGAAAGTAGCATGATGATGATGTTGCTGGTTAATTGCAAATATTCTATGTGTTTAATCTATAACAATGCAAACTTTTATAAGATGATCATTTGTGTTGCATGAGAAATTTTAATCATTTAAATTAATGTAGTGCAGAAAAGGCTGCGTCCTTGTAAAATATAATGGAGTAGAAAAACAAAGTAGCAGAAAATTAAATTAGTAAAGTACCTCAATGTACTTTACACAATGTAATAATGTGGTAATCAACTGATCTGTGTCATCTCATAAACCCATGGTAATTCAAACTACCAGAACAGAATGGCAGACTGAACTATGATTAGATCAAACTACACTAAACTGGACGAACTGATTTATTACTGATAGTTTAACAGTAAGCAGATTCAATTGTAGGCCTAAAGAAAGTCCTGTGCATTCAAATGATACCACATTGTGTTCAATCATAACATCACTGGTGAGCTAATGTCAAACCTATTGAAATTCTGATCTCATGCCCGCTAATTCTAATATCAAGGGTTAGACCAGTTGATGCATAACAATACATCGAGACATCTGGCCTCCCTTTAATTAGTCCTCACAAACTATTACCATGTAAAAACGGAGTTCTAAACACTGGCGTTTGAACATGGAAATGTGACATTAGATGGCAGAAAAGGTGGCATTTGCGGCAGACTCAACCTGAATAGGAAGTTAGTTCATTAGGCGAGTCGAAGAAGGGCTCTGTGCGAGACAGGCTTTTGGGGGAAATAAAATCAGCTTAGATAATGTAATGTCAGAGAATCCCTATCATTAGCGGAGATGTGGTGATTCCCTGTCTAAGCTTTACTTCCCACCATCGTTTGAGTGACAGAAACAGTGTTACAGTGTGACAATAGTTGTGTTCAAGGGGGGGATCTGATTTCACTGATGGCAGTATTTTCCATAAAAGTCCTTATATGCCAGGATTTCAAGGGGCTGAAGAATAACTTTATCATGCATCAAAATGTTCAACATTTTATTTGGTTGGCTTGTGACAATGAAAATGACCAAGACTGCAACAACTGGGAGGCACAGACTAATGAAGATAAGTTTGAGTGTTCGTGTGTGTGTGTGTGTGTGTGTGTGTGTGTGTGTGTGTGTGTGTGTGTGTGTGTGTGTGTGCATGTGTATGGAAGGTATATATACACCAAGGAAACAGATTAAGAATTTCTAAATCAGTTTTCCTGATGTCAGCATTTGGCTTCCTGCAGGCTCCAAAGCGGCGCCATGCATACCCACAGCAAAGATGGGAAAAAGCCTCTTTCAATTCCCAGGGTGCAAAGAGATGGGGCAAGGAGAGTTTTCTAAATGATGTGCTCTTGCAAATTGATGACTAGAGAAGATCACTGACAACTTCAAAGCTGTGTGGATCCAGGTCACCTGCGAGACGGTTTATGCATTAATGTGTCCTGATTAAAGGAGAAACTGCATTGATCCACATCCACGCAGTTGTTCAGCACCAGTATGTAATTAAGGAAAATATCTCTCAGAAACAAAAACAGCCAATCACCCAGCATTATCTGACTGCTTCTAGAGCTAATGTAATTAGACAACACTTTGTTTTTCCAAATTTGCAAAGCCCAGGCTTCTCTCCACGGTCCTCGCTTTCTTATTTTGCATAGTTGATGCAAATATATTTGTCCTTTGTGATGCTTGTCTGGCTCTTCATGTCCAATGATCCATCGAGTAAGCAGCGGACCAGGAGGCATGTCGTTTTGTTTTTTGTTTTTTCACCATGCTTTCCAGCAAACCCTTGTAGTAAGATCACTGACATTGTTTGACTGATTCACAGCGGGAGGAGTTGTCATCACGGTGAAGAAGCGTAAAAGTGCAGCAGTGCAATTAGCATGACACGATGCTTCATTCCTTTGCTTTATGGAGTATTCAGGCTACGTATGACAGGAATTCTAACAGCGGTTCTCCCTCCATCTGCCTGTTCCACCAACAGCCAGATTAAAATAAACACGTTATTTCTATGGTGAAATGTATAAAGTGGGGAAATATTTGAGTTTGTTCTGTGCAGTCTTATGACAAAATTGCATTTTCCTGTGGGTGTCATTGTCACAGACACTAATGTGAAAGCTGGACCATCACCAAAGTCATATGCACAAATTCGATTATGTGCTAGCTGATTCAATTACAATATTACATACTAATTACAATATTCCAAAACAGAAAAAATAAAGATGATCTCCAATATGTTCAAATCAATGATGCCTTTTCCTTTTTTTTTTCTTCTTTTGATTTGTAATATTAACAATGACAGTTGTATTAATTTCCAAAGAACATGAACAGAAGGACATCTAAATTAGAGCTAATCATCAAAGTGTCCTCACCTTTGATTCAGACATTCAACCCGCAGATGTTCAGGCCAACAGAGGTAATAATAAGTACAGTAGGTATGAGTACATGCACAGTGATACACACAAGCGCAGAGACTGAAACGTGCAGTGAATTGGAGAGAGGAGAGTTACAGTAGAGATGGCAGTTGTTCAGCTGGGTTGAGGACTGGGACGCTGAGAACAAAGGCGTCCTCAGCACAGATTCTGCACTGGGAGTTCACACTGTAGAAGGGAAAGGACGGCTAGTGTTTCCTTTCCCTCCATTACCCAGAGGTCTTAATTAGTTTAGGTTAATCATGCACTGCTGTAATTGACTACTGTTGTTTCTCCTTTTCATCTATCATTTCACTGCCTGGAACCAACCTGTAGTGGGGCACCTCATTTCACGTAACAGCAGTGATACACCCCAATTCCCTAATATGATTGTTTTATAGCTCCCTTCCTCCCCCTCTGTTTCCTTTTTCTTTCTTCCTTTCTTTAATCTCTGTTTCCCACATTATTCTTTGTCTCTCACACACACGTCGTACCAGCGCTGCTTCCCTTTTGCAATCTTCAATCAGAAAAAGCTGTAAGTCTATGGCACAAGACACGAGAGTGAGAGATTATTAATCAGGAATCAGTCCACTCTAATCACAGCTGAAAAATGTGTCACACAAAAATGCAATGTCTCACACTGTGTGACGCTAGCACCTTTTAACAACTTTGATTATTTTATCATAAAAGCAAAGAAATATTCATATATGAAATCAGCTTGAGGGCACTTGTAATCACAAGGTGTGTCTGAAAAAAACAATCAGCCATGCTAATGACATGCACGTTTCAGGAGGTGTGCTCCCTGCTTGAGTTTAATTTACGTTATTTGTAAAGCTGATGATTTTCAGGATGTAAGTTGATCTCACCGAAAACTGGGCTGATGGTCTTAATTTATACAGTAATTTAGAAGGAATGCTAAATGCCAGCCATGTAAATAGCCTAATAATAGCCTGTGTAATGGAAATTTTCTCATACTTTTATTCAGCATTATTGGGTATTAATCAAAGTGAACACAGGAAAACATACATGGAATTGAATAGGTTTTTAGATAAATATAGGGATAAAGCTGTACTTTTGTTTATTTTATGCTGTGGACACTTGATTAATGGGCTGATTTACACAATGTGTCCATCCAAGGCAAGTAAGAGCCAAAAGGAAACAGGTAACACGAAAACAGGTTTTTCATCTGTGCAGATAAAGTGAATGTTGTTTTGTGGTATGTTCTGAGAAAAGCCACATTCAATAAGTTTGCCCATGTACGTTTGCAAGCATGTCTGTAATTCTTCAGAAGTTTCCGCAAGGAACTGTATAAAATGTGTGGTAGATCTAGTTCAGTATGAAAGCATCTTATCTTATCCTATCCAGTAACCTATGGGAGATGATGATCACTGAAGTGTAAAGGCATCATAGATTTCAAGATGTTTCTTGGCAGAATACTGTAAGAGGTCATGGTCACTGGTGGCATTACCTGGACGTGTACATTTATCGTATGCATCTGAAAGGAATAATACAGTATTTGAATTACTGAAGCTTTTAGGACAGTGAAAACCATTGATGTATAGTGTATATTTAAAATTCTGAGGTGCATGCTAGACTCTCCCAGGCCAGATATTGTTTACAGAAAGTGGAGTCAGTAGTGTTTTCAGGGGAAGGTGTTAAGTTATGTAAATTATGATGCAGTCATTTTTAGCTCAACAATCCTATGTAGTAAATGTTGAGGTATCTTCAGCCACATTTCCTCATGATATTTTTCATTAATTTCTGTTTTAATCAATATCATGTGGCTTTGACAAACCGAAAATTGGCACAGAGTTGTTAAAAATATGTTCCCCTTATTTTCACAAACTGCATTTTATGCAGGATGATGCAGGTTTTGTACATCAAACTGCACTATGGGTCTGTATTTTCAGTTTACAGCACTCTTGATTGACATGTTGACAGGCAATCACACGCTAGAGATGAGCGCACATGTAAAATGCAAACCCTGTAAAAGCTGTTAGGCAGACACATCCCAGTGATTACCTGCTTTTACACACACACTGATTAAAAAGTGACACTGCTCTCTTATACTTAAGATTGCGTTACATGAAAAATCCAATATGCAATCACAAAGAAGGAACCTGCGAGCATGATTTGCACCTCATATGCTTACCTTGACAATACAGTATGTATTTAATACAGTATGTATTTGTATTTTGTATTGATCATTATTGAGTAGTGAGACTGCTCAGACAGATACAGACACAGATGTCCTGTATGATTTTTATCTTGAAAACTGATTGGGGCAAAATAGCAGTCTAGTCCTGGATCTTTGTGGTGCCTTTGATATGCTATTAAGACCATTTACAACTAGACAGACCAGAAAACTTGATTTGACTTAGCGACTCTGTTCTAAAACTGTTCAAGTCCTATCTCCAGGACAGAAAAGAATTTGTCTCATTGAGCAGCTCAATGTGATATACGGTGTTCTGCGAGGCTCAGTCATTTAGAAGAACTTGGCATGTCTGCATCAGGTCAGATTATACAAAAAGAATTCATGTCTAGGATGCATTTGCTTCAATTAAATGTTCTTCAGTCTGAAAGAAAAGAAACCATACACATTGTGTCAGTCCTCATATCACAGCAGCAGCTTTCAGAGTGTCAGAGAATAGAGTTTAAATTAGTACATGGGGTCTATAAATCGCTCCATGGTTTAGGAAAAAAAATGTATCTCGAACCATATTAATGCCATTGCCACTGACTGAATCCTTAAACTAACTTTCGTCCACTTCTATCACAACTTAATTAGATTTATATCTGCTGTTGTGGACATCTATGGTCTCCTCCCCTTGTTTTCTCTTTTGTGCTCCTGTGTTTTGCCTCCCCTTTTGTCTCCTGTCTGTCTCTCCCCCTGTCTGTCTTGTCTTGGCTGTGTTAATGCAGGGCGTGACCGACAGTGGGACTGCCTCCTTCCTCCTGAGCACTGCTGAGCTCAATGGAGCAATCAGACCCATCCGCCTAAACATTATATAAGTACCCGGCTTCCAGTCAATATCCGTCCAATCGTCGTCTACCTGCGTGGTAAGCAGTTATAGGATTGCCTATTTTTTCCCTTTCTATTCATTGCCCATTGTCTTGAATGAGAAAAGAAGATATGTGTGACTTAAAGCAAAAAATCATGTGACCATACCAAAGTCTAAATCTGGCAACCCTGTTGGGAGGCACAGGGGAGAGATAATGGCTACTGTCTGTCCCCGCAGCATATGCCAGAACATAAGTGTCTCTGTCAGAGCCTCATGCAGTTTTTGTCAAGGCTGAAGGACGACGATGCCAAAACCAAATCTGTTTTGAGGGAAAACAGTTTGAAGTTATTGTGATTTTCTTTGGGAGAATCAAAAAACAAAGGAGACGTGGTCTCATTAGTGAGGATCTAAGTGCAACTGCTGATGAAGTAAATGTTTACAAAGAGATTTAATAAATGATGGCAGCTTACTGTAGTGTCTATAAGTTAACAGAAAAAATGAACAGCTCCAGACTGGCCAATGTCACCCCTTTGCTCTTTTTACCTGCACTCCTATCACCAGCTTGCTTCTCTCTTTTGGTTTTCTCTGGGAAGAAAATTGAAATTATCACAGAGAAAACTGCACATCCTGAGCTCACCTAGAGCTGATATAAAATAAATAAAGGCATTTCATACCAACTGTGCAAAGCAAATGTGTTTGTTTTTTCTGTCACATTTTAATGGTCTCTGTCCCTCAAGGGGGAGTCCTGCTGTGCGAACCTGTTTCCTGATTGAGGCGTATCTTGGTGGGCTTTCATATTCCAGTTCAATAGTGCCCTCAAATTGTTCATGCCTAATTTTGGTGTGCCACTTTCTGTGTTTATTCAGGGCTAACAGCTAGTCTTGGATTGGATGACAAACTGAAGAGACAGGCTGACACTGGGCTGTCAGGGTGATGCCAAGCCATCTGCTCCTCTGGAGCTTCCAAGCAGGAGGGAGATGGTGAAGAAAAAGAACCAGAAAACCCTGACACTAA
Source organism: Chaetodon trifascialis (assembly GCF_039877785.1). Classification (NCBI taxonomy): domain Eukaryota; kingdom Metazoa; phylum Chordata; class Actinopteri; order Chaetodontiformes; family Chaetodontidae; genus Chaetodon; species Chaetodon trifascialis. The sequence goes on from NC_092064.1 coordinate 11,310,777, forward strand.
CCCTGGAAACTGTCTTTCTCACTTGTAATCCTTAAGAAGTTGATATCAATTGACAAAACATAAAATTATCTTAGAAAATATGAGAGGTGGGGTTCAGTGGGGGACTGCTTGCTCTTGCAAATAATCAAATTATTGCAGAGATTTTGCGTTACTCATGGAAACCCAAGGAAGATCCCAGATGGCATCACCTAAGCAGTCCTGAGTCATCTGGTGTGGAGTGCATAAAGGTCATTTCACAAGACGAAGAGGAGCAAGAGAGAGAAGCACAATGTTAAGCAGTATTAATAATACCAGTAGCAGCAAGATACCAATACAGTAATTGTGGGGCAGGGTTTTATTTTTCACATACATGTATTTCCTTAAAGGCTCTGAGCACAATGTCTTTATGTGAGTCAGTAAAGCATGAACATGAAACGCTTAGACTGGACTCAACTGAAGGATGATCAGTTTAAAGTGACAGCAGAAAAGCTCCACACTCATGTGCTGATTCCACTGGGCACCGCTGCTTCACGATCCAGCTCAGCACGGCTTCATACCCCATCAGGAGCGTTCCAGAAGCAGAGCTTTCTCCCCGTCTGATTTAGTTGACTTGTTAAAATTTTGTTGATTTGATTGATTGATTTTTCCTTGATTTTTGTGCTTCTGCCATGGGTTATGAAGGCGTTAAATGGTTTCCTTTTTTGTCCGTATTGCTGTATGCCATCGGTAGTCTGCACAGTCATAGTTCACTCATTCTAAAGAATTGAATCATTTTCCAAATCCATCCTCTCTGCTCTGTGGACCCACCATCAAGCCAAATCCCATTTCCCAGGCTGGCCATCATTCCCTGGAGCAGGCAGCAGAGCACTAGCCAGACTATGGGGGGTAACAGAGTTATCACAGAATCACTGAGTTTGTCTAATGTTGTATCAAGTCTCTAATTTATATCAACAGATATCTGCACATGAATGCAGAATCTGTAGACAAGGGACTACAGACTGGCTTCGTTTGTAGTCCATTAATAGTCTGAGCAGTATTGACCAATCAGATTTGAGTAGGCTTTGATTGCATGCAGGTAAAGAGCCCATGTGGAAAGCAAAAGGGACAGAACCTATAGACTGAAATGCAATCTTGGAAAATCGGCTATCAGCTGACAATGATTATGGTTTTGGTTTTCATTGCCTTATTTAAATCAATCTGGATTCAAATGCAAAGATCTGTTTTTTAGAGATCAGCAGAAATGGTGTCTTCATGGCTCAACCTAAACAAATAGTTTTGTTGCTTAAACCTAATGACAAAAAAAAAAGAAATTAATTAAAAAAAAGTCAGCATTGACTTTTTGATTCACACAGAACACAAACTTCAGAGCCTTTTGTGGCTGAAATGAGTATTACAAAAACAAACAAAAATCACATGCTGATGCCAATGCCAATGAAAATTAGAAGGATTATCCTGGTGAAACCTTCTCTTTTTACATCTGTTTTTAACAAATAAACACAAGAGAGAAATTAATTGACATGGATCATCAGAATTATTTTCTCCTCAAATTGCTTTTCGGGGATTCTCCACTAATTATGTTGAAATAAATGCATTCCTTTTATTTGAAAGTCTGGGTGCCACAATGTCTGCTTGCCCTTGAACAAATGTAGTTGATGACCCCTATCATACAGGCTGTAAATAAGACAGTAGTTTTGTTTTAGCTACCGAAGTCTTTGGAGGTAAAACTATGGAGCTATAAAATTCAATCCAAGTTCAAAACAAGCATTGATGTCCTTGAAGTAGCATGTATAACAGAAACATTGTTCCTGAGTAAATGACTTGCTAACATTTTTATTAAAATGTGGAGAATTTGAGACAGCTAGCATGGAAACTATTAGTTGCACACAGTGAATGAAAGGTCACAGCGTTTACTCATTTAAGCCAGTCTTCATCCATTGCATCCATTACATGTTCTGTTGAACAAAACATTGAACCAGCTGCTCCCTCATTTTAAGTTGCTCCTCATAAAAAAACGGGGGTAGTGCTGGAAATGATGGCATCATTTTCAGGCAAAATGATACATTAGATTGGGGTTTAGTGGAAATGGTGCTTGGATTTGGCAGACATGAGAAAACATGTCAGGCTTTTTTATGGTGAACACTTTCAGTGTTTGTGTAGGAAATCCATTCGAGTGGAAATGAAAACTACACTTAATAACAATACCTTGTGTTACCCCTTATGTTTGCAAAAAAACAACTATACATCTTCATATTCCGAGTCGCTAGACACAAACAAGACACAAACAGCGGCACTGTTGTGGTTCTATTTTGGTTGCCTATTTCTTAATGTGTACAAAGACTTACATTTTTATTTCCTTAGTGTCCTGAAAGCCACAGTCACTGGCATGCTAAGCTGGGTATCAATTACCTCCATTGCACTCCTGAAATCTCTCTTTCCTTTCAGTTCCTCGCCTCTGAGAGGGAACAAACGGTGACTTGCAGGCATCTGAAGTCCTGGTTCAGTGATGGAGTGGATGGAAGGCAATAACAGGTACAAAACAAATGCGGCAGAGAAGAACAATAGCAGATAGAGACTGCTCAGAGAATGTAATGACTGGCTTACACAGAGGAACCTTTTCCATTGTTAAATATAATCATCCTCTGTTCTGCATGCACACTCAAGGGGGATTCCCCTGGGAGTTCATATACATGGAACTTGGCAAATTTAGCAACTTCCCAGATTCACCGGTGCATGTTTGAGGTTAATACATCCCACTAAGCACGCCTGGGACTTATTTATTGGACCTGAGTGATTGCGATTCAAAAGTTTTCAGAGGGAAACTACATCAATATTGAGGTTATAACAATATATCACATGTGTAATGTGATTATTACCTCAGTTAATATAATGGTATACTGTATATTATGGACTACTTAAGCAGAAGAGATAAAATATACTATATAAAGGGAAGTAATCACCAAAACTCATATTATACAATATGAGTTCTGCATATCACAACACCTACATTCATTGCATGTTTTCTGCATAACAGCAGGTCATGTTATGATGTGTGTGTTAATAGCTGAACTGCTGAATTGATTGAAATGGCATAAGCGGTAATACTATTGTATTTAAATTAATTCATATTTGAACGTACACAATGTAGTATAATTAATTATATTAGTACGATGAAACATATTGTTATAAATTGTTATTTTTTTTAAACCAATTTTCTCAACACTTGTTTTAGAGTAAAAGAGCTCTGACCATTTTTTTAATGATCAGACAGCTGTATACAAACTTGTACAGACCTGAATAAACTACCAATAGCTCTGTCACTGATGGACTTTTTATCTAGATTATCCACTTGTTAATCCATATCCTGTGCATCAGTTTTAGCTCATGGGTGTTTTTGTCCCCCTTTTCACAAACTAAGGATTCTATTCGTCAAGCGTTTGGATTATAAGTTTTATGTTTTCCAGTCCGGATGTTGAGGCTAGCACAACCAGCTTATTTTTAGCTTTGGGAGCTAACCAACAGCGAGGACTATCGATACTGGGTCAAGACGAGCTTCAATCTGCAAACTGAAGCTGTTGTGTGTTGAACTCCAGTCGCTCTCCCATCTGGCTGTGTCAGCTGTGCTTGCCTGGCTGACAAAATAGCAGAACTGGAAGGAAGAATATCTACAACCATATCCAGGAAGCTGAGGTGAGTCTGTCTGCTGCTGGAGACATAAGTGTTGAATGCTGAATGACTATGGAAAGCCACTGGGCTGCAAGTGCATTGCTTGTATCTCAAAAATCTCTGCTAATTTTTTTAATGCATTATACATTACCTTGTTTGTCTATCAATAATTATTACTTTCCTTATCTTCTTTGTTGATAAGGTCATGGCTATTTGGTCTAGTGTTCACCCTGGGTCTTCCCCACCAACCTCTAGCCCCTCTCCATCTCTTACTGTACTGGACTCTTTCCAACCCATCAGCTTACATTATTTGATGGATTTAATTAGGAAGATAAAGCTATTATCTAGCCTTCTGAATGGAATACCATATCATCTATTTTTTCCGAGCTTTGCCAATTATTTGCTGTATGAATGATAGCTAATTATTCCTTGTCTACAGGATGTGTTCCCTGTTTCACTAAAGAACTGTAGGCCAATATCTAAACTTCCATTTTTGTCAGAAATTTCAGAAAAGGTTGTGGCCAATCAGCTGACTGCTGCACTAGAGAAGCACAATATTTGTGATAAGTTTCAGTCTGGGTTTTGGAAACAGCACTCTACCAACACTCCTTATCTGAGGGTAACAATTTTCCAATTTTCTCTGATGCGGATGATTGTTCTTGTCAGTTCTCCATTCGACACAGTAGACCATCATGTCCTGTCCTGATTGAGAGGTGACTGAGGGCATAGCAGGTACAGCATTAGACTGGTTTTCATCCTACCTCACTGAGAGAAGTTTCACTGTCTCTATTGGAGACTCCTCTTCACCGTCTTGTGGTGTTCTACAGGGTTCGGTTCTGGAGCCCCTGTTATTCTCTTTATATTTGCTGTGATTGGAGCAGATCATAATCAGATAAAATATTGCTTGTCAATATTTGTAGATGATATCCAACTTCAATTTTCATTCAAAGCTAGTGATGCTTTTAGGTTATCCCTTCTTAACACTATTAGGGCATTGACAGCACAAGATTTTTTTACAGCTCAATGCTGGTAAGATGGAGATTCTGATAGTTGCTCCAGAAAACCAGAAAAGGTAGCCTGCATTATTAGGTAAAGTATTGGGACTCTTGACTCTGCTGCATACTCCAACCTACATAATTTAAGGAGAATATTTAATCAGTCCTTGTCTTTTGACATCCACGTTAAACAGCCAACCGGATTTAGTTTTTCCACTGAAGAATTATTAGCAGAATGAGATCTGTGGTTTCAGCTGCTGGACTAGAGTGTCTTATACATGCCTTTGTCTCATTTTGCACTGACTCCTGTAACAAACTTTGTTTATTCACCTCGTATGTCTGCTCTTGACTGTCTGCAGGCAATCCTGAATGCTGCTGTAAGACTATTTACAATGCCAAACAGACAGCCTCACATCACCCCTATAGTTAGGTCTCTGCACTGCCTCCCTGCTGTGTATAGGATCTAGTTTGAATTACTCTTACAGAGCATTGCAAGGTCAGACTTTGTGGCTGAACTAGTTCACCCTTCCTCATCAGCTTGCTCTCTAAATTCAAATAAGCTAAATTTGCTGTTAGTCTCATGTACCCACCTCATGACCTGTGGTGATCAAGCATTTGGGGCCATTGCACCTAAATTGTGGAGCTTTGGAATACTCTGCCTTACCTAATGGTCTGCTGAGTCTTTTAAAAGGCAGCTAAAGACATACAGTATATGTTTAGACAAGCGTTTTGGGAACCTGCATGCACTGCATTTACTGCTGAATGCTGTATAATGCCCTTGTAAAGTACTTAGTGATTTATGTCTTTAAAAAGTGCTATGAATAAATAAACTTACCTTCTAACTTGGTTAACATGGCTCTAGGGATGACAATGTTGGTCAGCTGGTTGGTCAGTCAATGCTCAATTTTTGTCCAGCATTGTCATCATATGGATTGCCTCCAAATGTTGTACACATATTCATGGTCCCCATAGGATGACACCTACTGACTTTGGTGACCCTCTGACTTTTCATCTAGTGCCACCATGAGGTTGACATTTGCAATTTTGAGTGAAATGTCTTTTGATGAGTCATGCCCCTGTCAAGATTAATTGTAATAACTTTCGTGATCCCAAGACCAAATACCTGCAATCAGAATCAGAATGAGAATCAGAATTCCTTTATTTATCCCTGAGGGGAAATTGTTTTTGTTGTAGGGGCTCCTTACAAGTATAGAATTAGAATATATATATATATATATATATATATATATATATATATATATATATAGAGAGAGAGAGAGAGAGAGAGAGAGAGAGAGAGAGAGAGAGAGAGAGAGAGAGAGAGAGAGAGAGAGCAAATATAAAAAACAAAATATTTATACTGAGAAAAAATAAATAAATATATACAGAAGGATGAACAAAATAGATTTTGGTCAAATATGTATCAGTATAATCTCAGTATAAATATGTGTCGACTAACAAGCAGTGAAAAGTGAAAATTCAAAGGGCCATTCAGAGGGAGGAGTTGTACAGATTGATGGCCACAGGCAGGAATGATTTCCTGTGGCGTTCAGTCTTGAGTTTTTGTGGGATGAGTCTCTCACTGAACGTACTCTTGTGCCTTACCAGCACGTCATGAAGTGGGTGTGAGACGTTGTCCAAGATAGTCCGTAGCTTAGTCAGCATCCTCCTCTCTGACACAACCGTCAGAGTCACACTCCACCCCCACAACGTCACTGGCCTTGCGGATCAGTTTGTTGAGTCTGTTGGCGTTCGCCATCCTTAGACAACTCTGGCCCTTCCTGTAGAGAGCGTCAGTGTTCTTTGCCCAGTTCAGTTTATTGTCAACATGTACCCCCAGGTACTTGTAATCCTCCTCAATGTCCACACCAACCCCCTGGATGGAAACAGGGGTCACAGGTGCCTTGGTTCTCCTCAGGTCCACTACCAATTCCTTAGTCAATGCCACATTTAGTTGCAGATGGTTCTGCTCACACCACGTGGCAAAGTTGTCCACAGCAGCCCTGTACTCATCCACATCACCCTTACTGATACATCCAACTATTGCAGAGTCATCAGAAAACCTCTGAAGGTGGCAGCTCTCTGTGCAATAGTTGAAGTCCGTGGTGCAGAGGGTGAAGAGGAAGGGAGAGAGAACAGTCCCCTGTGGGGCCCCAGTGTTGCTGACCACTCTGTCTGACAAACAGTGTTGCGGGCACACATACTGTGGTCTGCCAGTCAGGTAGTCCACAATCCAGGACACTAGGGGGGCGTCCACCTGCATAGCTGTCAGTTTGTCACCCAGTAAAGCTGAACGAATGGTGTTGAATGCACTGGAGAAGTCAAAAAACATAACCCTCACAGTGCTTGCCGGCTTGTCCAGGTGGGCGTAGACACGGTTGAGCAGGTAGATGATGCCGTCCTCAACTACAAGTCGAAGCTGATAGGCGAACTGAAGGGGGTCTAAGGGTGGCTTGACCATGGGTCAGAGCTGCTCCAGGACGAGTCTCCAGGGTCTGCATAATGTGGGAGGTCAGTGCCACAGGTCTGTAGTCCTTTGAGGCCCTGGGTCGTGATGTTTTTGGCACAGGAACGAGGCACGACGTCTTCCACAGCATGGGGACCCTCTGGAGACTTAGGCTCATGTTGAAGACATGGTGAAGAACTCCACAAAGCTGGGGGGCACAGGCTTTGAGCACCCTGGGGCTGACACCATCAGGGCCTGGAGCCTTGTTTGAGTGGAGTCTCATCAGCTGTCTTCTCACCTGGTCAGCAGTGAAGCACACAGTGGAGGTGACAGGTGGGGGAAGGGTGTAGTTCTCAGGTTGGGGAGTAAAGTCACTCTGGCAGTCTGAGGAGGTGTGAAGAGTGCTCACACAGGAGGATGGGGGGGTGAAAGAAGGAGAAGGGGGGGGTGGGGAGTGGTTGTTAGTAATTGCTATACTATTACTAATGACATTCCCATCAGCCTACGCTGAAGCTTGGTTTTATTGCTAATTAGCAAATGTTAGCATGCTAATATGCTAAACTATGTTGACATGGTAGACATTATGTCTGCTTAACATCAGCAAGTTAGCATTGTCATTGTGAACATGTTAGCATGCTGACTAGCATTTAGCTCGAAGCCCTGCCCTGAGCTTACACACAACTGGTTCCAAGAAAAATGACTGAATGTATGTATACCTGTACTTCATTCAGAAACACATCTCAAATATGATGTTTGAGTTCTTCTTTGTGTGCAAGTAGGCAATTATTCGCCGTAGCCATAACAACTTGATGAACCAATAAGTTCTATTTCAGTAAATGTATCTTTTTGCTCCTTAATAGTCAAAAAACGCTTTATCCAGCTTTAAAAAATCCTTAATAGCTAATACATTTACACGACTTTATTATCTAATTATCTTCCACTGAAATCCCCCCCCCCCCCCCCCCCCCACACACACACACGCACACATAGAGATACACGGTAAACCCCTTGAGATTGTACTTAACAGGTGAATACACCGTACAGGATCATTAAATAATTTGCCACATATAGCTTTAGTAACATCACTTTGTTAAATTAAGGCTGAATTGGTCATTTTACTCTGCATCGAAGCAGAATTAAACGAGAAGAAAATCAAGGTGAACAGGAGGAGGAGGCGCACTCTAGTTAAGTGGAATGCTACTGTAGGTAAATGAGTGGTGGTGTGAAATCTAATCCTTTTATCTTCCATTCCTCTTAATCTAGCATCTGTCCCTGAAGAGATTAAAACAATAGACTCAGTAATTGAGAGACTAAAATTAAATGAGGGCAAAATTTTGCCCTTTGAGGTATAATGATTTTACTCACTTCCACTCCCCAAATTTAAAGAAACTAAATAATATTTTGTGCATTCAGCAGCCTTTTGAAAGCAATGTTTAAAAGCATTTGCTGTTTATTTACAGTCAAAGAAGTGTGCACTACAGAACAAACTCAGTAAGAGGGAAAAATAATCTTGTCATTTTCTTGTTCAGTCTTCAGTATTTTCAACTGTCAACAAACTTGGCTGCAGTGACGCTATTTTTCTCAAGAAACATTGCTTGTGTGGGGTATCATAGAAAAACAAGGATCCAGGCAGTTTGTGCATTGTGTACTCATCCCTGTTTCTCTCACTCTGTCTCACACAACCCAAATGCATCCAGATCCAACTTTGCTTTTAAGTCTTGTGGCTTGACACAAAGGGGATCCTTCCTTCCCCTACACATCATCTGAAAAGAGAGAAAATCAAAAAGACACAAAGAGCCGTCTCGCTATTCAATGGGGAGAAAACTCATTCTGTCACTGCTGCCATTCTGTGTGAGATTACAGTGGGGACCCACGGCCCATGTTGCCTTTGCATCCCTCTTGAATCCCGTCATTGATGGTTTATGTGCCTGTATAATGAATGCTCCTCTGTAAGAGGTGTCAGCACATACAGTGTTTGTATTACTTGTTGTGTCTATATGTGCTGCTGTTAACATATTGTATTGAAAGGTAACACAAGCATGTGCTGTCCAGGATGTTCAGTGTGGAGCTCTTTTTTAAGGGTGTAGAAATATGCACAGCTGACCTATCTTTGTAAGCACTGAGAAATGCAGGCATTGTTAGCAGCTGCTGTCTCCCTATTTGCATGTACTGTAATGATGTTCCTCATTTTGTGTATGGAATCTGTTATGAGGAAAAACTATGCAACTGAGTGGGATGAGAGGACAATGCACATTAATAAGTATACAATAAATAACAAAAAATAAAGAAATAAAGCTCGGGTAATTGGTTTTGCTGGTAATTTGTTTTGGTTTCGTTAACTTGTTCTGCCATACTTTCTATCAGATAACACAGCATCTGCTGCTACTGTTTGTGATAACGCTGTATTGCAGTTATGTGGCCTAATTTCAGCTAAAACAAAGGAGTGTGAAATTAAACTATGAACTCATATACATATTCAAGAATCCTGCAGGCATTTTATACTTGTCCTGGGTAGTCAAGTGACCTCAGTCCCCTCATATGATGTCCTAGGTTGTCAGGCAAAATAAATAAAAGCAGAACAAAAATGCTCCCTGACAAAAAAATTAGACAAATATTTCTGGCTTTATACATTTCAATATAAAATTCTTCAACAGCATATTGGTTGAACGCAGTCTCCTGTGAATTCCGATCATGTGCAACTATGCATCAACTTGCAAAATTCATGGAATGCTAGGAGCAATGTGATGCTCACAACTGCACTGAGCAAAAATTCAGAGCAGGTGAAATGTGGCATTTTTTCACAACAGCAAAGAAAAATGTGATGCTGGGGTCCAATCTAAACATCAGAAAAAGCTACTGTCCACTGTAGAATCTTTAGTTTGTCTTCCATGTCCTTTCACATACTGTACACATAACCTTTTCTTATTTAAGTCGCGTCATTATGTAGAGGCAATATGAACTGGATATTTTAAGCACAGCCAGCAATTCCATGAGATATTATTTTCCATGGCGACAGCCTCCAAAGTAAGATCATATTGCAGATGTTGGAGGAGGAATTGTGGGAGAAGGTGTAGCACATATGACAGGATCAGACTGCATGATATTTTTGTCTTTGATGGTGGTCACCATGTCAACTCTAATGATCACACTGCCATAAACTCTTGCCTTTTGTTGGTCGCGTGACTGGCAAGACTACACATATGACCCCGACCAATCACGGCGCGTCTTATTTCATGATGTTCAGAGGTCATCTGAGAGGCAGGTGAAGCAAGTATTGTGGATTGGAAAAAAGAGGAAGAGAGAGAAAATACCTGCGTGGCACTCAGAGAACAGTATGTGCGACAAACTCAAACCACACGGATATAGATTCCTGATTGTCATTCACAGTCGGCCACAATGCTGGTAATTCGTCGGCCATGACAAAAAAATAATCTCTAAATTAGTCCAGGTTCATGTAGTCTGATCCCCACATCAAAGTACAAAATTGATTCAGAACTTTTGTATGCTAATGTGAAACTAACCTGAAAATCACCACCAATCATCAGTTGGTAAGAGAGAGAACTCAAAGTTGTGTACATAGCAGTGCAAATTCATTGTTCTGTAAGTGTGCGTCTGGCTGCTTTTGATTAGATTCACGCCATGTGTTTCCATGCTCCCATGGGGAACAAAGAAATCACGTTACAATGGCATGATTGTTAAAGTGCGTCTAATAACAACAAAATTGGCACAGCCAATTTTAGTACGCGTGACAAAAACGAGCTAGGATTCGTGACTTTTCTGTTTCAGAACAGTGTGAAAAAAAGAGAGAAGGCACTCATCAGATTCTGCATAGCAAACAGTTGAGATGGGGAAAAGCAAGTTTACAGTGGCTTGTTGAGGTATAGACTCCAAATAATAAGAGCGCCTCAATCTTTGTAGAGGTGATGTGGTGTATGTGGAGAAAAGTTTTCAGTAAGTATGTTTGACAAATGCACGCGTTTACACCTAGAATGTTAACTCCGAGGGACAGTTGAAAAAAATCCCACAGAGCACTGAAACGTAACATGAGGAAAATGAGCATCATTTATTTATGCAGCTCAGACCATGATGCATTTTAAAACATTTCTTAAGTTTCATACTGTAAGTGACTGAAAGGCAGATAATCACGTATTATCACAGCAGTGAAATCCTCTATATCTAGAATTAAATGCCATTGGATAAACACTGGCGAAGCCTAAGCCATTTATAAGCCTGTTTACAAGTTTCATGTCCCCAGAACAACATTGTAATGTGCTGCAGAAAATGAATGAAAAGTAATTTCCCTGAGAAATCCTTCGCCAGAAACTGAGCAAAGGGATTCACTTTCTAATCCTCTTTCAAAATGTCCATAAATGCTTTGGCACTGCTGACAGTGGTCATGTATGTCTAATCTATATGAAACTCCAGCTGCATGTTTTACAGGGCCTGCCCTGCTCTCCTTACACTGTCCTTGCAGAAACATTTCCTCACTCGTAATCCCACAGCCTGACCACGCGCAGTCACAGCGCAACCTGGGCCCTGTTACAGTTATCAACCCTGACCACATAATATTGGAAGTCTGCCACTGTCTTTGCTGTGCCAGAAAAACAAAAACTCAGATCCCTGTAGATCCACCACACACATCCACAGCACAGAACGCAACCAAGCTTCAGTCAAACAGTCAGTCAGTTTTTCTTTTGTTTTGTCCACATTTTGGTCAGTCTCTTATGGCAGCGTCTTACTACAGCCGCTCAGGTGACTCTTGAATCGTTTTCCAGGATGGTATGAATTGTATAATTGTTATAACAAATAAACATGCTTCTATTAAGGTTTGACCACACCACACCTCCATTTCCATTTCTAAAGTCTAACTGAGAAAGAGCTATTTAGAAATGCAACCCCATCCTCACCTCCGCACACGCACACACACACACACACACACACACACACACACACACACACACACACACACACACACACACACACACACACACACACACACACACACACACACACACACACACACTACCTACATATCTGTTAATTTGGGTCACTGTGTCACCTCAGTGGAGACCAAGGTCCTCTCATTACCGCTGCAATATGAGCTAATGCATCACTGTCCATATGTACACCATGGGGGGAAAAGAACACACCAAGTAAAAAGACGTATGATTGGTTTAATGCAATTATGGGGAAGTTTAACCTGGATGATATGGCAGAATTGTCATATTTTATGGCTTTCAATATGCCTATGAATGGGACACAGAGGGAAGGGAAGGCTGTTCTTTGATGCTCAGAGAGGGGCCATCAATGATTTTCATTTCACAGCCTGGTGAGCACATTTACTGTGGTCTTGATAAGGACGGGGAGAGAGAGCGGAAGGGGTCAGCTTCATCCCGCGCACCTGATAAGATGGTGACTATCATCGGTCTGAGCCATTGACCAGTATAATATATTGTAAAAGCTCTAACAGTTGATGACTGAGTATTAATGAAAAGAAAATTAGTTATTGGTCATGCAGACACAACCAATACGACTGGCTAAAAGATGATTTGTTAGATTATTGGATAAATGGTGAAAATGGAGGGCTAATGCAAACTGGAGTCTTCAGACTGTGATATGATGGGAATATTTTTATATGGCCTTCAGTGATTTCAGAGCTGCATGAGTAATTGTAAGAAGTTGACTTCATTCAGAAATGCTAAAGCTCACCTTTTTTGTGGTGGAAATGATATACTTTTGACTGTCTTGGCTCAAAAGCACACATTCCACCAAGTATAAACTATTTTTAAAAGTATGTAAGTATTGAGGCAATGAAAAAGCTTCATTTGATAAATGTAAAGATTGTCCGGACCTCTCTCACAGGCAGGTTTTCGTATGAGGCAAGGCTTTTACTATATGGCCACTGAGATTTAATGGGATGGCTCTGCCTCCTTCAGATGCACATGGTATTTCTAAAACAGTCTTGTTACAGATATGACAAATCAAGCCATCAAAGGAACGCAGCGCCGAGCCTATTTCAGTTGGAGATAATGTATCAGATACTGGAGTTTAAATACCATAGCACAAAGCACGGTGTTACATTTCTACTGTGAAAGCCTGATTAGATCGCAGTGTGACACTATAGGAGCCATCAATTGATATCAAAGTACTAGCACACCAACACTGGCCAGATGGAAGGCTATTTTCATTTTATACAGATTTATTTTGGTACAAATAGAATTTTAACTGCACAGTGGCTGACATGCAGTAAATTATTGACTGCTACAGCATAAATTGCAGATCCATCCCACAAATGTTTAGTGTGCATCAGAATTAGAAAAGAATGATTAGAAGTGAACAAATGCTTAAAAATACATGAATTAGTTTACTTAATGATATGTATTATCAAACTCAGTGTAAGGCACAGCTGTAGGGATGACTCATTGTGATTTCAGACCCGCTCACTTGCACACGCACATACACATATGCACATAGATGCACACCCAAGCATGCATATACATACACACACGTGTTTCCATTACTTTGGGGGCATTGCATTGACTTACATTCATTTCCTGGAGATTTACTTAAACTATAGCCACCCAATCATAACTTTACCTCAACCTTGCCCTTCACCCTAAAATTTAATGATGTACATTACTGGGACTTGTGTTTTGGCCCATAAGGAAGCTGAGTCCCCATAATATGAATGAGTAAACAGATTCACATCCACTTTGCAGGGAATACAGGAACACACACACCCTTTTTCCTTTGTATGCTGACCACCTTTGGCCCAATTAGTACCACCCTCTTGTTGCACTAAATAATTTGTGCCATCTGCATGGCATGCATTATCATTATCTTTAACAAAACAGCCACCTCCTCTCCTCCAAGAATGCAATCTGGTCACGGATGACAGCTCACTTGTGTCCGTAACCCTTAACCCCAGTACCAGCCATCTGTAAATAAATTTTCCGCCAATGGTTTTTATGTAAAAAAATTTAAGCGATATAAAAGAAAGAAAGAAATGAAAATAAAATAAAGAATGAATGGTATGTTGCTAAGGTGGCTATCCAGGGTCTCATGCTTTTGTTGTCCCTCCAGGATGGTTTGCAGTTATCTGCTGTTTACCCTGCTTAATTAACCAAATTCCCCAGACTGCCTCCTCTGAACAGCCACCTGTACAACACACCTAAGATCAGACGCAGATTGTGGTAGTGAGTCCTGCGAGCTGTTCAAGTCAACAGCCTGTAATGCCTCCTCAGCTGGGACGTACTGATATTTGCTCTGAACGCAGGAAAAAATAACAGCAAACATCCACCGACTGTCACACGGACACAGATAAGAATACATGCCACATACACACACAATGCACTGACTCAAAGCCAAAGCAATACCACATTAAAATGAACATGCACATGCAAGCACATCTGTAGGGTAATTGTAAAACCCAAAATACAGACATATACACGTAGTCAGGTGCTTCGTCTGATGCAAAGGCTGTGCAATAACAATTATCACAGAACCTTTAAATGTATTCCACACCATTACTCCAGATAACAGATTAAGCAGAGAAATAGAACTGCAGTGTAACTGTAAACAACTGTGAACAAGGGCTTTTCGTTTTAAAAAGTATATATATAAATAAATAAGATGCATGAGGGAAAACATGTGATAGATAATGCGGTACTTAGTGCTTGGAAGAGTCGCCTGTGCTCTAATTTAGTCAGATTACCATCTGTTTATTTGATTTTCCTTACCCCATAAACTGGGGGCGGCAGAAGCAGATTAAAGAGTAGCTAAGCAGCCTAAACCGCATGTCAAGAAGTCCATTAAGGCAGGAAAGGGGTTTGGGGGAGAGTTATATGTGTGGATATGAGTGAACTCATAACTGAAGGACATGTTTACTGCCCTTCTAATGGATCTCTGTTTTAAACTCATTTTAACTCCACAGGATGTCCCTGCCTTCTTCGCTGCATCTTGTGTTATGATGGCACTGTCACAGAAGATGTGTGTTTTGTAATTACATGAAATGGTACGCCGGGTGAACGGGAAAGCCTCTAACCGATATTGCTGCTATATGTATGGATATTTAAAACAGACAGGATTTGCGGGAGGATGCAACTTTGAATAACATTATTCATGTGCAATCCTCCAACTTATTTTAATAAAATCATTTGTAGTTGAATTAGTAAAGCAAATAAAAGCTTTGTTTCCCTGAATTTAACAAAACACTTGCAGGGCTAAGATGCTACAGTACAGAACAATACAGGCCACAGTAGTATTATGGATGCATTGGGATTAAAGATTATTTCAGACTTTGAATCTCCCATGATTAAATTTGTCATGGCATTCAAAGACGTTTGTTGCTCACATTAATGTTAAAACACACACACACACACACACACACACACACACACACACACACACACACACACACACACACACACACACACACACACACACACACACACACACACACTCTGCAAGCACTTAATTTGTGTCCATATTTGAAGTGATTGTTAAAGTCAGCTGTCCAGCTGTATTCAGCCTCCACTCCACTGACCAGCTAATGCCCTCTACTGGTGCTGCAAATGTCACAGTGATGCTGACCTTTCACATCCAAATAAAGAGCAGTCAATTAATGTGCCTACTGTACAGATAATTCTCAAATCACTAAAACTCTGCCTCACCTGCCAGTCTTTTCCTGCCAGTCTGGAGTTTGCCACATGCCGGAATAATTACACACATTGGTTAATTATAATCAGTTAATTGATTGAAGCATTTAACTGCTTCCACTTTAACTGTGAATAAAGCAGAAAACAAATGCATTGTCAGATGAATTGTGACAGAAATAGATACTATGTTTTTGCACTGGTAAATCCATCAGAAAATCAATCTATTATCATTGAAAGCTGATATGTTGAAAGAAGAGAATAATTAGATTAAATGTCATGACTTTATGTGCAGTTATTCAGGTGTGGTGCCCCAGACTCCAGCCTTGGCTGATGTGTCAACCATACAAGTGCCTTCTGCACCATACTCAGAGCACAGTATACATCCCTGCAGCGGATATGAAAAGGCAATTTATTTTGTATTTCATTCTCAGTTGTTTTTTTAATCTTAAGCAAATAGCTTTTTGTGTGGATGTACTGTTTATGTGTGTCATTTTCTGTTTCTTGGTCTGGCCTGTGCAATTTAGCATGGAAATTGCAAAATTGTTTATAGTAGCAAAGGCAGCCTGGTAAAACAATTCAATCTGCCGTCTTTTAGAGACCAAGCAAATACTATTTTCTCAGATTCCATTATGGTCTTGCATTTATCTTTGTTTACTATAACTGCGCTTACTGTGTGCAAGTAAAGAATATCTTGACTCTGTCAGCTCTTTGAAGGAGATTAAAATATCTAGTATAACCATTCTGGATGTCAATGGGAAATTTCTGAAGGAACTATGGGCAACAGGTTGGCGGCACGTGGGCCCATACTGTTCATACAATGTGCTCTTTGTGAGTGCATGTGAAGGTGCATTTATTTGTGCACATGTTGTATGTGTATGTGAATGTATGTATTTATGAGCTTAATAGGATTTTATTGATTGGGCATCTACTGCCCACATCATGATCATACTGCAGATTAAACACCTACACTGATATTGTGTGAAATGTTCTTTATTGCGCTGCATTCTTGGATAAAGTCGTGTGCAAACAGTTCGATACAGCTGCGTCTCATCAGACCTTGGCACTAAACCCTGCACAGGGGACATAGCAGCACTGCTGCCAAATGTAGGCCTGAGGAAGCAGGAGGGAGTGTTTGCCTTGTAAAGACCACACACAGCAAGTCATTTGTTCCTTTGGCCACCTAATCAATGCTCCCTGAGCCACAGACAAACCAATGGGTTCCCCCTAAAAGGTCATGGAACCTATTACAGATCTCAGTATTTACTGAATTAAAGAGCAAAGGCATTTCTGTGCCATGGAAGTGCTAGACTAAATGCATGATGGTCAAACATGCAGGTGGGCATTCAGTACACATGTACACACACATACAGTATACATAACCACACAACTGAGTATTTGTGTGCAATGTTGCCTCCAAGCAACTATATCAGTGCCAGTGCCGATCTTGTTAAAGGTGAAATGGGCAGGGCATGCAGTATGCTGTCAGCTTATTTTTCTGAAACCATAAATTCAGTGCATAAAACTCACTGGAGTAAAACTCTCAAAGGGAAAAGTAATTTTTTTTTTTTCTTCAGCCAGTGAGATTATGCTCTGGCAGACAGCGCGGTTTAAAGTGTCAATAAATGTTCTAAACAAAGCCTTTCTTTGCTGTCTTTTACAACCAAGATGGGAAGATTAATCTACATTTAACATTTGTTCTAGTATTGCAAACAATAACTATGACAGCAAAAACACATTTCGTTGAAAAGTCATTTACAGTACATAAGTCATTCAGCTTCAGCAAGTTTCAGTGTCATCTTTTGCAATGAAAAAAAAAAATGTATGAATTAAACTTTTTTCCCAATGTGACACAAAAGCAATGCAGAAACAGATCCTGCTTTCCAGAACATATTGGGACTTTTAATTTGGCGGTCTACAACAGATTTAAGAGTCATGAGCTCCGCTCTGTCTGTGTCACACTGTAATAGATAACTTGCTGTATGATGTCAGCTGCTCTAGTGATAGAGTGTTATCATTCGTCCATGACCTGTGATCAATCACCAGATTCAATTTGAGACTGATGGCTGGGGAGAAGCCAATGAGCCGACAATGATACAAAGTAAATTTAGGACACCCAGGCCTGTTGGGTGAATACAGATGACCTGAAGCGGATAATGTTAGAATCAATATTTAGATAGCGATTATAGATTGTTTCTGCTCCACAAGGGGAATGGTCAGCTGAGACATGTTTTTGCCTTATTGAATGCCAATACACAGCTTGCATTGTGACTCAAACACCGGTTTGTTTTCTGCCTGTTCTCTCCACTTGGAACACCGCACCACATTGTTTTTGACTTTGACTTCCCAGTCCTGTGTGTGTATCCTGGATACCTTTACGTCATGATACGTTCTGCCCCAGCAACAATTAGAGAAGAGTAAATGGTGATCATCAAATGCAGCTCTTGCAGCATAATTAGATTGAGAGGTAATGAAAGGCGTGGTCTGGGACAAGAAGATGGAGTGCTAATAGAGGACCCACAGGGCTTCATCTACCACATGACATCCGTCTCTCCTTCTCTCTTTCTCTTTAACTCTCCCTCTTGCTCGTCCTCCCTCTCGTTTTGTCTGTCTGCCTCTCGTCCTCTCCAGCAGAGCACAGTGTAATCTCCCACTCCCCTGTGGGTGCGGGAAGTAAATCAGCACAGCTGGATCACAGGCATCAATCTCAGCCAGCCCTCAGGATGGGCCACTTGTGAGCCCACAGGGAGGCATTTCCTCTTCATTCCAAATGAGAGACAAATGTTGCAGGGAGAAAGCGGCGCAGAGCAGTGGGGTGGGGGTGGGGGGGGCACAGACGGGGGGGGTGGGCAGGCAGGCGATGAAGGTGGTGGTGGTGGTGGTGAGGGAGGCAAGATTGGCAGGGAGTAAAAGTGATGGAGTGTGGAAAGGAGACAAGTGGGTGAAGCAGAAGAGAGAGTACATACACGGCACAAAAACGTACACTCAGCACTAAAATCTATCTGTCTTTAAAAAAACTAATGAAAAAGTACCACTGGGGTGAGAAGATTTTACTTGTTTCCAAAGCAGTGGAGTTTCCTAAAAATTGCATTTAAATGGCGCAGTCAATGAGTTATTCACCTTTATAGCGCTGGAGATTTTAATACATGATAAAGTAGAGAGATGGTTGTTTAGAGGGCTACAGCAGCAAATGAGAGGGAGAAGGAAAGGAAAATGGAAGAGACTGAGATATGTAGTAGTATGTACAAGACAGACCAAATAGCAACAACCTCCAATACAATCCTTCCAATATAATATAATAATAGATATATACATCATACATATGTATGATGTATATATCATACATTATATTGGAAGGATAGATAGATAGATAGATAGATAGATAGATAGATAGATAGATAGATAGATAGATAGATAGATAGATAGATAGATAGATAGATAGATAGATAGTTTTGCCTGCTTAGGCCTTATTTCTCATACACGTCCTGCATTCACTCCTCCAACACATGTTCACTCATAATTTCTTTGCTGTCATTGTCTCTGGTTGTCAATTGAAATAGCAGCTGTTCACATCAGCTGGTCACACCTGTACAATGGCACCGCCACGCATCTTCACCGTTATCTCGCTGCTGTCTTTTGAAACATGATTCTCTCTCTGCTTTAGTTCTTTCATGCTGCTGCTTTGCTCCCCATCACCACCCAGTTTTTGCAGATTCTTCAGCTTCATCATCCTCATCAGCCTATCAGTCTCAGCAGTTATCAACCGCCACCACCATCAGTGTCTGGATCCATGGGGGGATTTTAATCTTGCTGCTGCTCAGGGCGATGCCCCTCGATTACTTAATCTCCCTGTAGAGTCTGAGCACCAAAGACGTTCTGATAAAACTTAATTATCACATATTATCATATATCTGTCATAATAAACAATTATCTTTCCGTCATTCACTCTTCTATCTTGATTGAAATATACGTGTGTATTGATTAATTAGCTCACTGCTGAGGGGTTTGCATTGAGGTGATATTTCATGCTTGAAGTGCTCCACTGGTGTGAATATTATATCCTAATTGTAGAAACTGCAGGAACGGTGGTCCTTTCAACGTTTCATTCACTGGGCAAAGCAACTTTTGTCATGTTTACAAAGCTACTGGGTAAGGCTGTATGTTCAGTCATGTATAGGGGCACAGGCCATATACTTTTTATTTTTTTTCCTTTTTTGACATTTTAATGTCATTTTTTTTTCTCTAACAAATCTAATTTAACTTGTCATTTTGACACCCATTCTTTAGATTAGTGCTCTCTAGGAAACATGAATTTTTGGTACTCTCTATAATTTGGTTGACACTATAATTTGTTTGGTGCCATATCTGCCAGGCAGGCAGTTGTCTAGCTATGGGGCTGACATTACATCTTGTAATGAATGGTCATATGGTGTACTGGGCTATGACACGCTCCAGTCAATAGTGCACTACAGAACACGACCGTGAGTCTCTTAGCAACAGCGTCTGCCAATGTTAGTCAAACACTGCTGTGAGAAACACCCAACCAGAGGATTGAAGCTCGGACCCTGTGCCCAGAAATACTTGAAAAAATGGAAAGATATACACAATAACTGCAGACTTTTAATTTCAGCTTGACCTTAAGCTTTACAGTGGTAATAATAAGTGCAGAGCTATATTACAGGATTGTATGAGACTACAGCGATGTGCCTGTTATGTTGCCCCTGAACTCATGTATCTCCAGTATACACATTTATTAAAAAGTGATGACATGATAGAAAACTTTTCATTAGTTGTTGTCAGTTTGGGCAGTGTAATAACGGTATGTGAATAAATATTAAAAAATAATGGATGTTGCTTTGATTAAGAGGTATATTATGACTTCAGTGTGTGTCTTTTAGATGATGATAGTGCCAGCCTTTCTTAATAGCCTTGATTATAATTAGTTTTCATCTGTAAGAAAAGAGACAGGGCTGATACTGAAATCCTAGATTGTTGCTGTGTCATCGTTACTTAATCAGAGCTGGATGAAGTTTGAACAAAAGGGAATCGACTCTGAAGGCATGCATGCATCTAAAACGGTCTATGCAACTGTTCCCAGCACATATACTTTTACATTCA
This sequence comes from Chaetodon trifascialis, assembly GCF_039877785.1. Classification (NCBI taxonomy): domain Eukaryota; kingdom Metazoa; phylum Chordata; class Actinopteri; order Chaetodontiformes; family Chaetodontidae; genus Chaetodon; species Chaetodon trifascialis. The sequence continues at coordinate 11,331,632 of NC_092064.1, forward strand.
CATGACTTGTTTTTGGAAGTGATTCTCATCATGAAATCGTCTGGAGGTTCTCCAAGGTCTGCATGTTTGATATAAGAATTGTAGGCCAGCATGAAACTTTTTAATGTGATTTGTTCTTGTATGAATCCATATTCATAATATGGTTGTCCAAACTTTTGGGTCATACTGTATAAATTATTTCCATTATTAGGTTACGGGAGCTGTGTTATTTCCCTGCTGACCATACAAAATGAGTCCATATTCCAAGTTCCATAGTTTATGCAATAGGCACCATAATAAAATAATAATATAAATCACATACTTACATTTCAGTATACGAAGTGATAGAAATAACAACAAAGCCGGCTGCTCAAACAGTGTCAAACATTGCCGTATGCTTTGTATTTCTTCAGCTGATTAGAGATGTATTAATGTAGATCTTCAAGGAAGAAGGAAAAAAGAAATTAGACAAATAGATATTGAAAAAAAAAAATCTATTTTAATCAAAAGGGTCTTTTTATGAGATTCTTTAGAGGACAAGAAAAGAAGAAGTGCTTCCATACTGCAGCATTAATTCTCAGCATGCCTGCTTTGAGAGTTCCTCCACTTGCACTCATTCACACCACAAGACAAATGATGAGAGGAGCTCAGCTCAGGATAGACAGGTTTGAGGATATTACAGTGGTAAATGTGGGTAAATACGCATCTGTTGTCCAAAAGTCCTGAATTGGCAGTCAAGTGCTGTTCCATTTTGCTGATTAAGAGGCTCAATATTTTATGGATTGTCATCACAAAGTGTAAATCTGCTCAGCGCTGTCATGCTTGGATCGTGTGTGTACACTGAAAAGATTTAGGGGACCACTTTGTATCACATTTTTCATGTAAAATGCAGCTGCTACAATGCTTCCAATGCAACGTAAAGGTATTGACCACAGTGCTTTTAACTAATACTGCACAGAGAGGATTTTTCTCGACAGCCCTTCCAGCCTGAGCTCATTATCTGTGGTTTCAGTTTCTACAGAGGAAATTGATTGTAGACAAGAATTTCCTTTCTTTTTTTCCTCTTGTACCTTCTTTGTCTCTGTCTCACTTTCTCTTTCTTTTTTTCCTACCATAAGGTGCTTCCTTTCGGGTTTATGTTTACAGAAATAGGAACAAATAATGTGGTAATGATTTTTAAAATGGCTATAGCCCCAGAGTGGTAGTATCAATCTGAATTCAATTTTAACACAGCGATCATAAAATTCCCTCATCTGAGGATCCTTTTATTCATAGCCATTTTGAAGCTGCCAGTGTTTACTCTTTAAAGCTTCAAGTGTTGTCGGAAACTGCACTGCCACATAATCCTCCACTAGCAGTGAGCAGCACGCATATTCACAGTAACTAGCTAATTAAACAAGAAATACATTTGGTGGACAAAAAAACAAAAAATGCCCATTGATATTCATACAAAATGTTATTTTTACACTGAAATATGCAGAGTTGCGTTTTTACAAATCCCACAATAAGAGAGGCAGCTCTGGTCTTTGCAATCCCTGGATAGAGAGTGCAGCTTTCTCTGATATCTATAGATTTCTTTATTCCACATCAAAGGCGCCGTTAGCCTTGGGTTATGCTTGTAAATCACCCAAATGACACTTGCGCAGGGATGTCTGACACTCGTCAGAGGCTTGCGCTCAGCAAAGTCTATTTTCTTTTGTGAGGGAGTTCATTCTCTGTGTTTTGAAGCTGTCTCAAAAGGGTTGAAGTGCTTCAGCAACACAGCCACAGGATGTGTTGACAAATCACACAATGAGCATACCTGTGTGTTGGAGATTAGACTCCTCAAACTTGAGCAAACCCTGGAAGGGTGACAGTAAGCAAACAAGAGGTAAAACCATTATTCCAACTGCTACATAACAATATGTTGCTGTTATACAATTGGAGAGTTTCCATGCATACGCTGTGGACCTGGAATATATCAGTCTAAAATGCCATGATGTCACTTATTTCATTTCATTTTTATTTTATATCTCCAGGTGGTGAAAGGTACAAAGAACAATGCAGCTGCTGTCGGCAGGAAATTTCGATGGTAGCTGTCATTTCTGTTAGTTTGATTTATGCATAATTGGAGGCTCTTCACAGTAGAAAATAATACCTCAAGAGCTAAGCTGGTGCAGTTGCTAATGCCCCATACAATCAGACATTAGTCATGCTTTGTAAAAGTTCTGATGGATGCATACTTGCTAAATGCTGCCATTGTACCAATATTAATCCATCAGTTTCCCTGAAGCCTTGCCTAAATAGAAATTCCAGTCAAGAGATTGTGTGTTATGCAGTGCAAGGCTTTGAGGGACCTCAGAGGAATCACAACAGGCAAGCTGCGGGTTCTATACTGAATTAATCAGCTGGTACAGTCTGTGAATGAAGAGTCATTTTGGTTAGGAGGGGCCCCAAGCAGAAAAAGCACATTAAGAAACATTATATTTCTTTTTTTGTCAGTACATTTTAGTGCCTTGGCTATATCTCAATAAAACATATCCTCCAGAAAACCCTCCATAAAACAATTTCCCAAAGAGATCAAACTCTGCCTCTATGAGTGATATTTACCAGTCACCCAATTATTTTTAGCATGCTGTCAATGTGCGCTACACACACCCACGTACAGGGAGACAGGGTTGTGGAGGGTGTTTGATTTGCGGCCTTTATACAGGAACCTTTGCGTCAGATGCAACAGCTGTCAAAGGAGCAGCTCCCTTCATTAGCAGTCCTACCGGAGTGTTCCAGCAGCTCTGCGCCAAAAGCCAAGAGTTGTGCTGGAAAATGCTCTAATCTTACAGCAAGGAATGATGGGGAGGGAGAAAGAAATAGAAGATTTGGAAAGGATTTAGGCAGGGAAAAGATTAGAAACCCATATCGGCCTTATCGTGCAGCCTCCACACTGGGGAGTTGAATGAAGCAGCTGTCAAATTTGAAACATACAATAGCTGTAATCGTACAGTAAACAGATTGCTGGGTTTAAATACAGCAAAATCCAGAGAGAGAGAGCGAGACATAGAGAGAAAGAGCAAGTAAAGAATCTATCAGCATCTTAACAGCCTGCCGACGGAGAGAGCACTCTTCTAGGGTCCTTCAGTGCACGGGCCTGACTGTCAGCACTGGCAGAGGAGCGTCGGCCACATGGGGAGTGGGTGAAAGTGAGAGCGTGTGAAGATGCTGACAAAGTCTGCCACAAAACGGGGCATTTGGAGAGTGCTGGTGTGTCATGTTGAAAGGCAGAAGGGTCTCTGGTCAAGAGAAGGAGAGAGTTTTACACAGCTCGACAGTGGAGATTAAGACTGCACTCACCTCCTACTGTGACCCCAGTAGAGCTCGCATCTGTCTTTTTCTTCTTAAACCGAGCAAAATAGCTATTATCTGTGTGACAGGAGTGCGGGGGCCTCATCTTCAAGACGAGATGCTGTGCTGTCCCACCAGGACTGCAGTTTGAAGTGGCCATCAGCAACTGCCAACGAAGAGGTGTTTGTATCCCCGTATCAAGGTTCATGCGTGAAAAAAGAGAAACATAGTGGACTTATTTTCCCCTCGTGGATGTACCAGTTAGGAACACCGAAAATGAAAATACACTGTCCTCTATGCCCTTGGCAGAAGATAGCAGCCAAGGAAAAAAAGTGTTAAATTAAGCTTAGTGGATATTTTCATACTTGATAAATTGTTCATCGTTCTTATCTTTAATTTTTCACACTCTCTGTGACTCATCACCCACAGATAATATCATAAATGATTTTGAGGCCCAGATATTAAAAGCATGAATATTAAAAAAAAAAAAATAATAAAAAAATCTCAATGTCCTGCAATTATTTTTAAGTAGTTTTCTTAGTTTTTGGCCTTGAGCACCTCTGTATCTTTGGTTTGATATAAGGAGTACTTGGAGGACTCTTATCTGAAGAAGTCAACAGCATATTGAGTCGAGAGTGAAACCCCAGAAAAAGCTTGAAGAGGAATCAACAGAGAAGGCAAGCGGCTTTTAAACTAATTTTTCACATTTCTTGAGCCAAGATCTGCTCAAACAATGTACTTGCTGAGGCCGCAGGAACAGTGCTGCGAACGTAGCAGCTCCTTTGGTGTGGGTCCCACAGTCAGATCGGCGGTTTGTGCAATACCCTCTGGCCCAGAAAGACTCCAGCACAAAAGAAACAGATTTGGTGTAAAACCACAAAGAAGAATTACATCAGTCATTACAAGCAGCGTTATTTGTGACATTAACACATACACCATAGCATCCTTGCAATCATTAAAATTACGAACAGTCAATTATTTCTTAGCAGCACACCACAAAGAAACAAATACATTCCCATACAGTCCATACACACTCTTTATATGATTATGCTATGTTCTCTGAAGAAATCTGCTTTTCATTATGCACAGTTGAGAAAAGAACTACACGATTATCATAGAGAAACACATTTTTTCAGCTTCAACAACCAGGCAGCCAATCAAACCTAACTTGCTAAATGCTACAGGCAATGGACTACTGCACTGGCAGAATATTAAGTTGTAATCAGAGTTGGTGACTCTTTGAAGAAACAAACTCTACCTCATGCCTATGCAGGAATTAAAGCATTGTGCTCACGGAACACAATCTGAGTTTTCTCTGCATGTGTACAGAAATGCCTCCAAACCACTGATTTGAAAGACATATTTGTGGGACTAATGGGGCTGTGGCCCAGCTGTGTCAAAACAGCCCCCAGAAAAGTTGCTGTGTGGTTGTTCATGATTACCGAACAGGTCATTTATATATGCATATTCAGCAGCGTGTTTGATACCCCTCTCGACTTCTTTTGGCCGCTTGCTTTTAAAGCAGCCTTATACTGCTTGGTATGCAACCCACACAGGCTCCCCTTCAGGGCATCATCAGTGGAGGCTGAAGTCTGATGAGGAAAAAGAGAGGATGAAGAGAGGGAGAGAGAGAGAGAAAAAAATGAAAGAGCGAATTCTTTACACAGTGTACGAGAAAAGGCACAGCATTTCCAAAAGGCGTCCATGTTTTGACCACAGTGTTTTGATTTGATGAACCATAGCTCAAAGGCTACAACTCCTTGGCCTCCCATCATACCCATTCTGCCATCGATTGCAAAGTAACTTCTGCCACCAAACTTTCTGACAACTCTTTGTATACAGCATGTTTGTGTGTTTTATAAAACCTCAGCACAGTGAGCTTGCAGACAGTGCCTGAAATGAGTACCTTGGTTGCCTTTATCCTTCCTAACTTCTCCTCATAACTCCTTTGGGAAATGAAGCAAGTTGATTTGCCATTCCTGAGCCAGGGCCTTAATTACGTACTAAGTCAGGCCTGGCACAGAATTCTCATCTCCTTCTGCTGTATTTGGCCGACACCATGTGCTCTGCGTGCAGATTGAGGATTGGATGCAGTGTGGGTGCAGTTTGGACTTGGCCCTTGATGGTTTGTCTCTCTCATCAGCTCTGATGAGAGAAATCTGAGGTCATTGCAACGCCCGTTTGCAGTCCCTGTACCGTGCACACATTTATATACAGTAGGAAAAACACAGCACAGCTTCAAAGCCTATGCATGTATAATGACATACTGAACTAATAAAGGGAGTCAATCTGTTTTGTAAATCCCACTTGTGCAATTCCAGAATTAAAGGAGAATTAGAGTGGTGGAATGAAGGAGGAAAAAACAAGAAGTGGAAGAAAGAAATGAGATTGCCTCTCATTGCCGGAAGCTTTCCAAAAATCCTTTCGTTCCCTTTCTTCCCTTTCTCTCTTTTTGAGCTTATTGGTATCTTATTAGATATGTCTCTGCCATACAAACTTATTGTTCTGGGAGTCTTTTCAAGGCCCAAATCCCAGCAAAGCCTGTAATAATCTGTCAGCTGAGGGAGATGCCCCCACAGACAAGGGCCTCCTAATCCACGCAGATCAATAGCAGGCTGGCAGGCTGGTTCCCCAGCCCCCTGTACCACTGTCCACCCGGTGACAGAAGCTTCCTTTGTGGCTCGTGTCTCCCCTTCTGCCACCAATCACATTCTCAAAGTCCCAGCGGGCCATCATGAGGTTAATGAGAGGGATAATGGAGCCATATTAGAGTCAATATCTGACCTTTGGATATGGGTCAGTGAGAGCAACGGGAGAGGCACTGCACACCACAGCCAATCAGCTTCACTACAACTAATAGGTCCTTTATGGAATACAGACTTTCCAATTACCCTGCATGCTTCAACACACATCTGCGTACAGCTGGCTTGGCTTGTCAAAATACAGATGATGTTCTACAAGATCCTGTGATTGGAATTGTTTTTTTTTTGTGGGACCTACATGGCAGGTCCCACATTTTCTAATGTGGATGAGAGTCTCTGGAGTGACAGATTTGCATCATAGTGAGCTATAAAATGAAGCGGGAGGAAGATTGTCTCTCTGTCTCAACCTCCTCCCTAATAGAGACGGAACAACACTTTCACTCTCTGTCTCTGCATTTCTCTGTGTCTTGCCATCCTCTCAAAAACAAGATCTGTCTGCCTGCCCTTCTCCCTTCATTTCCTTCAGCTCGAGGGCAGTTTAGATAGTGTATGCCATAAGGGATGGACTTTGAGAACGGTGAATGGCGGTGATTTGATTCATTAGATTGGTTGAGATCACTACTAGATTATAAACTCTGACAACTGGCTGTCATCTCTGAGACAGCAGACCATTGGTATTTTGGTCCCTAATATGGCTATCTCCAGGCATGTCCGAGCCAATCATGGCTCTAATGAGGGAGACAGAAGTGAGGAGCAGTACAGGATATTGTTCCTTCAGGCTGGTTAGGCTGCTTTATAAATCAGTCACTTGGTGAGTGAAGACACATGTCAAGTGTTTGCAATGCTGTGGGTTAAAAATGCTTTGTGACGCATCTCATATTTTACTCTGCAGAGGGTGATAGCAATACACGGATGAGAGTGAGGTTCCAGCCAACTGTAGCACACTTTAGTTTGTATATTCTTATCTTTTTAACCAAGGCAAATCCATTGTGCAGATGTGAAGACCTATTGTTTAAGCTTTAAAGAACAACCAACATTACACAGTGAGAAAAATGAACTGAAAATGTAACATAAGTTTTAACTCATAACACATATTTACTGTTTGTTGTAAAGAGCAATTTAACTCTGACTTTTGGACTACAGTGTTACAGTACATTACACTATACTGTTTTCTGCCTCAGTCTTGTATGTGAGGGTATGACTTATCTTAGTGATGAGGAGCACGACCACAGAATAGACAGTGTCTGCTCTCTAAGGAATGGGTAAACAATGCAAATGGGAGTGAAGTAGGACCGCCTCTTGGCTTAAGAGCATCTACACTGAATCATCCTGTTCTAAGGACACACTGTTGTCCTCCTGCCTGTTCAGGGACATAATGTCTCTGCCAGTCTGTACGCATGATATCTGCATGACTCAAATGTGTGAATTTGCTTATGTATGTTTCTTGAGAAGCAGTATTATTTGTAGCACGTGGAGGCGAAACACTCGATGATTTCCAAAGCCACCCTTCAATTACTCCTTTTGGTAAGCCCGTGTTAGATTCCTGCCTTGGTGTAGATGTACATTTGTAAAAAATGTTGAGATGTACATATTTCATTTTTGGCTCGCGGCAATGGATTTCATATGCAAGCCTTGCTGCTGATTATTTTGGAATAATCACTCCATTACATGAACATGTCTCCAAGGCATAGCCTGTGTCGTGTGTGTTTCCTCAAAATAAATTTATTTTCCTCAAAGCAATAGTTGTTTCATCTGGAGCAAAAATCAGAATTTTCTCTCGGCGCTGAAAATAAAAGTTATCTAAATGATAGTGCTAATAGAGGAGATGCCCGCAACAGTTGCTATTGTTCAATCACAGCTTGGAGACATTGTTTAACTGATCATATTTCAACCTCTGTGAGCAACTGATTCATGATAGTGAATAACTCGCCAAACAAAGGTGGTTTTGCAAGAATTTAACTAATTCTACAATAGCAATAACACTGTGATAACATTAGCATAACCCACGGGTGTGCTATTTATGATCGTCTCTGATACTTCAATCTAAATTATATCTACTTACCTATTCACTTTATAAGCCCTTCATGGGCATTGTCTGGATATACATCAGGATTCCTGAGAGAAACACAGTTACACAGGGAAAATATGATTAAACACTACATGTTTTTCATGTGTACAAGAGGGACATTCCTTTTTTCCCCACTGTGGGAAGAAACAACAAATGTATGAAGAAAAAAACAAGCAATTGTCTTCAAGGAAGGATTCTTTTATGAATGTATAGTGTGGTAAAACGACTCAATGCATTTGCTCGGTTTTGTCATGCATTTTGTTGTCTTTCTTGCTGATCCAAAACTCCTAATCTGTTAGATGCATAATTTAATTTGTTCCACAGTTCTTGACTTTGCATTTTAATCTTTCTTTTCTTTTTGACACTTCCTGTTTCTGAGGTTTGTTATACAACGAGATGTGAACGTTTGTTTTAGCACTGATTACGGCAATAAGGTACATGATGATAGTTTTTTAATTGTGTGAGGAGGCTCAAATCTATAACCTAGGCATGAAAAAAGATTGAAATTTAGATTTGTTTGGCAGAGATTTCTTTGTGCAAAGGGAGCCTCAAAGATTCAGCGGGTGCAAGTTCAGCAGAGCTGCTTCAGAATATGACTAAATCTTATTTTATGCATTACAACTTAATCTGCAGTGTGAAGGGTCTGGGTAGAGAGCACAGAGTTTGGACAGGGGTCCACTCAGGCTTCCATGCACCTGGCCCAAACTGCAACTCTAAGGGGCACAAAGACTGCACAAATCACAATCACATGCAATCAACGCCACAAGTGCCCCAGCAAAAATGCACAAGCTCCAAGAGGGCCACGTGAAACAATGCTGAGCCTTTAGTCTGAGAGCAAAACAGGAGGATGCACGCTTACCCACTCCCGTGGGGACGTAAAGACTAAATATACCAGTCATAAACTGAAGGATCATGCAGTGTACTTGCAAATAATAGAAAATGACTTTAAACTGAGGGCTCCTGCCAATCCCTGTGAGGGCAAACACAAACAAAAGATTTCTCATGAATTAAGGCTTATTCCTCACACACTCCCTCCTGCCCATGTCGAAGGCTAGATGATGAATTGGCCAAGTGTGAGCTTGCGACGGGAACTGCATTGTTCATGGACGATCAACCCTTGCAGAAAAGTCTGGGGCAATGATGTGTTAGCACATCCTCCTGAGATGAGTCACCCTGATGCCTTCTGACAGGCCTCATTCCACTAGCGAGAGAGGCTAACCAGGAGTGCAGCTTCGCCCCAAACACATGCTTCAGGGCATACTCCATCTGGCCCAAATGAGACCAAGGGAAGGGAGGTTAAAAATAACCAACAGGGAAGGTATGGCAGAAAGACAAGGCAGGGATGAGATGAAAGCATGCACGCACAGTAGTAGGCTGCCATTGAGGCAGAACTGTACTGCAGCCTCGGATGGGCAAACAAGCTTTATTGATTTGTTTTGTTTTTCTGACAGAATACGGTTCAAATGAAAACATAATCCTGACAGTTAAGCCTATTCGAAAAATATACGCGAAATGTGTAGCACATGCTAATCCACTTGTTAATCCATTGAACGAATAGTGCCATACATTTGACTTTTCACAGCTCGTTTTTCTTATTTTCAGTCAGCTCGGAAAATATCATCATGCTGGACGGACATGTGAATGGCATTTTCATAAAGCAACCGGGATTAATATCTAATCTGTCATTTTGAGAGGGATCAAAAGCAGTGTCATCATTATGAATGTCTTTGTTGTGGTTAAAATATTGCCTTTCAAAGCGATTTTGTCAGCTGAAATCATTGCAGAAATAAAATACTGAATTCTTACTTGGATGGGGTGATATAAACAAAAGCATAGTGAATCACTGGTATCAGATGGAACCAAACCCTCTCACCCCCCACACCCTCATATGCTGTTGCTCTTTCTTCGTGCTTCGAAAGAAGGTGTTTGTTATTGAGATCAGCAAAAACATCGGCTGTATCCTAAATCTGATAAAATGGAAAATTCTCTAAATCATGAAATAGATTGGGTTTTGAAAGCTGCTTTTTTTTCCTGCTTTCTGTTCCACCTATCCTTTAAACGCGTTAATCCTGATTGCATCCCGTGTCAAAGTAGCTTTTTCAGAGAACTCAAACAATTCGCCGCCCCGGCCTTTTCTCTCTGTCACGAGTTCTTATCATCTCACCAGACTGTAGGCACAGAACGAAAATCAGACAGAATCCTTGTTTGAAGACCTGCTCACTGCCGTCACAGTTCATTGTGGAGAGATATCTGTCCATTTCCTGTAAAAAAAAAAAAAAAAAAGATTCACGGTTCAGTTAGGATGTATGGCCATGTGCCTCAAGGCTGGCATTACCCCCACATGGCTCTCTGTTTTGGCCCCCTGCCTGTCTTCTGCATTCTGGTATCTTTGTGGATGGTTAGCGGGACTTGGTTGGGGGGTAGTATGAGGGGCGGGGGTAAGAGGGTTGGCTGGGGATGAACTGACAGGTTATTACTGGCTTTGTGGGGGATTAGTCCATAAAAGCCCCCTCAGCCCCATGGCCAGCACAGCCAGAACCCCAGCAAATAAGATAAAATAATCTCTGTAACACTGGACTGAGAGACAGACAGAGACTGACAGACAGAGAGGGGGAGAGAGATACCCAAATACCCTAGTGCTCTTGAACGAGGAAAAAAATCTTCAATCTGTCCTAATTTTTTTGTTTCCTATTTTTTTTCTTCTGAAAAACCGTGCCTGGGGATATGTCAGTTGGAATGAGATTAAACTCCCACAGTATAGAGATGGGAAACCGGAGTGGAACACATCTAAAATGCTTAGAGCTCCTGTTTAGAAAAGCTGTGCTCTCTCCTCTGGTTCAATAGATGAGGATCTGACTCATGTGGGCTGTTGCATAAGCAGGTACTGTACAATCATTACCAGGGACCTAGTTTGGTTGGAGAACTCTGCTCTCCCAGTGCTGAATTTAAAACCAGCTCCTCTAAGTCATAATCATGTTCTCTCTTTACCTGATTTGAGCAAAGGTTGGTGCTCGTCTTGAAGGTCCTTGGAGTGGTGGATTGAAAGGATTCGTCAGATTCTCAAAGTGAAGTATAAAATCTGATTATTAAAACCAATGCAGCCTTGCCTGTGACGTAAGTGCCAGAGGCTATCAGCCTCTGGTTGACAATTTTACCTCCCACTAAACAGAATCTCAAAGTCAAAGCTGAGCACACCTGCATGGGAATGAGAGAAATATAACAGAAACATCTCTCAATTAAACTCAACTCCATAACAGGTCTCAAGAATTACCAGTGAATTGATATCTCAATAACACACATTGGACAATATATTTATATATGAGTGTCATTTTTACAGTTATATGGCTCTGGAGTGCAGTATGTTGTAAGGTGTTATACATAATGTATGTTGCATGTTTCCTTATCTTAAACATGGACCAGCAGGCAACAAAAGAGGGAAAGTCATTTTGAGAGGAAGTCAGTCCAGTTTAGTGGCAAAAAATTCAAGAGATCTGACAAAAAACAAATATGTATCCTGCATGAGGTAAGATGAAAAATGCCACTGAAAATAAAGCACATGGGCTCTCCCTGCAGAGCACGTGGGATTCCAACACAGAGAAGTTCAGCATGACTTTCAAACTAATGTACATTTGGAGGTATTTTCCCTGTCTGCACCACATTTTTTTTCCTATCAGTCAGTACTAAGGAGCACTCATTTCTTATTCTTTTTTCTTTAACTATAACTGCTGTATCACTCAACATTTGACCACAGATATTTTAATTTAATTTAATTTTATTTTTAGTCTATTATGTCTGTCTTATCATTAGATTTATTATGGCTATAGTGATTTATGTTGCTGTTTCTTTTCTTAGAAATGCTGCTTTCCCATTGGCCCAGTGTGTGAAATGTAGATACCACAGTAGCAGTTAGCCTCATCGACATTGCTATAGCGAAGATGACAGACAATGCTGACGTATTGCCATGACCCTCCAGATCTTCAAGGTTCCCGTTAGCATCTGTACGACACGCACCAAGTTTTCAACTGACACCACTGCAAGCCTATTCACAGCAATACTGCCCGCTCAGAGCTTCTGCTCTGGCCGTCCATTCACTCCAACATGAACCCGAGCAGTGCTTTAGAAGATTCTGAGAGATCTGAGGACTCATAGTCAATTCCCATTTTAAGGTTTTCTGTTAATGATATGTTCAACATTTCTCAACACAAAACTCCTCGATCCTTCATCAACCTTGACTGTTGAACAGCATGATGTTAATAATAATAAATGAGGTTAATGCCATGGCCATGACTTTCAGAATTAGCTCTTCTTTCTTTTGTGAATAGTGGAAGGCTACATTACCCATGATCCTCAGCCCCTGTTGCTATGGACATGAAGCCAGTCTGCTTTGCGTTACCTCTTACAAAACTGTAATTTATTTCAAACTGATTAAGATTTTGACAAACACTCACACACACACAGACCTACAGACACACACATATACAGCTTTGCTGTGTTTTACTAGATGACGTGGCTCAATATTGATTGTTTCATCATTCTGTCATTCTATGTTTGAAGAATGGTGATTTCAAATGTCCTCAAACCTGAATTTAAATGTGCAACTCCCCATTTTACAATCACAGGCTATAAAACACCTTTTGTTAGGTGTTTGGAGTTGGGTTGCAGCTGAAAGGCAGTAATTAGAAATGGAATGAAGCCCACTCTGACAACCCAACACGCCACAACACAATGTCTGTCCCTAACCTGCCTTTGCACTAAACTGCATCAAATCTTGCACCATGTCTACCTAAACAGGATTTCAAATTACTATATCACATTCTGTAGAGGCTGCATGGTGGCGCAGCAGGTAGTGCACGTGCCCCACAGCAAGGTGGGGCGCCGGTTCGATTCCCGGGTCGGGCCTTTCTGTGTGAAGTTTGCATGTTCTTCCCGTGCATGTGTGGGTTCTCTCTGGGCACTCCGGCTTCCTCCCACAGATTCCCATAGGTTGATTGGTGACTCTAAATTGCCCCTAGGTGTGAGTGTGAGTGTGAATGGATGTGTGCTTGTGGCCTGCGATCGGCTGGTGACCGGTCCAGGGTGTACCCCGCCTCCCGCCCATCGACAGCCGAGATAGGCTCCGGCCCCCCCGTGACCCCGAAAGGGATAAGCGGCATAGAAAATGGATGGATGGATGGATATTCTGTAGAAACATGGTGGTGCAACATGGTGGACTCAGTGGAAGAGGACCCTCATTCTGTGAAAACCAAAATAAATAAATTGTATAAAGCCAATGGCAATAAAACTAAAAGCAATGCTTATTTGTTATTTTTTCTATAAAAATTGTATTTCTGTTTCTAATTGTGTTATATTTCTGCCATTAGAACCTCCTAAATCCTACACGCTGGACCTTTAAGAAACTCCCTCCTGAGACAGTCATCCAAATAAACTAATTACGTTGGAATGGATCCAAATTCATTTCCAAATAATACAAAACAGTCAGTGCTGAAGAATGCAAATTCAAGAGGTTAATTTTTGTACATTTGTTTGGTAAAATGCCTGACTCTCTTTGAAAACATCCATTAACATAAATTGTCAAGCAAGGTGCCCAAACCCTTCATGTGCTGAGCACTCATGCTCTGACTGTGTCCACACACAGCCAAACTTTTATTGGCTAAAACACAATTAAGTAAGTTAATACTTGGTATTGTCATTTGTTGTTTTGGGAACTGTAGTTCTCACAGTCAAAAGCATTTTTTAAACCAGCTGTGCCAACAGCAGTGCAGTAAGTCTGTGCTGATGGAAGTGATTGCTAAGTATTTTGCCTTCACTACCACCTCAGTATGCAGTGGATAACCGTTGAATTCATTTTCAAGCACAGAGGTTTTAACCAGTTTTATGACATGCAGGTACTAGAGTAAACTGGACAGCAAATAGTTGCATAGTGAGAGCAAAAAAGGTAATCCAGGGGGTGGGATATACAGCTGAATTGGACTGTGGAAGAGGGGTGACAATTCTAGCTACAATGGCATATATATATAGTTTGTCCTATTAGGTAACTGCACATAAATGGCCATTTTTAAACACACATTCATACCATATTCAGGTTTTAGACAAATATGAATCATCTGTTGTTACCAGATCTCAGATCCATTGGTGCCCAATTATGTAAAACACGTAGGTGTGATCTGCCAGTTATCTTTGAATGCCCCTTCCCACATCTATTATTGATGTTGCAATTACCACCCTCATTATCAGTTAATGCCTCCTAACCTACAGTAAACAAAAGCGGGTGATGAGGAGTATTCCTTAATTCCAAATGAAAATGAGCAGTGATTCTTTTATCTGCCGTTTGCTACACCATTCACCCATACAATCCACGGGTTTTTCCAACCGTGCAGCTGAGCCTAGGTGATTTACAGCGCGCGGCACAAGAACAGTCTGTACTTTCATAGACAGTAACTCACACTATGTGCAGTATAACAGCACTTTATGAATATTACACGGAATGATAAAATACACAAAAGAAGAAAATGCCCTTGATGTTTTGATTATTCAAAAAAAAAAAAAAAAAAACCTTCAATAAAGCACTGAACTGAACTCATGTGCAGTGGTATGTAGCAAAGAATTGTGAAAAGTTTTGCCTTTGAATTACTTCTGCTAATAATGCATTATTAAATGCTAAATTACAGCCCTCAATCAGACAGCCTCTCTAACATGCTTAGGCACACATTTAAGTTCGAGTTTAATTAGACGAACTGCCATTCAGTTGTGCTCTGGTGATGGTTGACAGCTGTTATGGGATACACTTTGAGCAAGTTTAAAGATTTAATTTTACTTCACATAACTCACATATGTATTTATATAAAGTTAATGGAGATAATTCATGATAAGAGCACAATAATATTCCAGTCCAATATCACATTCACTGCATACAATACACAATGTCCTTTGAATTTAATGGGTGATAATTCTGTCTGATATAAAACCCCTTATCATTTATCCAGTAATTTAATGGAGATTAATGCAAATCACATTAATATTTACTGCTGGCACACTGTTATTAGCTTACATGATTCCTTTTATAAGACCCATGATGTATTTTATGAGGAAAAATCCCTTACAACCTGCGTCCCAATTATAAGTCCTGCCAAGAACAGGGAAGAACAAACCTAGATTAAATTCGAAGTGAATGTCACTTTACAGGTATGCATCATTATTACAACTCAATAATCTTGATCTGCAAGCCAGCGATAAGACTGTTCATTAATGAGTGCAAGATTCATTTCAGCAGCTAATTTCAGAGGAAGTGACCATCAGGGTCTTCAGGATTACATCATAATGCAGCTTTTAAAATGGCTCCATCCTCTAAAAACATGGCTGACAGAAGAACATTGTTGTACATCTGAGCTTTCAATTTTTTTTTTTTTTTTACACACACACACACACACACACACACACACACACACACACACACACACACACACACACACACACACACAAAGATAAGACATGCAATATAACAAAGTAGACCGAGAGCTTGAAATTAAATGCTTAACTCATAAAGTTTCACCATACAGTGGCACAAAAGACTCAAAGTGGAATTACACACGCTTAAAATTAAGATGAAAAGCTTTCGTGACATCCCTATTGAGGTGAAAATTGTCTCCACTTTGCTGTAGAAGTGCAAAAGTAATGTACATCATTGGCAGGACGATAAGCTGTTCATTAATCATGCTTAAGTTTTCAGTGTATTAAAAAGACCCGAACAAAGAAGCAGCAGATCATTGTTATTAAATTACAAAAAGATAAATAAATAAAATACTGGATTCAATATAGGTAATGGGTCTGTGTGTGAAGGTGAGTGTGTTTTATTGGCCTTTTCCACACTGATGCTGTAATCAATGTTTCCCTCCTGCAATACTGTGTGACATACTCTTTCTCAAAAATATGATGAGAACAAAGAAACAGCCATTTCAAATCTCTGCCTGTGAGCTCTTCAAAGCAAAACATTTTGCTCCTAAATGATCATCAGAACTTTGTTATGCTGGTTTATTGTATTAAAGAACCTGTGTAATGCTTATCATTCATTAGAATTTGATGTTCTTTGGGTCATTTGTGATACGGTGAATGATTGTAATGTTCTGCATTTCTTTACTTGAAATCAATATGGAGTCTTTGACTGACCCCTCCATTTGACCGGAAGGGGAAAAGCATGTGGAAAATCACCTCAGCTCGTGTGGACTGAGTGACTGACAGAGTTATCAAAGAAAAAGAAAAGAGAAAAACAACTGCCTGAAGAGAGAGTGTGATCGCTTATTGAAAGGCTGCTGGAGGTGAGGCACGCTGTCTGTGACATGCCTGAAATAGCAAACAGCCATTGTCAAACATTTCTGTCCAAAACGCAGTGCCACAGACTAGGTGACATTTCCAAGCAATTTCCTGTTGACGGGCAAAGTTCATGCAACACAATACAAATCTGAGAGGCAGCCTTAGGCTAATGGTTACCTCTCTTTGGTCACCATCAAGATGAAGTCAAGAACAATTCAAGTACACTGCCTGCTGAAAAAAGCAGGTGAAGGAAGTGACATAAAACTCTTTCTGTTGACTTGCAGGCGGGCAGCTAATTCCAGCTCCATTGTTCATTGGTGTGAAGTAAAGATTTGTGCAATTAACAGGTATGTCTTTAGTCGTGTTGACAGTGATCGAAGAGTAAAATTATTTTGGGCTACATTTTTTTTTTTAATAAGCTGGTCATGATGATTGACAGCTTAGTCAAGCAATGCAAATATGTGGGAAGCTGGCTGCTGCATAACTTAATTCACTGTTTAGAGAACAAAGGCAGCACAAACTTCTCTGCACCAGACTTTGAAAACTAATAGCATGGAAAAGGTGTTGTTGTATGACCTTCGGTAAACAGAAGAGCTTGATGTTGTTTATCACTCTGTTCTATACAGTTAACGGTACAGTTTGTATGCTGTTGAGCATTTTTCAATCAGCCACATGAAAAAAGCATTGAGTCCAGGTTTTTGTCCTTGACATGATGCTCCAGTGTTCATCAGAGCAGGCAAATTTGTAGCTCCTTTAATGGGCAGCAAGCACAGAACGAACAAGAAGTAGCCCTGTCAATGTCTCCCACTGCATCAAAGTAGTCATCTCGTGATTAAGGTGTGCACATGAACTCCATTGACATCTGTGAATGCTGACATGCATTATCTTTTAATTAGACTAGTGAATTAGAACTGCCCTTGATGGTTGCTCAGGATTGGGATGAGCCAGTGATGGATGTGAGACAGAAATTGCTGCACAAACTACAGATGCCAAATTGACTTGACAATGAATAGGTAGAAATGTGATGGCTGCACACTGAATCATGTCTTATTAGCTTCCAAATTAATCTCATTCAACCCTGCTGCAATTGAGGGAAATATCATAAATGTGCAGCCTGATTTAGGACATTACATGCTCAGAAAAGTGAGGGCAAAGTGTATTGGGGTTATTTTGTGAAAAGAAGCATGAAAACTGAAACTTCTTTTTCTTTTCTCATTATGATTTTTTTTTTTTTTTTTTTTTTTTTTTTTTTTTTTTTTTTTCGAGAACCTCTTCTCTTTTTCCTCTCACTGCTCTAAAAGTGCACAGCCTTGTAGTGGATGACACTTTGGTGAAATGGTGGGCTTTTTTTGAGTAATTGCTTTGATTTTACTGTAGCATGCTCTCTAAGAAATTACTCCAGCCTACAGTATTGTGCAATTACAATGGGACTGGGTTGACTGGGCTTGGCAAGCTCAGACCAGGGCCAGATCCACGGAGACACAGGTCCCACTGGGGCACTCATTGATCATCCACTCCCCAAACTCTTCCGAAGAGTAGAATAAAAAGAAAGAAAGTAGTGAAGCTAAAAATGGAGCTAAAAAGTGAGGAAAAAAAAATATTAAGATGAATGACACTTCTCTCAGTCCCATCTTTTGCCTGATCAGGCATCTGGTGTCAGTCATGTTATTTTAAGGAGGGCAAATAGCAGGAAAAAAGACAGCTATGCTGAGGCATTGTGAAAACTGTAAAATGAGCACATTGCACAGGTTGTGCAACAGACAACATATGTGTACATATGTGTATAATTTGTGACGACTGCCTGTGCTGCTCAGTCTACTGGATTCCAAATATTCCTTGTCCCCAGATTGCAGCAATTAAGTTGGTGAGGAAAATACAGCAGCAAACTGATTGAAAATCAATGTCCTGGGGGGAAAAGGACAAGATAACTTTGAGCACAATCTTTAAGTTAGAGTCCAGCTCACTCAGGGACGGAAAGTTATTCTATTTTGTGAATAACTCTCTCCCACTCCTCAAGATTCAGTGTCAAAATGGAGAGCACCTTGATTGCTTATCTGAGTTTGCACACCTTTGAAATGATCCTCCTCAAAATTGGCAGGCCATTCCCCCATCATCTCTGCAGCATGTCTTCAATCGTATAGTTGTTTGCTGGAGGATGGTTCCATAATAGCATTCTCATATCTCTAATTTACCATAGAAACACATTGATCTGATGATTTTTTTATTTTTATTTTTTGTTTTTGTGAGTGACAACTTATAAATGAAGCACTTTGGACTATGGAGTGGTTTGATTCAGCACACAGAATTGCATTCTCAATGCAGTCTCATTTTGCATAAAGAACAGTGCCTGGATTATGCAGCTCTCAGTTCATTGTCTCTCAATCTCTCTATGGCAGGTGTCCCGTGGCACATGTGATTGTGGGTGACAGCTCAGGCTCTGTGTTGGATACATCAGTTGGCAGTTTGGGAGCCTGATTTGCTCCAAGGTCTTGGGGTACAAGTGTGCTTTGTGAAGTGAATCTGCACCAAGGGCAAAATAAGAATAACTCATGCTTTACGAAAGGAGGCTGACCGTGTGACAAGAAGACAAAGATCAGTCAAGTTAGTTTGTGACCAGAACTGGAACATTGATGTGAGTCCCTAAAACATACCAGGAAACTATTGGCAGTGACATGAACCGGTAATATATGGCATCCCTAGGTAAGGCCCTCAGCTCTGTGGAGTCGCTCAGCATTCAAAGCTAGAAGGCTGTGGATGCACTGAGCAGTTGCAGGTGTCACCACAGTATGGAAGTGTAGCAGGGCAGTACTGTATCCTCATGCATGCTCAGTAAACTTTCCTGTGTACTATTTCACACTTTAGAAGTTCAACCATGTCTTCACAAATTCACTCTATGGAAATTTGCTTACCTTGTTTGCTTACTCCCACTATGAATGGACAGCACTCAACACATTTCTTCAATGCATTTCACTCTAATCATGTGGCATTGAGAGCCCAGAGGAAGTCACAGATGTGTTTTTGTTTCAAAATATCTCTTTGAATTTCGCTTCAATAAAGATAGTGATGTGGTGATTCTATGCGTGGCAGAGTTGAGCCCCTGTGTCCCCCGTGTTGATAAAGCAGGACCTTTGCCAAGTCATTAAGCCAGTCAAGGACAAAAAGAAAAAACAAAACAAAAAAAAACGACCTTGCTCGGTCCAGAGGTCCTCAGTCAAGTGGAGTTAGTGAGATGGTGTTGTGGCTGGGTTCTTGCTTTCGCTTCCTCATAGACAAATGCCTATGGCCTCACTCCTCGTAACCAGGGTGGGAAGAGTGCTTAGGCCACTGCATTGGAATGGCAGAAGAGGACAGGGGACAAATGTGTTTTTTTTTTGTTTGTTTGTTTGTTTTTTTGCTTTGTTTTTCTTGGGAGAAGAGTGATGGCTGTATTCCAGGTGTTGCCCATAGAATTGTCTTGCAGCAGGCTGCAATGTGCTGTGAGGTTATACTACCTCTCTCTACCTCTACATCTTCTGCAGCCTTCCTGCTAACACTGTTGTACAATTGACAGTCTTGATTGGTGACAACCTACTCCTCAGACCTGACCTTTCTCCCATTATAGCCATCATGCTACTTACTGGTGTGTTGATGTGCGAGGAGACAGCTCACTAGACTGGAGGCAGCACCTGAAGAAAGACCAGAGGATAAAGGACTGACAGTGTGAGAGGAAATGAAAAATATATGCACAACTTATTTTTGCCCTTCACCTTCACCTCATGGACTTACATAAGAAGCAATCAATCCATTTTTTCTCCAAATACATTCTCATTTGAAACATATCCAACCTTCCAAGAGATCTGATGTCACACTCTGCAAATTACTTGTCATTAATTTCAGTCACCAGTCAGCAATTTGACTGACCTTGAGCTGCAAACTTGCAAGTCTGGCTTGCTCAATTCATCTTATAGATTTTCTACATATGCTATTTGCAAAATTGAAAATGCGCTCTAACCCATAATTCAATCGAGCATTAAGGTTAGAAAGTGGGGAAAGCCTGAAAACATGTGAATAGAAAATGAGTGTTGGCGATTGATGAGATATTTCCTGTTGACAAACCCTTGAAGAAGAATAAATCATTCATGAGTCAAAGAGTTAATTTAGACTGATCTGTGAATTCTGACATCAAGGATTAGATGCATGAAAAGCTACAGTAAGATGAAGAAGAAACAAAGCCTGGCCAAGCATGTATGCCTCGCTGTTAATCCCTTTTTCCTGCTTTTAGGGGCTCTAATTAATTAAAGGATGTATAGCAGAAACTGAGCAGTAATCTCCAAAGCTGTGCCTTTTAATTCTTTGCTTCATGTTTTTGACCAATGCCCAAACAACTGGTAATTCTGTTTAGGTTGATTTTATTTTTGTTAGCACCTATCACTACCTTCTTGCCTTGCCTTCCTAAAATGTCTACTGTCCTTCTTGACACACACACACACACACACACACACACACACACACACACACACACACACACACACACACACACACACACACACACACACACACACACACACCCTGTCTCACCTACCTCCCACAGCCGTTCTCCTCTCCCTTGCACGTCACTCTCATTCCCACTTCACTGGCTTTTCCAGCCATCTATTTAAGGTGTGATCTATTTTCAATTGGTGATAGTTTAATGAGCATTTTTCTATTTCACTGGAGTCTTATCATGTCATTGGGAAAGAAAAAAACCCAGATGAATAATACATCTGACGCTGAGACATCCCTGGAAACATCTCATATAACTCAGCTGGTGAGATGAGGGGGAGAAGAAAAGGTGCTTTTGTTTAACAGGACTCCATTTCCAACTAATTAATGACTGGTGGCTGATCTTGAATCAGTCTGAAGGGCAGCTGACAGACGCGGCGGGTGAAACAAAATCATATATGGGACTCTGCAGAAAAACTGCACCACAACTGTTGTATTTTTCTCCCCAGTGCTAAAGGAGTCCTCTTTTGGAACTGCATGATGTCACCTCACACCCCAGCAGGGCTGTGAGTCGGCTAAAGTGAGTGCAAGTCCCCCCATTGGTTCTGCGTAGCTCCTGAGGCTAGCACGCCCTGCCAGTTTCTCTCCATACACAGGGCTCTCAGCTCTGTCAGCTTAATTGGCTCGCCTCCCATCAGCAAGATACCCCAACCCCATCGCAAATGGCTCCCTTTTAGCCACTCAGCCAATGCCATTGTTCAGGTACACAGTGTGTCGCTATGGATGCAGTGATCACTCACACATGAATTCTGGGACAAAAGGCCCATGGGCTGTCTCTCAACCACTTTCCTGAACCGCAGCTATATTTCTGCCAACAACAACCACAATGCACTTTAAAAGAAAAAAATGTCTCTACCTTCAAGCTAATACCCAAGTGCCTTCTTTGGTAAAAGGTAATTTATTCACACTCTGCAGTTCCTCCACATGATGTAGGGCCTCATGCCAGCAGCTGTGCCAGCACTGCCTCATGTGTTTAAGTTCATCCTGTGTGATGTTTACATATGAAGATCATGGTGCTTCACTGAATGTCAGTCAACCCACAGAGATGGGAGTGAGGGGTAAAGACTGAGAAAAGACTGAGAGAGCAACAGTGAGTGTGTGTGTGTGTGTGTGTGTGTGTGTGTGTTAGAGGGAGAGAGATAAGACTTCCTACAGACTGCATGGACTGAAGCCAAGTCTGGTTCTATCTGAGTAAAGGTAGTCAGTGTTACCCTGATGAGTGCCACTTTGGCCCCGGCTGGGTCAGTTTCCTGCCAGTGTGTAATGAGCCCCAATGAGGGTGAACTCCCTGTTCCCCTGTGCCCAGGCCTGTCTCCGCTAATGAGCTTCTGAATAAATCAGTGTTGGTGCCCCCCTCTATCTCCTCTATCCCTTTTCAGTTCACTTATCCCCCTTGCCTCTCTGCACTCGTACCCGTCATCTGGCTGTGGCACCCTGCCCCATAATGAGCCCTCAACACCGCCTTACATCCCCTTCCAACATTCTCTGTCTCCTAATTGTTGAGTATTTGTTTGCGGGACAGTCTGCCTTTCCCATGTTTGAAGACTGTGACATCCAAATCTCTTCATGTGTGATTGTCACTGTTGCTGCTGCCTGAAGCTGTTTGGAAAACTGAGCGAGATTTTCGTGCTCTTTGCAGCTTCTTTCTGTGGCTACTGATTTTAGGGTGATAAATAAAGAAATAAAAGTACCTCTTTCTCCTGCATGCCCCATTAGTCTGGTCCTAATTTGGCTCCTGTTGGAGTATGGGGGAGTGAATGTCTGTACTTGGCATTTGGTAGACAGACATAGGCTGCTTTATAAAAGGTGATGATGAATATTGCTCGGGATGGATTATTGGACCTCGAACCTGCCCACTCTGTCCCATAAATAGTCTCAAGCAGTTGGACTCTGACTGGTCAGGGCTGTGTGTGAAATAACCAGGGGATATTTCACATGCAGGGCTGGATAAAGTAGGGCACAGCTTCTGGTTTTGGCGATGAAGTCATACGTGGCTGGCTGAGTCATAGAAAACATGGGGAATTCAATTTAGAATACGAAAATAACAGCAAGTAGATATGCAAGCATTTGTTTTGAGACATGGTGGTAATCCTTACTGGGGATTCTAATACATTTCTTGGTCGTGAAATGACAAAAACAAGTAATGAATTGCCAGTAAAAATCAGGCTCCATGCCATGATGATGATATTCCAAAAGAGGCATTGTAACACAGGCAAACAAAGAAAATCTGTCAGTAACTTATTGTGAAACCCAAAGAAAACAGTAAGCCCTGAGCTAAGAACAGTTACTTTACAGTATAGTCAGCACTGTTGTTCTGCCCAGATTGCCTTTCCAAGGTGACTGACCCCTGAGCAAATGTTACTAGTCAAAGTATTGGCGCCATGCATCAGGTTTAAACATTGTTTTTCTTTCACCTCAACTGATTCGTTTCTTCACAGATTGCCTACCCCAGAAAACTTATCAGTCGGCTTGGGGGAATCAATCATGGGGTGACACTATTCCAGACCAGTGTGTTGTTTGCGAATCTGTTGTCTGTGATGCCTGCAAAACCCCGGCTGTGATTGCCAAGCGTCTCGATGTGTTGGTTTTGGAGTTATTTTTCATTGTAGGCCTTTTTTTTCTGTCTCTGTGGCTTTGATTCTCTTTCCCTCTCTCTGCCTCTCTCTCTTTTCACTGTTACATTTATGCCTCTCAATTCGAACATTGGAGAGTATTGATGTAAGGAGTGCCAGTGCTGTTTTTGGAGATGCTAACAAATAAGCTCGCCCCGCAAAGGTGACTGCCAAGCAGAGATTAATGTAAAACAGAAAATATTAGCACACAGAGCCAGATCTCGGCAGAGAAGCAGTGCCTAGTCAAATAGTCTTTACCCCTCGTCAAGTGATTCATCCTTTCTTTCCCCTTCCTATAGAGTCCCTTCTCTGCATTTGGCAGGATGATTCAGCCGATTCATGTCATGCTGTATCCCTTCTTTGGATGTATAAGGTTCTGCGTTATGCTGAATGACTTCTTTTCCCACCTGGGGCGCTGTGGGTGCTGGGGGCATGTCCTCCACCTTTCTCTCGAGGGAAGGGGCCTTTCTGTGTGGAGTTTGCATGTTCTCCCCGTGTTCACCTGGGGTATCCTCCATAAAAAAAACCCCACTAAAAACATGCAAGAAGATCACCACCTGACCGAATGGTGACAAGAAGGAACTGGGTCCCCAGGTGCCGCTGTCGGCTGGCAGCCCACCGCTCCTGGTCTGCCACAGAGGAAGGACTTAGCAAGATGGGTTGAATGCAGAAGAACAAGTTAACTGAAGCACGGCATGTGCATGTTGTGCTGTGTGACTAATAAAGGGTGTCTTAATCTAATCTAATCAGCACAAAGAACACAGAAAACAGCACTGGAAACTCAATACAACCCTACCACTGCCACACCTAAACATTACAACACACAGCAATTGAATTAACACCTTCCTAAAGGTAGGATTTATGGTGGGGGTTTAAGTACAGGTGTATCTAATGAACTGGTAACTCTGTGTAGTGTTTTGGCTTTTCACAAAGGCCAAGCAGACAAAATAATGCAAAAAATCAAAAACAGGCCTCAGCAGTCCACATGCCGAAGTATTCACAAAACTGCCCCCAATGCTGTGCCATTGGTGTGGGAGTGGATAAGGCTTCCAATGAACAGGTGGCTTAGCTGCCATGTAAATGTGTGTGCAAACGGGTGAATGCAGGCTTGAGTTGTAAAAGTGCTTTGAGTGGTCTTCCTATTTTGTGTGTGATGGAAATTAAATGGGTCAACATTGATTTTTTGGTTTCACACAGCGGATTGACCCATCCATCCACCCCACCTTTGTCTGAACGCAAACTTTCTTCCTTTTAATACTACGTCACCTGGCTTCCTCCTTCGCTCCCACCATAATTACTGTAGCCAGAGATATAACTCTCTCTAATAATACACCTAAGCATGGGTTGTTTGCACAGAGGACCTATACAGCCATTTTTCTGATGAGGACGGGCTGCTATTAGAAGTGGGGCAGGACTTTACGCCTTACTTTCAACCTTCCTGTTACACCCGTCTGTCTTTTGAAGCATGTCTCATCTCAGTGTGTAGACTGTACATGCCCATGTGCTGTGAACTGTCAATGTCTTGTATTACTGCTTTTTAATATTTCTACGCAAACCATGGGCTGTAAAAACAAATTTCCTTTGGGAGAACAATAAAGACTTTATCTTATCTATCTTAACTTTTTGAATGGCTGTGCCTTAGCCAAAAAAATAACAATCTAATCCATCATGGAAGAGAGAAGGGGGGTAGTGATCCAGGAATAGTTAGACAAAATATCAGCATGCATGACAGGCATATTTTTTAAAGCAGAGGAGAGTGCTTTATTTATTTATTTATTTATTTATTTACTATATTCATTATTTTCAAGCCTTAGCTGGTACGTCATCAGCCCACTGACAGCAATCTCAGATAAGGAACAATGGCTATATTGGTCAGACGTGATTGTGGTCAAACTAGGTCCCTTATGTCCATGTAATGAGGGTAGCTGTTTCCATGCTTTCTAGAATAAGTTGCAACTTGGCATTATTCCATCTTCTGGATATGAGACTAGTAAACACCTGTAAGCTATTGACTTTATAAAGAGTTTCCACATTGAATTGTTCTTGGTTAATTAATGGCAAAGAGACATGTTCCCTTTATCCTTACTGAACTTGCACAGCAGGTAAATTAATCAACTGTACACAAAAATGGTTAATAAATGCCTTATAACTGAGTCAATTTTCTTTTAATCAACTCAAGATAAGATGTGTATCTAGACAACAGAAGAGTGGGTGGGTGAGTGGTTAATGACACTTGTGTTTATCCAGATTTACATCTTAGAAATCATCCCTCGATTACCCACTGTACACACTTTGCTCCAACTCTCAAACATCGAGAAGCACAAATCATTTTCTCCACCCCCTCCAGCTCTTCACTAACATTCCCACACCAGACACACAGATATGGGATTGGTTCAGTGGCTCCATACCAGTATTTCCATACATTAATATTTGTATGCATAGAAAGCTGTTCCACTAGAAAGACCTGGGACTGCAGCAGTTTACATGCACTGAGAATATATGTGGGCTTCCACAAACTAAGTTTCACTCCAGCGACTTTGCCTCAGGCTACATATGCAGTGTATCCAGACATGAAATGGTATATATTTGGTGAATCTACCACCTTTTCACCTGATAAGCAAAATCAGAGAGAAATCAGAGGACACAGTAGAGAAGCTGAAGTGTGAGAGTCATCTTCTACCAATTATGTTCATAGGCAAATATTCACATTAGTAGCCAGATGTTTCGGGAAATGCATAAAATAAAATAATTGCAAAATAATGATTATAGCAAGATAGCATAGGCATTTTAAAGATCCCTTCCAGACATGTTTCAGGACATGTCAGTATGTGCACTGGAGGCGTTAGGTTTCCCAGTCACACTTCTGTAATTTACATCCTGAACTACAATTTGTTTCCAAATTGTGATGTCATAAAATCAGTATCAGAACCTGTAACACAGCCTCCAAGTGTCAAACTCTGCATCGTTCTGCACAGTGAAGGACACCCAAGTGAAGCAATAATGAGCAAAATGACCATGATTTCTTCCCAAATCTAAACCAGCCAGTGTTTTGTTGTGTCACCTTGACAGTAGTTTGGATGCCACACACAGACATTGTTAGACTATCCAGTTAAAACCTGTGACCATTTTCCTACTACAATTACAGTATTTCTCTCAAAAGATATCTACTGTAAGTGCTAATCCAAAATACAAGCACATAAATTCATAATTAGTCAGTGAATAGTAGCACCATTTGAACAAACAAGTGTCTAAAATAGTATTTATTCAGCTCTAAATGAAAATTGTACAGTATATTAATTATTTTTGATTAAAAAAAATTACTTTTGGTTTTAGTCTGTAGTTTTATACTTAGGTAGTGTCAGGCAGTAAATGTCGCATCAAGATATTTCCTCAAATCCATTTTTGCTTATCTCAATTATTGACATATCAACACATTTTCATTTATTTTGTCAGTATGTTGACATCACAGTTTTAAACAAGTCATTGTGCTGAATCAATAGCCGTCAACATTATGATGGAAAATTCAAAACAATAGTTTCTATACACCAATGGGCCAAAACATGAGAGCAGTATTATTACTGACAATTTCCTGGACTTCAGTTTTGCCTTCATTCAAGCCAATTAATTTGATGCTTATCAAATTAATTACTACACTTAAAATAACTACAACATGGACTATAATCAGTCTGTGTTTTGTCTGTGTCAGATGGATTTTTAAGACTAGTTGAAAGACGCCATGAAATTAATGATCCCAGATGTGAGCATACCAGATCAAATTATTTGTAATCTCTTTCTTGGGTTCGGGTCAATCTTTTCCCCTGCAAAATCCCATAAGTGTGCATCTCAGCACCTCCCTGGGCAGCTGAGAGATGTAGTCCCTCCACTGAGTTCTGTCCCAAGATCTCCTCCAGCTCCCTTCCCAATACACCTCCAAAGGGACAAACACACGAAGTTCATAACATAGGCTCAGGCAGGGAAATGAACTCACCCATATGTTTGTAATGCATTGTAAAGCTACAGCTGCTGCTAAACACTACTGTAACTTACTGCTATTCACTGGCCAGGAGAGTTGCATGAAATATTCAGACCCTTTTACAAGGGATTTTATAAACATAAAACAGATACTTAGAAATGTGTCTTAATTCGCAAAAAGGAGGGGGAAGCAGCACTACACAGCTCATCTGCAAAACAATTAAACTGATGTTTGCTTTGGGACTTGTGACATTGCTCTTCCTGGATCAGGTATTGGACAAATGAATACTTCCTTCCAGCACCTTGGCCTGTGCTTTCCCAGGACTGTGCTGCAGTGTGCTTCCTTGTTAGCTGAAACAATGTGTGCTTTTTTTAGAGTGATCTGAACCACTGAACATATCAACCAATTCGAAAGTTCAAAAGTCGAAAAATTCTTATAATCCATTTCAACCACAGCACCCCAACAGCATCAAAAGCATAGAAAATTCCAGGACTGGTCAGAACTCTGCCATACCAGCTTGTAACTTAGTTCAACACTTCAATAAGAAATGATGGATGCAGCGTTTGGAATACAATGCACTATTTATCAAGCAGGTCAAACGTTTGTCATTTGTATGTATTTCTTCTAAAATAAAACATATGGAAGAGGAGACCAAAAGATTTCTCATGAATACATTTATTTTTAGATTCTGAGAGGCAGGTGGGAAATGGGGGTTGAGATGTAAAGTAATGTGCTACATTTTGACTAGGAGGCATGGAGAATCAGACTCTGCTTTTTCTCTACAACGGTAAATTCTGTCAAGGTAATAAACAATGAGGTATTGAATGTGGCTGCTGTATGTGTGCATTTTGGATTTTTAAAGCAGGATTAATTCATGGCAATTCTCAAGATCCTTTTTTATTTGAATATTGCATCTAAAAGTCCACTTGTGGCCCCAAGTGTTGTTGCCCTTATCTTGATTGCACTGATAAATGACCAGATGATGCCCAGCATTACTGTTCCATTCACAGTGTTACTGCAAAATACACAGTAGCATATTGAAGCATATTAGATTAATTTCTGAATGGTTTCCTGGTAATCTTTTGCAGATATGTCCAGACATCCAGCATTCATTGTCTGAGAGGGACATCTAATTATGTGGCTGGTTCTTATAAGCTTTCCATCTCCATGAGGAAATCGAGTTGAGGAATAGAGAGTGAGGTGAAAGGCCAAAATGGCACAAAGTGGCACATATTCAGCTCCGACTGCACTTTTTATTTACTTTGCAGGTGGCAGTTATACTGCATTTTTTCACAACTTTTGGGCTACCAGTAAAAAACACTCTACCCAAAATGTCCCATTCAAGTGATTGTCTTGAGAGAAAAAGTAGTCCAATTCAACCAAAATGGCACTGAGAATGCAGTTCTGTGCCTTCAGATGTACAGCATGAAAACCTTTTTTATCTAACAACTGGATGGTATAAGAGGGACACCATTTTTTAGTGACACAAGGTTTTCTGTCTAAACAGGATCACAAAGATTGTTACAGTGTAAGCATCCGTTATGTATACTCCCTATCCTCTTTCTCTAAGAGTAATAGAAAAATGTTTGCTGAACTGCACAATGCATGATGGCACAGATATTTACACCAGACAAGATGAAAAGTAATTGGTTGCACGTCAGCTGACTGACCAGATGGAGAGCCCTTGCTGAGGGTGACTCACTTCTCCTCTGCAGTACTCCCACTGCCACTACTCCTACTGTCCTTTCCTTTCCTCCCCACTCCACCTACCCTAACTGCCTCTGCTACCACCACTGCTGCTTCCACCTTTCGGATTGCTATATTTGTGGCTGTGCCCATTGATGTGGAAAAAGCCATCATCTGGGCCAGTAGATCTGGAAATAGAGTACTCGTCGGGGTCGGCCAGAGACAAGCCTTGTTCCTTGAGATCTCACCCAGCCAAGGGTGTAGGGGGCAATGAGTTCCAGCTTGGGAGAGCTGGAGGTCTCTACTGGCTATTTTCTCAACATTCACTCTGGGCCTGTAGTGTTCTGAAGCTAAGACAACACTTCCCACTGACTGAGGGCTGTTCAGGCCTTTAGGTCCCTCTATCACTACAGTGCTGTTACACATGCTCAGAAACTCAGCATGTGAGATGCTGCCTAATGCCTGAAAATTTGAATTTCTAAGTGATGGGGTGCAGTCAAAGCTGGAGGCTTGAATCAATAAACCTGGCTATGCAGGGAAGCCCAGCCAATTGGGCCAACTGGGGTTTTTGACAAATATTATGAAAACTAAAAAAGAAACAAAATGAGAAAGGTATGGATGGTAGTGTGGTTTATTGATTATTGTGCGGTATTTGATGCCAAATTGTAATTCTCCATATTATTAAATCTCATATGCTTTTTCTTCTGTACTTGTAGTAATAAAAGTAAGGTCATGACCTCAATATGCAATATTTGAAACGCTGGAAGCATATTAAACATGGTGTACAATTTTAGAGGTACTGAAACCAACAGTCAAGTATTTCAAAAGCTGAGGACGTTGTGAAAAGCAGATATTTTAGGTTGCAATCTTTATCACTGAAATGAACTGACTGGTATCCGTACATAATAAATCAGAGTGAATCAGCAGTCACCTGGTACTGAAGGTGTGGTTTCTTCCACTTCTTTTAGATCAGAAAAATAGCTGAACAGTGATATAGAGACATTGACCATAAATCAGATCAAACAAAAGCAAATGCTATTTTTCCTGCCATATATAATGTATATACGTCATTATGGCCTACATCAGATTTTTTTATTCCGTTTTCTTAATTACAGGTATGTTTTAACCCAAGAGATTCATGGGATCACAGCACTTAGCTCATGGGGGAGTGAGCTAACCTCTCTCTTCCATCCCACTCTAAAACGGCCCTTAGGCCTATACTGTGGCATAGTTAATGGAGTGCGCCTACATGAATTATTAACAGTGCTTACGTTCCCTTTATGCTTGCCATCCTATCGATATTCAACCCTTAGCATACCCATGGGTGTGTGGGCGAATTTTTACACATCAGGATGAATTGCCCTTTTCACATACATGCTGGTCCCACTCAGATAATGTGAATAAAACTGTGTTGAATAAAACATCTGACTTGCAGAAAATAAAGTGAAATAGAAAAAATACATGTCCTTCTCACAGTAACAGCCAACAGATCAGAATATAAGGGCCAGTGACAACAGTGAATAGTGACAATACACCACTCTCAGTCCTCCAGTTCTTTGGGTTTAAGCTGCAGGGACACCTTGAGGTGTACATTATTAAAGCATACTTGGATTTATAACATCATCTTCCGTGGGGAGTAATCCAAGAGGTAAAATCAATGGCCAAAAAAACAGCATCCACAAACTATAAAACAGCTCCTCTCTTGCAAAGTGCTTGTAAACCTTTTTCGGCTATCATTGCTGGACTCGGTAGGAAAGCTCTGGGGAGATTCACATTAAGCAAAGAAAAAAGGGGAAAAGCAACCTCCTTGAATTCTTATAAGGGACATGAGGGAGTCATAAGGGTGCTATTACATTGACTGTCTCTCCTGGTATGGTGGGGCCTATAACTAGATTGTTCCCAGTGCAATGTAATGCATCTGGATACAAATTCTGGGAGTGTCTTCTCAAGGGTTAATCATCTTGGTAGCTCAACTATTGATTGTATGAGTATGAGCAGAGGGGGTTGTTTGTGTACTTGAAAGACATAGAGACTCTAAAGCAGATGGCAACTCATTTACCACAGGCAAACGAGAAAGAAAGCCTTTAAGCCATTTCATGTAAACAGTCAGCCTGTAAACAGCCATGAATTACGGCATTTCTGGAGGTGCCAAAGACACCACAGCATTGATCAGTGCAGGGGTTTAAATCATTTATATCAGGTTTGGCTGTGTCCAGTCTGAATGTAGACATTACCAGTTTTGAAGCAACACCACTTTGAGAGAAACAGGGTGTAGCCAGAACTTAAATAAATGAATCTCTACAAAGCTAGGAAAATGTATCCACTGCAAACTTCAAGGAACTACAGCGTAATGAGCACCAATGTATTCCCATATGTAATAATGAAAATTTGGTGATAATTGCAAAGACTTTTTTCCCGCATGTAACATTGTGATTGTGGTTGTTTGTGTACAGGGTAGATAGCATGGTGATAAAGTACACTAACTATCCCGGCTTTAATAGCAGCTTCAAAATGATGAATGTGTGAAAATGTATGATATTAAAATTAGTTTAAAGCAATCTCTCCTTCTCCCACAGTGCTCTTGTTCTCTACTATTTACTTCTTTCTCCATTTTTTTTCCATTCGTTCAATTTATCTCCCCATTTCTCCCAGCTCTCACCCTTTCCTCCTGCCTTTCCAAACAGTCTTCTCTTTGTGCTGTCAGCCAATGTTTTCTCTCTTTCTGACTCAGTCGGCTCATCACTCTCCCCCCCAGGGCTCTGGGCATGCAGGTCCTCAGCGTCCTTAGCCTCTGTGGTTCCCTGTCTGACTGTATGAAAATGAATTTCAATGGGTTGTTAATAGACTGCCCACTCCTATACATCTCATCACTCCCTGCCATCATGAGCTTGATTGCCCACAGTGACAGAACTGGTCTTTACAGTCGCCCCTTCAGCAAGAGATGCCCTTCTCTTCCTCATCAATTATAACACACACTGACTGAAGGCACATTGGTTATTGGGAAGTCTTGTTTCTGCAGGCATTCTTATGCACATCTCTCAATGACTCCATTTACTGTTTGGCTTACAAGCTCAGATAAAAGCATTTACACTTCCAGGGAACTCTTTCTATAATGCATTAGTATTATTATTGCTGTATGATATTACCGTAAACAGCAAGATTGCTCTTAGTCACCATAAAGACAAAGGATCAAAAACAGTAATCAGCAATTGCAAGAAAATAACGTTTTTTCTGTTTTTTTCTCAACACTATTAGAAGTATAATATGCGGTACATTAGCAACACAGTCGTCACTGGCTAACATGCTGGGTATTTGACCTCAAGTGTGGTTAGAGGACAGTGTTAATAAAGTGATGATAGGTCAGGAAGCTCTGGACATATGGCACTCAATGCTTAATCACAGTGCTCTAACATTGCGTCCTCAGGGTTTTCTTTTTGCACTGCACACTTCACGAGCCCCTCTTTAATTATAGTCTTATACACAAGACTTGTGTATGTAGTCCTTTACTGTTTAAATAACTGTACCAAATGAATGGTAATGAGATGCATGGTGGAGAAAATGTGATACTATGCACTGCTATTAACATACTTCGTCTTGATGAGCCATTAGAATATAATATTCTATTTTGGTTACCAGGAAGTGGAGGAGGGGGTAGTTTTTAACTCTCTAAATTCATTGTAGCATTGCAATGATTTTCTTCTTCATTAGAAGGAAATGTGTGGCTTTTTCCCTTTCTCAAGAGTATAAACAGAGTTTCGGGCCCAAACTATTCTTAACTCTGGACCCAGCAGGGCACATTTGAGCTATTTCTGTTCTTATGCTAATTTGCCAGTAATTGTTGAAGCCACACACGGACATAGTAATTCAAGTGTCCATATTAATGTGCCCTTACAGTAACAATTTCTATTTCCAGCGTGTCAGCACCTCTTGGCAAAGATGGTATCTCCAAAAAGACCCTCTCACACTCATTACAGCACACAGAGACGCTGAAATCTTTCTGTACAGCCAAAAGCAACGGGCACACTGACAAGTTATTTCAATATGATGAAATATTGACACTTGGGGTGAAAAACTGTACTGCTTGGTAAACTGCTTTTGTCCAACATACATTGAATGAATGAATGACATTCAGCAGATTTGAAAGCGAGATTACCTTTACTGATTTTTCACAAAAGACTTTAATACAAACTTTTAATCTCTGTGTTGTAAATTCAAGGTCAACCAAAACTTACTGCAATTACAATTAGAAACTTGATGACATGAGAAACCTCTTAAGTCCCATAGTGGTAATATCAGCTATAACATAATGAGCTCTTCATGAACTTTGGCACAAGCGCAAGCTTAAGAGTACAAGCACATATTCTGCTTTAAAGTGAAAGTAATTATGATTGCAATTACAGCGCTTGAGTAAATATGCCCCACACCCCAACATTTGTATCCCTCTCTTTTAAAACCCACATCAAACTTCACCAAGGTGACTTAAATGTCCAACTATCACTGTCCTGAGGCGAGGTAGTCAGTCAGCTGCTGCACCCTCAGATAGGCTCTCAGCAGCCATGTCCATGTGGTCATTTTCAACGTGATAGCATAGCATGTGATGTATGACTCATGACTTGGGTGAACGATGGGGACAAATTTTGGGCCCATAGGAATCACACTACAAGTACTGCACTCGGATATTGTACTGTACATCAAACCTTAGTTTGACAGCCTCCCTATACACGCTTGCACTGACATGGTATTTTTAAAGTCTTTGGTATATGGAGTTACTTAGTCCCCCACTGGGAGCAAGCAAAGTTCACCAGATTGCTATTACATTACGCTCCTGACAAGCTTTATATGAAGAAACCATGCTCTCAGTTGCCAATCTTTGTAACACTGTCACTGAAGTTTAACCTCTGAGTCAGAGAGCTAACAGCAGAGAGCGAGCACATTATCTGAATCCTGAAATGACCTCTGAACAGCACTCAAGTAGTAGTTGGGACAGACTCTTTATCTTTTTTTATCATTTATTAAAGTGGCTGCATGTCATCGTCCAGCTGTGCCTCTCCCTTATTTCTTGTGTTCCCACTGATGACCCCTCCCCTGTGTGTCTCTTTGGTTTCTTTTTTGTTCTCTGTCTCTCTCTCTCTCTCTATCTCTCTCTCTCTCTCTGTCTCTCTCTCTCTCTCTGTCTCTCTCTCTCTCTCTCTCTCTCTGTCTGGGCGTCACTCTCCGTCGTTCCCTCCTACTGCCAATCACCTGCGTCCTGCCAATTAACCTGCACACCTGCAACCCATCCACTCATCAAGCAGTATATATATATACAGCCCCAGCTCTCCACTCCAGTCTTTGCCAGATCGTTCAGTTTGCCAGTGTGG
This sequence comes from Chaetodon trifascialis, assembly GCF_039877785.1. Classification (NCBI taxonomy): domain Eukaryota; kingdom Metazoa; phylum Chordata; class Actinopteri; order Chaetodontiformes; family Chaetodontidae; genus Chaetodon; species Chaetodon trifascialis. Next base: position 11,366,158 of record NC_092064.1, read on the forward strand.
TACTGATGCTACAGCCAAGCTCTAAGTTTTGTCAGTGTTCATGTTTTGCTGAAGTCTGCCTAATTTTGTGTTTGGATGTGCCTCAGGTTCATATCCTTCCCTGATCTCTGCCTGCCTTGCCCAGTGTCCTGCCACTCTGTCCTCTAGCCAACAGCCCAGCTCTCTCCATGCCCTGCTTCACCATAAACTGTGGAGCAGCTCTCCAAATCCTCTGTTTCTATAAAACTGCTCCACTATCTATTCCACATAACACCACAGTGTTACTTTTTGGTTTTGTTCCCTATCTTTAAAAATGTTACAGGACTGCAAAGCAAGTCGCAAGTTTTCAAATTCCATAACATTTTTAATAGACTAATGCACACTAAAAGCTTCAAAGGAGGCCTAAAACTTTATACCTTGACAAGTGTGCTTCAAAGGTTGTTTGATTTTAGAACCCCACTTGAGAACTGGCAAAGCAAAGGCATTTTGTTGTCACGGTGACCACCATTGCTTTTGGAGGACAAAGGCAGAAGGTAATAAAAGACAGTTTCTAACTTCATAACTGTCGTGAAAGGTATGCACTAATTTGATGAATTATTTCTCTTTGATTTTCAATTTTCAGTCACCTGCCGGCACACTCCAGAGAAACTACTTTTTCTGAGGTCAGGTCACTTGTTACATACTGAAGCACTAATAAACTTGAGGCAACCACATGCTGGGGAAGTTATATTCAGTGGTTTTATTAGTTCTAGTCAAAATATGCCCTGGAGGGAGAGAATGGAAAAAATTCTCATTAAGGATGTAATTTAAGTTACAGTTCAAAAAACATATTCTGCAAAATCTTTTATGTGAACATGTGTGAGAATTGGGTTTAAATTTGTACAATTTAAACTACAAATTAAGTGTAAGTACAAAAAGTGTAAAGAGTTATGAGGAAACCAGCCTGTTTACTGCTCTGTTGGAGTCATCCATGTCCAGATTTACTTGCAGGCAGCACTATCCGAAAGCACAGTGGGATCTTCATCTCTGTCACTTGCACATCATATTTGCTGATTGAAGATGCTGTCCTTAAAGATGTCCCTTGATGATCTCTGTGATTCAAATAGAAACATGCTCTATCAGGCATGTTTAAGCCCCACACTGGCATTTTTTAATAGGCAAGTTGATTGATTGATTGATTGATTGATTGATTGATTGATTGATTGATTGATTGATTGATTGATTGATTGATTGATTGTCACAAATAAAGGAATCATACTTCTTTTTTGCCTGCACACTGTACATGATGCATTCATTTTGATGCCAAACTCCAGGCTCGGTTTTCAGGTTGTTCTGATTTCCTGATCAAAGTATTTCTTGGAGTGTAAGAGGTAAGTAAGAGTTGTGTGCAGCATGCAACTGTGTGTGCATAAATAAAAGAAAACGTGAAGATTTTATTGTAGTCTGTAAATCGTGCTAATTACATACATTCTGTTTCGTGCTGGGAGAATCAGGAGAGGACTGAGAGTTTTATTGTACAACTAGAAAAGTCTTGGAGGCCTAAAGCACGCCGTCGTATACAGTAAACCAAAGGTCTCCCTCATTTTTGAACCTTTGTGTAAGGAAAAATAATTGGGTGGCAAGCTCATTCCTCACAGCATCCTGTTACTTGTCCACAGCATTAAATAGCAAGACGTAGACAAATGTAAAGCCTAATGGGACACATTATTTGTAATATTATAATGACAGTTCGACAAATCATTTTGGTGGCGTTATATTACAATCAAAGTGACTTACGTTAGATCCTGAAAATGCAATTTACAAGATGATTGTTTGGCCAATATTTAGTTGGTGATGATGGGAACTCTCAAGGCGCACTTATGACGAACTGAAAAGTGTTCATGTTCGTGTTTGAAGGGTTTACATATTCACTTTTAATCTCACATTAACTCACAATCTTCTACCAGTTCTATTTCAGAACAAACATAGTGACATGAATGCAGCTTTTGAGCAAGTTCGCAGGCTGCACGGTGGCGCAGCAAGTAGTGCGCGTGCCTCACAGCAAGAATTCAATTCCCGGGTCAGGCCTTTCTGTGTGAAGTTTGCATGTTCTTCCCGTGCATGCGTGGGTTCTCTCCGGGCACTCCGGCTTCCTCCCACAGACCAAAAACATGCTCATTAGGTTGATAAATTGCCCCTAGGTGTGAGCATGAGTGTGAATGGTTGTGTGTATGTGCCCTACAATCGGTCCAGGGTGTACCCCGCCTCCCGCCCGTTGACAGCCGAGATAGGCTCCGGCCCCCCCGCAACCCCGAAAGGGATAAGCAGCATAGAAAATGGATGGATGGATGGATGGAGCGAGTTCGCCGATAAGACTGAGACCAATGTGAAGCTTCCAAAAGCAGTAGGTTGAATAAAATCTGCCTACCAGCACCCCTAAAGACCTCCAATTGACATGTTATATTGTATTACTTTGACCTGGACAAAATCCAAAGTGCAATTGTATATCTTGGCTAATTGTAGTCACTTCATGGGGTCTTGTCATTGCCGTGAGGTTGCTAAGTGACCAGTAGAGACTTGAGGAATTGTATCCAGCCAATAAATAGCCTGGCACATAAATCTACATAAAAGCACTATGTCTTGTCTTCACACTTCAGTCTGTGGTGGCTTTTGTCACCCTTGGACAGAACTAGGTTAGTTGTTCCCCCACTCTGAATCTTTGTGCTAAACTAAGCTAACCTGTTGCTTCATATTTACTGTGCAGGCATTAAGAGTGGCACCAGTCTTATCTGTCTCTCTGCAAGAAAGCAACTATGCTTTTAATTATATCTAAAATATCGAACTTGGTTTATACATTACATGATTTTCATTATGCTTCTTTCATTCTTAGAATTAATTGGGATTTCCTGGTAACACTGCACTGGGCTGATGATAGTGAAGAGGCATTTTTAGCACAAGCAAAAGAACTAGACTTTTCTGCCTCATGCTAGATAAGGAGGTAAGGCTATGTCTTCTGCTCACTGCTGACCCTTGTAAGCCCTTGAAAACAGATAAGACATAGGTGCCAGGACTGAAAAAAAACCTTCACAGTGGAGATATTGCCCTTCAGACTAGTTATAAGCCTCTTTTAGCTGATAGCTCCTGAGGTGAACAGTGTTAGCAAAGCCCCTTCAGAAACTATCTCGATCTGAAAAGGGCACCCTGTGTAAAAGGGCACACCTCTATCCCAACCTCACCAAATTACAATAATAATTCATAAAGAATACACTCATAAAAAGGAATGGGTTATTAATCAGTATCCCCCACTGGAGTAGTACCTGCAGAAATTTTATTAACTTTATTTTGAGCACATTACTCTATCACCTCTTTGGAATACACCATATTCAGAGGTACGACTTAATTGCCTCCATATTTCTGCTTTGCCACTGAAAGACATTGATGAGGGGGTTTTAGTGGGTCTCTTAATAGAACTTTCCTCTGTGTCATTTCCAGAGATTAACAGATGTGTTTGATGCATTCATTACCTTACTGGCTGAGGGAAACACTGAACCCGGTAGTGTTTTGCATGACAACCACACCAGACAAATCTTTGGATACCACTGAAAACATTTAACGGGGAGAAATTGATGCTGTAAGCAGAGCCACTGCTGCCAGATGGCAATAGTGGAATGAAAAGCAGGTAGTAAAAGCCTCAGGTCATGATTAAGCGGACTGCCAGATAAAGCGCACTGCTGCAAATGCATGTTGCATAGTGATCAACAAATACCAAGCAGCTCAGGAAACATTCGTTCCTTCCCAACAGGTTTCAGGTCAGTGTGGATAAATACTGAGGATTTGTAAGACACAATACATGTGTATTTGATGGCTGCTGTAACCCAACAGAAACAGCCTTTAAAGACACCCTCGTAGATTCTGTAAGTAAACATGCCAGTAATCTTTACCTTTGACCAGCATGTTGGTAGATGGACTGAAGCTTTATCTCAGTCAGTAAAACACAAACAGAGCTTGACCTAGAGCAAACTAGAGTCATCCACCGCGAAGATACATTTCTATCATCCTCTGAGATGGAGAGCCAACGAATTTCAAGCAGATAGATGACTGAGCACGAAAGAAAGGAGATTTGAAACGAAGACAGGGTCTTCTGGAAATATATCATACAGGTCAGCGCGGCTGGGCCTCATATTCCAGTTGTTGCCAAGAAGTGAAAGAATGCTTAGAAGCACAAACACGAGAGATATGCTCATACTACCAACAACACTACCCTTAGGGATACGGTGAGGTATGTTAATTAATACATAAATCATAAATTATCACCATTCCCTAGCTTCAGAGTGTAGCTTTAGAGTGTGTGTGTACCAATAGGTGTATATGTGGGGACATTTGGACGACTCTGACTTTGGAATAGAAGGAGGAGGGAAAAAACCTGCTGGTCCCCTCCCGTTCCTCGCCCTCCCTGCCCACACCAGCCCCCTGAGGAGGTGATCGGACGTGTCTGTTTCCCGGAGATAAAGGGCTGCTCACCACATCCCCAGAGCTGGGAGAAGTTGGCACCAAGCACACTGGCAGTCTGCTCATGTAACAGACCCTGTCACTGACACTGAGAGAAAGACAGAGAGTGAGGGTGAGGGTGAGACAGAGGGGTGGGGGAGAGGGGCTGAATTAGAGTAGAAAAGGTAGGTGAGATGTTAAAAGGGCAGTCTGGCTCTGCACACAAAAAAAGAACAACAAAAAGAAGCTTTCAATTAAACTTCCATGGAGAAAAATGTTTCACTTGCATCAGAAATGTGAATGCATATGTTGTTGTGCATGTGTACTGTAAACACAGATGTTACGTGTGGGCATCTGGTACAAAATCAATGTGCCATCAAGGATAAAACGTTTCCACTTGAGAAAGTTAAAGTTGTCCTCCTGAATTGATTGCAACTTTAACAATGTCCATCATATGTCATTTCACAGAATTCACTGAATTTGACAACACGGGGGAACTCGATAGCAAAACAAGTCCTGTTACCTTAACAACAAAAATGGATGTTTGTCACTGCTCCCCAAAACAATCCATATAACCATTTGAGAAATGGCTCACAAGAGCTTTTTGTGAGCTGCCTTTCAATAGTTGGAGAAAAAGTTTGACTTTTTGGGAAATACGCTGAGGCACCTGATAGCACTCTTAGGTCTGTGCGTTCAAGATGAAGCAAGCACCAGCAGCCAGTTAGCTTAATGTAGCACAAAGACTGGAATCAAAAAATGCACTTCACCCCATGCAACAGTGCAGCCTGTTGATTTTACACACTTTTTGTATGGAATAAACATATATAGTGCTGGTATTTATGTATTATTGGACAGAGCAAAGCTCAATCTTCTCATCAAACTTTTACAAGAAAGTGAATGAACATGGGGAAGTTCTCAAAAAGCTATATGCAATGAAAAAAAAAAAACAATTTAAAAACCCATTGTCATTACTAAAATAAAGTGTAAATGGCATACAGTGCAGTGTCTTAGTTTCATTTCAACATATTAAAGTGTAATGGAATGAATCTTTTACTCAGTCTCCCATTTAAAAGCTTCTGGAGATTACCGTGCATCTATCCTTAATATCTACTTTCTAATTAATTTTGTTAGGTGAGCAATCTTTCCAATCTCTTCACACATGAATGCCTGCTGGAGGCACATGCATCAAAATACAGATGCACACAGGCATGCCCTTGTGGCTGTTCACATGCGCGCACGCATACACACACGCACACAAACCCACTGAGACCAAGCTCAATATCAGTCTGTGTACAAGCTTTCCACTACAGCCTCTCTGCTTTCATTTTCCCAAATGTAGGCTGTCCTATATGCTCCACCACAGGGAATATCAATAGACCAACCATAGTATTCAAGGAGATCAATACTGTAGAATATTGCCCCCCCCCCCCCTCAGATCACCGGGGCCTTTTTATATAGAGTCATTGTGACACAAACCCTGCATGCTGCTATTCCCCAATACGCTAAATTAGAAATTTAGTGAGCAATGGTCTTTGTGACCCAAATAAAAAAGATGCCCTTGTATTTGGGTTGAGGCAGTTGAGGTTGCAGATGTATGAAAAATGAACCCTCTTTACCGTGTACCAAGTAGTGATGGCTTACAAGCCAAACTGATTAATTCTAAACAGCTTGACGACGATCTTTAACGCTCTGATTCTCAGTGATTGGCTGCCATATTGTAGACACAGACACATACAAAAGGCCAACTACAGTTTAGGCAAATCATAGCTAATGCAACTATTAGTTAGTTAGTTGTCTGTTTCAAATGAATCACCACTTTGCACACAGAGAAGTCCTGTTTAATGTATACATTGACACATATGTATATAGTATAATATATTAGTGGGACATTTTCTGCACCTATTTAACAGTATCGATTAGAGAATTAACAGCACATGAGGGTAGAGAGAGGGGATGCCAATCAGAATGCCATACAGGGTTGACAGAGTTACATAATAATGGAAGCTGAATGAGCAAAGAGCTCCATTTTTGTGGACGGAGGTGTGCATCAGGGCTTAGCCTTGGTCCTAAACTGGAGGTGAAGAGCTCAGGTTTGTCAGTCACACGGGACAACATAGAATGTCACCCAATACCTTCTCACTGAAACATGTGTGAACCCCGTTTGTACAGTAGCACGTCACCTCACTGCAATAACCCAGGCTCTGTGCTGTGTTGCATAATGTCATGTATCCCTCAAAAAAAGTGCATAATCATCAGAATAGTTGACAAGAATCACTGTAGCTGTTTTACTGATTTTGTAAATTCAACATTTTTAATAGAACTCAACACTTCAGATTTTTTGATGCTCCTTTAATTTGTTCCAAAAATTTTAAAGAAAACTATATTTGCCTATATTTGATTATTACATACGTCTCATGTGACAAATGGGTAAATTCTGTGTCCGCTTTGTTCTGTAATCACATTATCTAATTTGTTGTGTCACATAATCCAGTTTGTGTTCTAATCCACATGTTCATATAATTCTCCATCTGCAATTTGTGCTTCAAATCTGGTTAATTAGGTTAAGAATCATTGCATGAGACTCCATTAAGCATGTGCATATGTTGCCATGAAACCAAAAAGTCTGAGCAATAAATAAATAAATGCATTTGCTAATTGAAATAAAATAAAGCTAATATTCATGTTAATGTGTTGTCTCTGGTGTTCCGTATCCATTTGACTCTATGTCTGTAATCTATGTACAATTCATTTTGAGCGCAATCATTCAATACACAACAGATGAAAGGATCTCCGTGGGGCCTCTGATACAAGGGATACACATCTCCCAGCTAATTATTGATTGGTTACAACACTCTCTGTAATGTGTGTTGTTTGTGCAGAACAGTGATGATAGGCAAAGCATTGTTATCAGTATGTAGTCACACCCAGTGAATATTTAATGACTTTGTTTTGGTACTTCATGAGTTTGTTTGCTTCTTTTTGTTTCCCTTGTTAAAATTTTCTTTCTAATGATGGGATAGTGTGCCAATTGGCAATTAATCTGTCATGTCGCAACTTCTAATTTAACTGGTTTGAATCAATACCTCATTATTTGGAGTTCATTAGGAACCTATTATTGTTTGACAGTACACTCATTAAAATTGTGACCTGGGTGGATAATTGAATTGCATGCCTCTTATAGGAGATGGAATTATATTTGTTTATTTATTCATGTTCTATATCTGAGCGTGATAAATGCTTTTTGAAGCATTATCTATGTGCACTTTTCGCCATGTTTTTTTTAAAAGTAAACTATACTTCAATATGGCAATTTTGTGGGGAATGATACAGAACCAGCATTAATCATTCCTACGGTGTTCAATTTTGGAGGAATGGGCAGCAGCGACCATAACTTTGAATACATTTATAATAGTGGCGTACTTAAGTACAGTTTCAAGGTACTTGTAGTTCACTTGAGTATTTTCACTTTATGCTACTTTTTGCCTCTACTCCACTGCATTTCAGAAGCCATGAGACATTTCTAACTTAAGCTACTTACGATAGCATATTCACATTAATAATACAAAATATAACCAATAAATAAATGATGGTGTAATATTATGGATAAGATGAAATGAACCTCAGGGTGACATTCACAACACTGCTGCAACATTGCCAGCTGCAACATTAAAGTATGTATTAATACATCAATAACAGTAATACATCATATAATAATATGATGTCCATCATTATATGCATTAATATTCACACGCTTCTATGCTCATAATTACTCACATCCTATTATTAAAACATTCGCATAAAAATACAAAACAAGTGCACATAAATGAATGACAGCAACTGCTCATTTTAGGCCAAGAAAGAAGTTTTGGTCAATAGGGCAAAATAAACAAGGCAATACATTCAACAAAGCATTTTATTATGCAATATGTCTGGGGAGAGGGTAGATCATTTTTCCTTGAATGGACAGTCTTCAAAGAAATGCATTCGACTGCAGGGAGAGAAAGATGGCAGAAAGCAGCCAGTGTGTCCCAAACATTTACAAGGTTGAGATTACACATACAGAAGTGAGAGCACACCCCCACAGTACGTATTTGGACATTGGCATGATTTCTGTTTTTTGGTTCTGAAATTAAATAATGACTATTGACCTCAAGTACATTTCAAGTTTGTGTATCAAGTAAACCATGTAGTAATTAGAGCTATTTGGCAGACTTTGACAGCCAATTTTAGAGGACCACAAGTCAGTTCCTATAAACTGAAAATAATGGTAACGCTTAGTCTTTGGTTGAAGATTCTTTGAATTTGATGACCAAAAAATAAATACCCTCATACCAAAGCTGAACATCTGCAACAATCCATATTGAATTTTGTGGCTCCGTTGCTGACATTTGCTGTGTGTGTGTGTGTGTGCTGATACAGTCGCATCTAAGTCCTTACTTAAACAACACAAATCTAATAACCAAAGATTAAATCTGTATGCCAACAAACACCAATAACTGCAATTTATATGAGGTAAATGAAGGCCCCTGACCTCTGGCAGTGTTAGCTAGGCAGGCTCCTGCTGCCACTGCCCTTGACCAAGACACTGTCTTAGAAAGGGAGTTGGTCCCCAGGCGTCGCTCAGTGGCAGAGAATAAATTTCCCTAAGGGGATCAATAAAGGATAACTTAACAACAGGTGAAGAGATATTCATGATGATTCAGGGCCTCCACATTTGAGACTTAGATGGTTTTAAGTCTTTCATAATACCTTATGTAAATGATGTTGTGTAACAAATGCCCCACATATGTTTTTTCCTTTTTTTTTTTTTTTTGATATTCTTGTCTCACTTGTTCCGAACACTTTTTTTTTTTTTTTACAGTTTGTTGCAGAAAATTGTTAATTGTTGCTAATTAGCTCCATGACAACACATATTTTGATTCAGTACATTAAGTACCACATTCACGCACAATGTATGCATTTAAAAAAAGAAAGAACTGGCAACAATTCAAATGTGTATATTAATGGCCAGGACTAAACATGGAAAGTGTCCTTACACAGATTCTGATTTGGTGTTATACAAATAACAATGATAAGTGAAACAGAAATGAATTTATATTCTATTTGTCCATTCATTTCCAAGCCTTCTATCCACGTCAGAGCGACAGACACGACAGGACAAGCTGATCAGTCATTCCTGACCACAGCAGTTTCCTCTAGCTCCTCTTGATCTGAGGTACTCCAGGCTATTCTGGAAAGTGTTGTCTCTCCAGGGTGTCTTGGGTCGGTCCCCAAGTCTCTTCACAGTCAGTCATGCCTGGAACACCTTCAAGGGAAGGTGCCCAGGGGCGCATCCTTCTCTGTCAGAATAAGGAAGCAACAGCTCCTCACCCTTGAATCTGCACCAGTTGAATGTACAATCTTTCACAGACAGACTCCAGACCTCCGGTTAGGGTCAGAATGAAGATACACTTTGCCATGACTGCTCTTCTTGGTTAATGATACCTATGTTGATATTGTAGCTGCCTATGTATATAAATATATATATATATATATATATATATATGTGTGTGTGTGTGTGTGTGTGTGTGTGTGTGTGTGTATATATATATATATATATATATATATATATATATATATATATATATATATATAATTTAAGCAATTTTATTTAACGAGTATTTCTAAACTAAGAACTTATAGACAATGACAAACTGCTATCCAATCACATTAGTGGTCTTATGGCTTGATATGCAGACTTAATGGCCATTTTATCACCATTCCTATATCAGTCAAATATTCTATAACCTTCCCTGCTCTCTCACCAATCACTCATCACTGAAATATGTGACTCCTCTGGCATCACTTTTAGTTGACACTGTGGCCAGTCATTTTTGCAAGGTAGCTATCTTAAGGTCATCACATGCTGGCAGCAGTTGTCACTGATTAGGTCTTCCACTTCACGACATTTCTCAGCATTTTGGCAGATCCAGACTACTGTACCTTGAATTCCTCTGTCTGTATAGCATATCCACTGTGTGTTCGTAATATTGAACAGCCAATTTGGGCTTTAGTCCAACACATCATTCAGCTCATTTCTCGTGTTTGCTAACAAGAAATAGCCATTCATCATCTTAATCATTGCAACAATGTCAGCTTTGGAACTGTGTCTATCATGTCACCTAACTAGCAAATCTTAGCCAACAAGCATAGCCTAACTGGCTTCCTTAAACCCTTTTCATGACAAAAAATGTGTCTTTTGCAGGAAGAACAGGGATGAAATGCATTTTGTTAACAATGGCTCAGATGTCCCATTGATCCAGCATGCACAGTCGCAAAAATGTCTGCTGTGAAAGGGTCTAGCCTAAAATCTGTGTCTGCTTACACTGAATGAACTCACCTTTCTTAAGAGAATAACGAGATTATGATAGTTTTAAATGTATGATTTATTGTATGATCAAGTGCACTTTATTTACTTCGTTCATTTATTTGAAGCAGTGATTCATTTGTTGACCATAACTATTTTTAGATGTTCCATCCTGTCTGACTTGCACAGCACTTGGTAAAGTAAAAATAACATTAGACCTGCCCACATAGGCTCTGATTGGCTGTGACTCCAACGAGAGCACAAGGCACTCAAAGGAGCAACAACAGAACTATTTTAATCACTCAATAAAATTTAAGATGCGGAGCAGTGGCTGGTTTTACATGGAGAATTTGAAAACATGACAGATGCCCAGTGTGGACAAGCATTTGTTTGATTTGGCTGGGTTCATGAATATGCCGCACATCTTATTGTACACACAAAGTAGGATACTTCTGAAGCCAACTGATGCTTCCTCAGAAATCTTCCTAGAACTAATCAGTTCAAATCACACTGATTGCTCTCAGCAGAAAATTAATCTAATTTTCTGTCAAAGCGGCTGCCAGTTACTTAAGATCTGATCTCTTTCATTCTTTCACTCTCGTTTCTCCCGTCCCTCACTTTTCCACTCTCTTTAAGCCTTGGTTAATTAAAATGGAAAGGAAAGGATTTGCAGTCAGTATTCAACTTATAGTGGAAGTTAATTATAGAGTCCAGTGAATCATATAAAGAACATTTTCAACTAGTGGTGGAAAAAGAAAAAAAAAATCAAAAACCAGTTCGATGGACTAAAAGCAGCTACACATTATTCAAACAACAGCTTGAGACGATCAGGGGAGGTGGTGGATTGTTAAATTTACAGATTTGCAGTTATAGTCCAGGGGCAATGGGAATGGCAGGATAGCTACTAGCTGTCATTATCTGTCACTTTCATCACTCATTTGTCATCTGTCATCTGTCAGTTGTTCATCATCAGGAATGTATAAAGTATGCATGAAAGATTAATACCTATTTAAGAGGAGCTCTTGGGGAGAGGAGCCATATGTTACAAAACTGAAGTTAGTTAATGATAGGGTTAGGGTGAGCTCATGCTATGCTAACTGAATGCTAACAAAGTGTCAGTTAATCATGCATGATTATTCTGCCAATATGTAGCAAAGTGAGACAACGTTAACCTACTTTTGTGTCTGACTGATTTTTGTGACATTTCATGTTTTAAACATCCTCGAAACTACACAATACAAACAAACATATTTCAGTCCTGCAGAATTGTGTAATCTTGAGGGATGTAAAGTCTATTATGCTGAATCATGTTGGGATGAATGAAAGAAGTTATATTTTGTTCAAAATGGTTAGAGCTGGTCTCTTAAGATTCATTTTTTAATCTGGTATCCAGTTTATCTGCCAGTAAGCAACTTGAGCTAGTTATGTTAACGTAAGCGCAAATGTTTGCTCCCAGTCCCTTATCACGCTAACTTTAGCGGTCAAACAGTAGTGTTTTGTGAAATATAATAATAAAATAATTTTCTCTCCAGAGGAACATGTATCAGTCAGTAAGTAAGTTTTTAAAGTTAGGAAAAGTAAAGGCAAACAGCTCAGTCAGTCACAACCAGAGATGTGTGAGGACAAAAGATTGTTTCATTTCAGGTGACAGCAGAGGAGAGCAACAATTCAAATTATACACTTTTTTCAATGTTAACATTAGATATTTTATTTTATTTTTTAAAATAAATATCTGGTGTTCCTCCAGACAAGGGCACTGATTGATTTCTGCTTTGCTTTGAATGATGCTCCAGTCTTCATGGTAGTCACATTCAATCTGAAATGTGTGAGGAAAAATGAGTGTTTCATTTCATTGACATTGAATGGTGCTCCAAGAGCTCTGGGGTAGCATCGAAAGCTTCAAGAAGATGGAAAGATTAAATTATTCATAGTTATATATATTATATCTGTAATAGGTAGGAGTTAAATGCTGGAGCAGCAAAACAAATAACTAAATGGGTTAAATGATATGGCAAGCATGACAAGATAATGTTAGAAAATGCATTCAGATAGGTACAGTGTTTCCCAAACAACGAACCCTGAGTGTCCCTGCAACTGAAAGCCCTATTGAATGAGAAGAAGAGTGTCTTTAGATCAGGGGACAAAGATGAGCTGAGGAGGGTGCAGAGCGAGCTGAAAAAGGAGATAAAGAGAAGAAAGGACAGCTACAGGAGGAAGCTGGAGGAGCACCTTCAGGGGAACGCCAGAGAGGTTTGGAGAGGCCTGAAAATCACCTCAGACTACAGCAGTGACAGAGGGAGGGGCTCTGAATGTGGAGACCGGGAATGAGCAAATGAACTGAACCTGTTTTTCGACAGATTTGATTCTACTCATTCCTCCCCCCACCCACGAGAGTTAACACCTGACAGCATTACTTCTCCACACACCCCCCACCCCCCCTTGCAGCACCCCTTACACCAGCAGCACCCCCCCCCCCCCCCCCCCACCCCCCCCTCCACTGCACATAACAGACGATATTCCCCACCCCCCACCTCATTCAACAGGAGCCATCACATCCGGAAGTTCTCCAATGATGCAGCCATCTTTGGATGTGTATCACAGAAGAACGAATTGGAATACAGGGAGGTCATCACCAGCTTTGTCAAATGATGTGGACTGAACCACCTGCACATAAACACCAGCAAGACAAAAGAGATGGTGGATGCAGGAATGTCCCACAGACTACACTGGTGAACATCCAGGGCTTGGACATTGAGATCATGGGGGATTATAAATACCTGGGTGTTCACGTCAACAACAAACTAGATTGCACTAGCAACACAGATGTCCTGTACAGAAGGGGCCAAAGTCATCAAAGTCAGTGCTAAGAAGACTGAGGTCCTTCGGAGTATGTAGGACACTGTTAAAAACATTTTATAACTCTATGGTGGGATCTGCAATTTCCTGCGGAGGCTCTGAGAGGGACAGAAAAAGACTAAACAAAGTAGCCAGGAGAGCTGGCTCTGTCCTGGACTGCCCTCTGGACACCATGGAGGAGGTGGGTTAGAGACGGATATAAGCCAAGGTGACATCAATCTTTGACAACCCATCCCACCCCCTACATGAGACGGTTGGGGCTCTAAACAGCACCTTCAGCAGCAGACTGCTGCATCCACTCTGTAAAAAGAAATGCTACCACAGGTCCTTCATCCCAACTGCGATCAGGCTGTTCAACTCTAGTATTTTTTAATGTAGCACTGTGTTAACATACTGTACTGTACTGTCTTTCACTACTGTGTGTTAAAATGTTTCAACACATTACCATTACATCCATGCAATATCTTGTGCAATATTACTTCTTCAATATTGCATTTTTTTATTGTTTTTGTACCAAGTCTATGCATATACATATGTTTTTATATGCTGTGTTACATATCTTTTTATCTACCCCCCCCAACCTTTTTTGTGTGTAGAATACACATACATACCAAGTTGATTTTGTATTTTCCATTTTAAATATTTTATTCCTTTCTATGTTTCCTTTTATATTCCTGATACTATTGCTGCTGCCTGTAACATCCTAATATCCCCTACGGGGGATTAATAAAGTGTTACCTTGTCTTATTTTAGCTTATCTTATTTCAAATAAAGAGACAATCAGCTGTTCGATGATTTGGCTGTGGTAGTAATTAATACCTGTCAGTTTTACTTCAGCTCACCAACTTTCATAATAGCTCAATTGGTGTTTAACATCTTTTCATTTTTGCATGCATTCCTAAATCACTGCTGTACACTATGTCTTGTTGCTTTTTCCAGATACAGTAAATGCAGAATTTGTGTATTACCACTATCCCCTGCAGTCCAGTCCAGCTGCTGAAGATATTTGTAAAGAGAGAGAGAACATTATGGCACCAATGGCACAACTAAGAGCCCTAATCTTTTTCTGCTGATCTGTCTTGACCAGGATGATGATGATGATGTTGATTTAGAGCAGAGGGATGAAACTCTGCCTGTACTACACAGGGAGTCTAATTTACTGAGGTTAACTATTTTAAAATTGTATATTTTACATCTTATTAAGGTTCTTAAGGTCTAAAAACTTCAGAATTTATGGCAACCAAATGGAACAAACCAGTTGACAATTCGGCTGCGCTCAGGGACCAACTCCAAGCTCTAAACCAGTGCCTGGGTCATGGACCCTGACAGGAGAACTGACCTCAGAATAACGGCTAAGAGCTCCCAGAGGAAACCCATGCAAGCAGAGGGGAGCATGCAAACTCTACACAGAAAGACCCAGAGGTGACAGTGCTAACTACTGAGCCATCACACTTCCCAATTAAGTATCATAAACTAGTGAAAAGTCTCTTCAGATGTCTTGTTTTGTCTGACCAACAGTCAGGAACTCAAAGATAATCAGTTTAGCGTGATAGAAAACAGGGAAAAGCAGAACATCCTAATATCTGAGAAGATGGAACCAGAGACTGATCTAAATTTTTGCTTAAAGAATGATTAATGGATTATATAAGATATTACCTGGTTTATAAGGCACTTGAGCTAGTTAATATTAATTCAAATGTAGCTACAATTCACTAGTCACTCTAACATTAGCCCTCAAATAGCTTTTAAAACCTCATCTGTTAACATTAATGTTTCATGAAACGTGTGCAAAAGATGTGCTGTTGGAGTTGGAGCAGTCTTACATTATATTTTTTCTGTCCAGAGGGACATGGATTAGGTCTGTTTCTCCCATGTAACAAGTTTTTACAAGTAGAGGCAGCTCAGTCACTCGCAATCAACTGAAAATGTGTGAGGACAAAGGAGTGTTTCATTTCAGGGAGTAGCAGAGGAGACCAGCAGTTCACATGACACACTTTTTTCTTTTTTTTTCTTTTTAATATTTGGTGTTCCTCGAGACAAGGACACTGATTGAATTCTGCTTTGCTTTGAATGATGCTCCTTCAAGGTAGTTAAACTCAGTTTGAGATGTGTGAGGGAAATTGAGCGTTCTCCTTAGTCCTGCATGTCTTCACAGCCAGTATGGACAGGAGGAAAGATTACCTGTGTATGACGTGTGTGTGTTTCACGTCATGTTTAGACAAATCTTTAAAGTTGCTCCCTTCAACCCCTGAACCCCCCATTGTGCAAACTGCACATTCCTGACTATATCTCACTTTATTGTTGAATGAAGCCATTTTTAATAAAATTTATACTGCATGTGCATACTTGCCATCTTGGATAATGTACTTTTTTTTTTTTTTTTTTTAATGCTAATCCAACAGAATTATTTTCAGTATTTTTCATTTTTTTCAGTGCATTTTTACTTGACTATCGTTAGATCAGCTGATTTCTTTACATTTGATTATGCTCGTTGAGTAAAATATGCATGTGTTTCGAGTCGACAAATTTTGAAAATCTGACTGAAATAGATGCTGAAATGCACACACAGTATAAACCACAACATATTTTTTCTTGCCTCTCTTCACAATTGTGTACAGTTCCTGCAACTTCCACCCCCTCAAAACACGCACCAGCAGCCCCATCATCATGAACCTTTTTGTCTAGAAGGCAGATATCTCATTATTTCAATCAATGCAAAGCATAACACATTAACAACTGATGTAAATCCCAGTTCAAGCCATGGAGTAGAAATAGATTATTATGAAATCTAGGTCAATATCATTAGGAATTTTGCATTCCCAATGGAAAATTATCTATATGATCACACCTTACATGTTAGTGATTTTATGTCAGTATCCACCGTCGCTATGCTATCGTTTTCATCTGCCAATTTAATGTTTTACCATTACTGTTCTGTCTGAAAATATGTCTTTGTATATTTATTTTTATCTTACCAGTAAAGGATTTTATACCAAAGATAGAAATTAAAATGTTCTGTGGCTGGGTATGGGTGGGTATTTGTAACAATAATGTCCATTGGAATATCAAACTTTTATATTTAAAAGCAAAAAGGAAATGAAATGCAGGTACAGTACAACACAAATTTACATATTTCAAGGGAATATCAGTTAATTCCAATCAACATCAACACTTTAGACTATTTGGAAGCATTTCAGAGTTTTGAAGCTATTTGCTGTTTTAATGCACAAGATAAAAGCAAAACAACTTTGAAAAAAATCCTAGTAGAACAGTATTAAAGCAGTCTGCTATTCTCTATGGACTTTGAGTCTCAGTGGAGACAATACATGCACTCCCATGATCAAAAAGTTTTGTTTCCACAAACTTTCACATTTTAATCCATTTGCAGTCCAACTGAAGGTAATTGCAGCTAAATCTCTTTAAATGTAATTGAGATATCCCTGTACATCACCGTGATTATAGATCACTATATTCACTTGCTGGAACAGATCACTTCAGAGAAGCTGTATTTTATGCATGGATATACAGTATGCTGTTGCAGAACCATGACACCCACAGAGTGTACAAAATATTTACAATGGAATCTTAATTTCATTGTAAATATAGTGGGGTACATTGCTAATCTATGATTATATTTATTGGGTCAAATCTTAATATATTATGTATTATGAACCAGCCCTGCATAATGTCATGCATCTTTCCATGAAAGTTCCAAACTGACAAATAAAAATTCTACCAACAGACCATTTCCAATGATTTGTTACTCCACCAACCTAGTACAGCATCGTGCATGTCATCCTCTTGATTCCCTAACACTGGAGACCCATTTAAGCTGCAAGATGTACTGAATGTTGTTTTCAACAAAAGTACTGAAAAACTACCTAAATTTCAGAATGCCGTGCAACACTAGTGTAGTGTAGTGATTTGTAAAATGTAAAGCAACTTGAGGAGAGTTATGCTGTAGAAAAAGCTCAAACATTTACCAAACTGTTATGGGATCACACAGACAAAGAAGGATCTGTAATTTGGAAGTGGCCAGAACTGAGATCCTTTGCAAAGCTCTTCATCTAACCAAACTGAGCTCAGCAACATGGATCTTGGTGAGAAAGCAAGATCCAGTCAGACACAACAGAGTTTCTTTAATGTAGTCCAGAGTAAGGTGATGCTGTAAGGAAGCTAGCAGGTGAAAAATTGACTTTTGTTAAATATAACTGCTGAGTTATAATTCAAAATTCTATGTCTGCAACCGCTCACCTAAAGCCATGTCTGCCTCTGACCCTCAGAAGCAGAGAAAGGAGCAACAATAATGATAGCAGCTGTCGTGAATAGAGTCAAGACTAAGAAAATTCATGAGAGGAGAACTTGCATTAGAATGTCAGACATTGAACTGCGGCTCCTGCATGTTTAGACCAAAGCCCAGACTTGAGTTGCATTGAAATTCTGTAGAATGATTTTAAATGGTTATCATGCAACTTGGCCAAGGTTAAAGGCACAATGTGTAAGATATGGCCAAAATTGGTGCTGTTTAACATTCAACACATTCAAAAAATTCCCTGTGCAAATAAAAGTGCCTATATTTTCCCAGCACACCTGCCTGCCAGTGTGATGTTTTGTCTTGCTTATGTTTCACCATGTTACCCTGTGCCTCACCTTCCAACTTACTGTGACACTTATCCAGTAAGAAATCCCATTTTATATTTAAATACAAATTCAAATTTTTCCACAGACTGTAACTTTCTTTTTCCTCTAAAACTGTTCACTTCCATTTTTTTTGACTACCAATGGTTTACTTTTATATCAGTTCAGACAAAGACAGATGGTTATCATACCTAGCAATGAGCATTAACTATTGTTAGCATATCACTGCAGATTTATGCTATTTCATGCTTCTTTTAGTAGACCCAGCCCTTAATCCCATTGTTAGCTGCACAAAATCCAATTTGCACCAATTTCATACACTGCTGCACTGAACTTTCACCAATCTACAGTATCTACCTCCAGCATTTACTCCAGCACTTACTGTATGTTCCACACCGTACATAAAGTGTTTTTTTCCTTTTTTTCCTCTTTATTCTTGGACGGTGCTATATATATTCATAATATCTGCTGTGATCACACAGGTATTGCTGATTATGGATATGAATCAGACCTGACACTGAGTGTCAATATGTCATTTGTCACCTCAACGTCCACATAAATTGGTCGCCTCGCCAGATTTTCATAATATGACATTGCACTGCTTTTTCCAATTATCAGAGCTACATAAGAAAATCAGATTGAATGTGAGCGCACGGAAAGAGAGAAGGAAAATATTAACAGAGAAATGTAATTAAATGGCAGTCAGACAGACAAAAAATAATATTCCACATAATTGTTAGTGCAGAGGCTACAGTGGAAGTGTTGGTTTCAGATTTATATGGCAGTAGCAATGACAAAAGATGACGTGTATCATCTAAATCTTTCAAAGAGGCCTAATGAGTTTCCTTATTATTGCTCTATGCCACTGTTTCAACATCTATGTACTTGCATTATTGATACTGCTGAAGTTATTCAGAAGATCGTGTCTATGTGACATTTCATTATTTGATAACGAAAAAGCATTTGAATTTTCTGTGCGCTACCATTCAGATAATCACTGCAACCAACAAGCTCTATTACCTTCTCTATGAACTACTGATACTAGCCCCAAATAGCAACATGAAAGTCAAGTATGAAAGATAAGCAGATGTGTGCTTCCTAAATAGACAGGAAATAAATGTAAAAACATGTTTAACATTCATTCAGTCATTTGTGCAAGGATACGGGTGCGTGTTTCAATGTGTTGTCACATTCCTTCAGCTTTCATTGATTCATTGAAGACTCTGCTTGTGGATGCAGTCGCAGTCCATTAACTGGTACTTTTCCAGGGTGCTCGTAATTATTAAACCCAGTTAACAGCTGCCAAAGAGATCCATACAGAGATTCTTTGTTCATGGCACACTCCCATATCCCACTAAGAGACTTTCTGCCATTGTAAGACATCTGCTTTCAAACATTAACAATGCTTCAATGCTCCAGGGTAAATATGTCAATTTTCGCTACATTTCATTCATTTTTTCTATTCATTTTCAAGAATTTTAATAGTTTGAGTTTTTATATGTGCATTCTGGTGATGCTGGCGTGTGTGGAATCCTGTCCTTGGACACTGAGTACGATACAAGATGATTTGCTGTTTGCAGCAACATAAAATGTATTTAAAGAGAGGTAAAAGGCAAGGTTTTTTCATATGTTCTGCATGGTAATTGTGACAATGTACAACAGTGCATGGGGTCTGCTGCCTGCTCACTGTGGCAAAGGCAAAGAATGTAAAGTTTAACTACATAGTTTCTGGAAATTTCCATTACAATTCTAACTTTGTTAGCAAGCCACACCATTGTTAAGTAAGCACACACACATAATGGCTATAAGTAGCACTATCACTTCTAAGGACCCAAATGAGAATACATTCCACCATGAGGACAAACCACTGATGCCAAAATGCTGATCATCTATCTAGCACAGATCTCACTGTAATCCTTCCCAAAGCGTGAAGTGACTGCTTTGTCTTGAGTATGATTTTTGCTCTCTGGTGTCAGATGCTGCTTTCCTCCTGAGTCGCAGCCTACCCTGACAAAAATGCAATACTTCAATAATCAGCCAATAAGTGCAATCATTTATATATCCACCAGCCCTGCCAGCAGGAAAAATCAATACTATCATGGCAGTATTGTGTTACTGTATTATGTTTGAAATCACTCTCCACCTTATGGCTCCCTTTATTGCAGGACCAGCACATGCTGATTCTCCCTGCAGTAACTAATATGGGATTTTTCTCATTACAGGCTTTGTGATCACAAGACAAAAGTGGGAGCTGTAAGTAGAAAAGGAATAAAAACAGATGCAACACAGCAGATAAGGTGGCGTTGATCAATAGCTTCAAATTCTAATAAGATTGACCCCCCCTTGGCAAATTGCATTGATCTGAACAAAAAAGATGCCAGAAATAAATGAGAGGACGCTGGGCAATGGTCACCCTCCGCCTTTATGTTCCTCTGTAAGCAAACATCAGCAATCACTCTGTGTGGGAATGCATGGTGCTCCTATACAGTCGCATTGATTTTACGATGCAGGATTCCTCCTAGATTCTTGATGCATGTCAGAATGTTTAAATGACATTACAAATGCTAACAAGACTGATAGAAATCTAACATTGCGTTGTAAAATGGGCATCATATTGAGCATAATGCAATATTTGCAACAACTGATTTTCCTCCAGCACACCTGAAAAGTCATACTGAGTAATGCGGTATAAGCCAACATTAAATAATGGGCAAAAGTCAGTCACTCCATTGTAAATTAAATACTACAAGCTGCACATAAATCACCCCTGATTCATATTTGCCCATCACATTTATAGGCAAGAGTATAAACATAGCAGATGTGAAGTCATAGATGTATGCTAATAAGCATACAGAAAGCAATTTTATGACCTCTTAAACTTTTTTTCAATTCAACAGGAAAAACTGCAAGCACTTTCAGGATAAGGGAATTATGCATCAATCAAATTCAGTGGATACATTTTGAGACTAACCTTTAAAGTCACCCTGTTCTGCACAGTTAATTACAGAGCTGGCAAACTCCAGTAGGGCCAATAATTCTCAAGATCAGGCCACAGGTCATTGGCTTCAAATAGTTGAGCCAGTATACTTGATCATCACTTTATGGCTGACCTCTTCAGCTGTAGATGAATATGTTACTTAGATGAGACACTTTACAGGCATGGCAGGAAACTGTGGATATGAATATAAACACTCACAGCGTCAAATGTCTCCTATTGTATAGCTCCAGTTTATTTGTGTGGATGGATTGTTGGATGAAGTGCCAGACTTGCTTGTTTACCAAGTGAAGGCATGAGACAGTACAGTTTATTTCTTCCATTTCAAGCCTGGCCATCAGTTCTAAATATTATTCCTTATAGTGCTGAAAGTAAATTCCAGCAGCACAGTGACCCGCTGTGACATATCGATGGGTAGAAGTCAAGGAGTCAGACTGAAAATGAGCTTTAAACTCTCTTCATTCTTTTTCTCAATGTTACATATGAACATATATTGAAAAGCCTTCATTTAAAACTGCAATGTTTTTTCTTTACAATCGCCTTATTTATCTCTCTCCTTGTGTTTTCTTGTTATTTCAGGAAGCCTTTACACCATTCTTTTTTGAGATAAGATTATACAACACCAATACAGTGAGCCTACACTCAACATTAAAGTACCATCCTCTCTTTGCCTAAAGTGTGCCTATCTTTTGCTTGTATGCAGTATATAATCTTTTCTAAATAGCTCTAATAAAACATAAGTATTCAAAGGTGTAAAGTCCCTTAGTCCTTGACAAGACAAGATACAACATTTAGACAACACATAAAACTCGGTGGAACACCGCCTCACTTTATAGTCTTCTCCTGAAAGCACCTCTGAGTGCAGTGGTGCCATAAACAATGACCATTATTTGAGCGATAAGAAAGAATGGCGTGGAAAAAGCAATGTCTCTCAGTGGTTGTGCGCGCTTGGCTCATTTATGAATTTATTTTAGTATAGAAGAAAGCCCCAGGGAGCAGAATGTTTTAAAAACCCATGATTAATGAAACATTGATCATGAATTTTGTAGGGGAACAGGAAGAGTTGTCACTCTCTATTTGGGCCCATTAGGAGTTGGATGGAAGGAGGAGACAGGCAAAAGGAATAAGGGTGGCAGATCTTGTGGTGGAAGAAGCTGATTTGGGGGTGGATGTCAAGGAATGAGAGGGGGGGGGGGGGCAGCAAATGAAAATGATGGGGGAAAGCTCTTTGAAATTCAAAAGATGTTGTGATAGCACGAAAGCCTTTGACAATACTACAGACCTTCATTTTAAGGCCCTAGCCACTGGGCTGTAAAACTCAGGCTACAGACAGGATACAAAAGTGCAAGCTTCACCTTGGACCACTGATGGGGATACAGTACTGAAGTAAATCAAGAATAAAAATGAATTTCTAAATAAAACAAAAAAATTTGAAAAACAATGCACAAGGTCATAGTCTATATGGTAAAAAATCAACTTGAACATAATGGGACCCCCCCCAAAAAAAAAAAAAAAAAAAACTACACTTAAATCACTCAGCATCTCCCAAAAATGAATTCATTTTGGCATCCATGCTATTGTGCTCTGTGTGTAATATATCCTCTCGTGTATGTAAATCATGAGGCTTATAGAACTACAATAGCACTTGTCAATATTTGTGCCAGGTACAACAATCCCCTCTTGCCTAACCTTCTACTGAATGCTAAGTGCCCAAATCGAAGTGAGAGACAGCAGAAATAGTAGACTTTTCAGCAGTGATGCCTTTGAGGCAAACATTTCTGTGTAGAATAGATGGGTAGGGATGGGTGGAGTGAAGGGATACAATGAAATAAACATGGCAGCTGCTTCTGTTGTGAACTTCCAGTGATTTCACAGCTCTTGGAATTTGACAGTGGAGGCACCATTGAGTGACTGCTGATAACAGTGGTGGGGGCTTTGAGTGAACAACAAAACTCAGCAGTGTTAACCTTGCATACTAATTCAGCCTGCAGACAGTACTGAGGGCTGGATGTAGATGATGCACAGTTTATCCCACATTTCGATGTACTCTCAGAAAGATTAGATTATATATATAACAAACTGTTCTATACTGTGTTGCTGAATTATTAGCTCATTTCATCTTGACCTACACTTTATTTTCAGTCAAGCAATATGACATTGGACTTTCTAGTTGGTGGCAGTTCATGTGTCCTGGAAGATTTTCAATGTCAGAAGTAATTCAGGTCACATTTTATCTGATTATGGAACATATTTCCACATGTTTTTTAATGGAGGCAACATTTTTTTTTTTTTTTTCAGTATTGAATGAGAGTGTAGCAGCTGGCAGCCATGAAATACACTGTAATGTAATCCCTCCGGGCATTTGCGCACCATCAATGTACATCCACTAAAAGTGTTTGTTTTTGCCACTGACAGGCTCAGATTGTGTCTGACAGCATTATGGGATGGGTCCCTACAGATACCTTTTTGTTGAAGCGTAAGATCCATCATGTTTAACCAGAATCAGCTGTTAAACTGCTCTTGCCAAAGCCACCAAAGTCCATTCGTATAAAACAGTAATTTTATCACTGTAAGACACCCTTCATTCAAATGCACCAAAAACAAAATATCACGCAACAAAATCTTCTTGGTTTGTCTTGTCACTGTTCTAACAATTGTCACTAACTCTGATTTGTTAGATTCACTGAATCAGGAGAGAAGTGAGAGAGAAGGCGGACATCAGAAAAGCGTAAAGCTAGAATATTTTCATATCTAACTGTTGAATTATTTTCAGCGAACATTATGACTGGAGTGATTTAGATATGTCAGGTTTCAATTTGCTCAAAAAAACCCCCACAAAATCCCCAAAAACATTAATTATTGGATGGAAGCTCTGGTTTCGTGACTCATGTCTACCATCGACTGCTTTCAGTGCAGCCACTGTGGCGATGCTGCTTTTTTCTTTCTTTTTTCCCATCATTGAATATTAATATTTTCACACTTGAATGCATGAATTTTTTTTTTTTCCCAATTCAAATATACATTTTCATTTATAATATTCATTGACAGCCCTAACATGCCCACATATGTGCAATATCATTTCGGAAATGTGTTGTTTAAGGCCTCCACCTCACATCTGGTATGAAATTCATATCTGTGAAAGCAGTCTTGATCTTTCAAATGAGAATGGGATACAGTTCTGATTCATTACTTTCCTCTGGCCAAGCGCAGCAGCGGTGTTGGGTGAAGGAGAGGACACGCCGGGCAACAGCATGGACGGAACTAAAGGTGATCTAATGGTCTCGGGTAGCAATCAAGAGGTGCAGAGAGTCTGATGGTGAAATGGAGGCATGGGTGGTTGGTGGCATCGACTAGAGTGGAGTTCTCCTTTCTGTATTCCTGCCATCGCTTACCCTGGGGGCCGGGGTACAAAGACATACTGGGGCCAGGAGAGTCAAGTCATTTCCTCCCATTGCACCAATCCAGCCCTTTGGCATAGCTCGCATCTGACACTGATCCCACATCTGTCAGAGGCTAAAACCTGCCTGGCTTTTGATAGCAAACCTCTCACACTCTTTGGCTTACTCCTGACTGGAGCTCTTGCCATCTGGGCCATGCATAGCCGAGCAACATCAAAGACATGACCAGACCAGTCTCCTCTGTCAAACCCAAAAGGAGTCAAATTATGAGCTGGCATGATTGTGAGTATGCTCTGTAAATATTTCATGTGATTTAACAATGATGTATTTTTGAAGTTAATGCATCAGAATTGAATAATCATAAATACAAACATTTATGGACAGGGAAATATCAGGGCGCTTGATCCATGATGTATAGCGACTGAGGTGTTGTGCTGGTGTATCAAAGGCCTACCTCATGTTTTATTAGAAGTGTTCACAGTCAGATGTATGCCTCCTGCTCCCACTTGCAGCCCCCCCCGCACCCCTCCCTCTCTCACTTTGCTCCATTTATCAAAAGCTGAAATAATATGGCAGGGATTTATTAACTTATTCAGGAGCCAGGCTTCATTTGCACAACAGAGGCCACAATCCTCAATCTGGCATTGATTTCTTTTGATTTATGTGGAACAAGCGGTGTTAGGAGTGCGTGTTCATTGAGCCTGGTGCCCCTCTAGTCTCCTTTGTTTACAGTGACAGTGACATGGACTATGATGAAACATGGAAGCAAATCAACACAACCAGCTTTCCTTTGCATGAGCATTTTAGGTATTTTGTGGCTCAATATCAATTTATGTATGTATATCTACGTAAATTACTGTATATTCAAAATATAGCAAAGCACCATAAAGGAGAGCAATTCAGAAAAAAGTGAGGTCTGATGTTGCATTGTTTGTGCAGGGGCTTTTTGCTGTTTTGGCAAAACTCAGATTTCCATCATTTAATGAATCCAAGGAAGGGCTGTCCCCCTCCACCTTAATATAACCCTGTAACAGAGGCGCTAAACATGGCTGATCATTGTAACAACACTGTTTCTATAACACCCGTGAACTACTGAGATTGCCACAGATCAGAGAAGGCAATTCTGTTCCCTTTCAGGTTTAATTTGAGTGTGTTTACATCCACATTCAGTGAACCAAGTATAAATTGCTGCCCTTTTTATAAGCATGCTCCCCAAGGGTAAAAAGGGCTGCGACTCCTACACTGTTCACCCAGAATAGATGTGAACACCTGCTGAAAGTCAACACTATCATTGTTTCATTTGAAATCCGGTGTGGTGGGAGAGAGCCAAGACAATGAAAAACATATTACTGTCCCGAAAACTCAGTGAAACCCGGCTCTCATTCAGAATATTCAATAAAATCTCCAGATATGCTATGCAAAACATATTACCTATGATATACATTATTCCCTACAAACATGTTTCTTGCTCAGTGTAATACAGCGGAAAATACAGCTACACTGTCAGCTGCAATTTTGTGTGTGTGTGTGTGTGTGTAAAAGCAGCTTGAAAGTATATGCCTAATAAAGCCTGTGAAGTCAAGGGTTAGAATAATAAGAGAAGATTCTCTAACTTGAACAATTGCTTTTGCTCGATGAAGTCTGTTTCTATTTGGATCTGGTAATCCTCTTGGTGCATGAGTGGGCGAAGAGCAGTTGTTACACTTCATGTGATATGATGGGTAATCAAAGTTTGGGCCAACTTGTTTTTTTCCTAGCAGGTCAAGAAGGTGCCTCTTACCCTACTGTCTTCCTCCTACTCTCAGCAGCTGTGTCTTCAGAGATTGTACCGAACTTTTAGCGGCAACTATAATTTGAATCAGTGCTCACTGGTCATGCTTTCCATTACTTGTCAATGTGTTTTTGACAATCTTTTGCAAATTTAAAGGTTATGTGCAGGGTCTGGATACAAAATTCATTAATTATACAGTTAGATAGTTAATGGTATACAGTCAGAGGTGATGTTGGAAGCAACAGCACATTGATCTTGAATCAAGGCTATTGAACTTTGTATTGATTTGAGCCAATGCTGTTGGAGGCAGGCTGTTGAGGTCCATGTTTTTAATGGCTATGTGGTTTTTGCCATTGATTGAAATGCTAATATGTGTGGGTGTTGTTACTACATATTAGTAAGATGTCGGGTTAACGAGTCCAAAGAAACACACACACACACACACACACACACACACACACACACATATATATATATATATATATATATATATATATATGTAAACTCCATTGTTACTTTAACACAGACCCAGCTTGGCCAGGTGGATGTCCAGTGGCTTGGCAAGTTGTGTAAAAAATGCTAAATGAAAGAGCGTAAATCAAAGAGCTATGTCACCGTCAACCATCAGCCCCCCTGCCTGCTTTTATCCTCATGGTATGGTCTCTGTGTGTCATCCCACGCAATTGGTTGCACGCACCTACACATCCACTTTCAGTCAGTGCGTGTGGCCGAGCAGTGTGGTGAAGAAGAGAAAGAGAAAAGCGCCGCCTTCAGCATGTCATATCAGGACTAGCTGTCCTAAGTAGATTCAGTGTTTTTAAAAAATGTCATCATGCTATTTAGGAAATCAGGAGATGTGTGTGCATGGAAATAATCTGGAAAATAAGACCTGTATGCTGTCAGGTGGAGGTACTGCCAGTCATTCAGAGCTACCAGAGCATCATGATGATAAACATAAGCCCAGTCAAAGCTCTGAGGAAATGCCCGATGTAAAACAAACAGCCCCAAAGTGCACAAAAATGACATATATATATATGAAATTTTTTCTGTTGCCTTAATTACGGATGTGCAATTGACTAACTCCTTTGGATGTTGTTTTTTTTTTTTGTTCAACAAAAAGTAAAATATATGTTACTGGTTAGTAAACAAAAAAGACATTTCAACAAAACTCTTCCAATATACGTCAATGTAGTGAATGTGGAGTTCATCCATTTTCTATATACATTTACCTGTTCGGGTTTGCTGGAGGGGACTTTATTTCATTCTAGCATGGTTTCAGCAAAAGGCAGCGACGCATCCTGGTGCACAGCAAATGTCACGTTAATGACAAACTAAATGGTAACAGAGTCTAATGCCCTATTTGCATGGGGCTAGTATTACCAGGTGAACTCATCTGATTTAGAGATTACCCCCTAACTCTGTGTTTTGTGTGGTACATTCACACAAGTCTGTATTTTACTCAAATTTACTGACATTATATGTCAGATATGCTATCAAGGCTATGTGTATCAACGTTTCAGAAGTGGAGCAGCCACATTAATAATATAGTTTCGAGTTGTTTTGCCTACTTTCTGCCTGTGTTATAAGCGTAAATACACATTTGCAGCTCATTTAGATCAAGCAACAGATGCTTTGCGCCTGTACTTGAATATGACATCCTTTTGTTGCTCCTAACCTTCTCTGTCATCACTCATTTTAAACGTCAGTGTAGCAGTTCTCACAGCACAGCTGTTGACTGCTGTTCAACATGTTATGAGCAAGGATCAATTTTCATACTTGCTCAGCTGTCTGACAACAGAAACATGACCTCATTCTGATATTATAACATGACCTCTCTGTCCCTGCGACCCGACCCCGGATAAGCGGTTGAAGATGAGGATGATGACCTCTCTGTTTGGCGAAATATGGCAGGTCTGTCCTAAGGGTACATCTTTTTCAGCCACACTTCTTTACCAGACGTGCAGTGATGCACAGTTTAGTTGTCTGGAAAGCAAACAGAGACATTTAACTGTGTTCCTGTTGGCTCAGAAAAAGAAAAACTAGTGTAATTATAGAGAGACTTCACATGTGAATGCTATTTTAAAATGCACCCATCACCTCACAGTGGTTAACACAGTTTCTTTTGTTTATGAACTATCACTGTAATTTTGCAGCTGTCCAGCTCTCCATCATTTTACCACCAGCAGCATCGAGTTTTTATCTATTTATTTATTCTGGTTCTTGTCACTTTTAGTCTAAAAACTAGCGTGGCCTTTTCTGAACAGCGGCAAGTGTGGCCAAAGGTGGCAATTACAGGATAGTGGCAACTTGAGTTTCCTACATTTCCCATGATTCTCTTGTGTCAGTGTTGCTTAAATGACATCATCATTAGGCAACTTGACATAGACCAAGAGGAACAGGACCCAAAGGTGAGTTGAATTGCTGTGTTTCTCTAAAACCTTTGAAATATTACCTGTGATATGCTAAAATGCAGCAGTGACACAAGTCTGTCAGTGAAACAAAGTTAACTAACATCAGCTAACACTGACGACTGGATATCAGCATGTGGGAGTAAAGCAGCAAACCCACATTAAGTGTGCTGAGCTGTTTCTATTCCTCTTGTATAAAATGTCCTTTTTACGCAGAGTCACATAGGCTTGATTTCCGGATTACACTGCATCAGTTGATGAAAGTTTCTATGCATTTAAATGAAGACCGCTCTCCCTCAACATATAAATAGTATTAAGACTTATGGTCTAACTTTTTTCTTGTTATATTTAGTTTTTGTCAGTTTAAAAATACTTTAGACATTTACCTCCAGTCAGGATCTCTTATGTGTCCATGACATCCCACATCCATTCACCTGGAATTATATCACCCAGGTACCAAAGAAACCACAGTAAATACTACCTGAGTACAAAGACTTGACATCTGCAACTCCTCCCTTTCACTGCTGCACACATAGCAGATAAAAGAATGTATTAAATTCACTGTGTCTTGCAACGTGAAGGCAAACCTAAAACGGATTGCGTGAACTCCCTGCCACACCTCCCAATTCTATTCCTCCTCCTCCTCTATCTTCAAAGAGGGACTGAAACAACCAAGAACAGGGTTTAAGTCCCAGGAGACACTCAAAGAATGGGATCTTCTGACTACTGCATGTAATATTTCACAATTTAACCTCCTCGGATGATAGTTGAAGGTGGATTAGAGCACATCATTATTAGAAAGATAGTGATTTTCGATTTAAATGTAAATCAGTCTCTTTTTTCAATTATTATTGTGCCGCATAACTTTAGGTGTGTGAGCAAGAATTGATAGGGCTCAAAGTTAGAGAGGAGCCCTGAAAAATTAAGATAAGTCTGTAAAGCATCATGTTAGGGATTCACTGACAACTTGTACTGATTAATGACTCAGGATTTTCTGTACAACTTCTGCAAACACGAGCAAGAAACCTTAAAGGATATTGATCGTTTTTACAGCAAAGTTGGATACAGCAACAAGCGCTCATAAAACCTGAGAGATGTACTGATTCATTGCTCGTGATTAAGAATAAGTTTTTGCAGAACATTCTGAAATTTCATTAAAACTTTTGGGGAACAAAATAAAGTCCAACACACAGCATTAAATCGTCGGACAAGTTTCAGAGCTCTTGATGGGCAAACTTAAAAGGGTTTTCCCTGCAATCTTCCATCAATCAGTTTTGTTATCACAAAGCTGATTTTTCACAACTTCAGTTTTTGTGCCCGTCCAGCGAGGCACTTCTGCTGTAATGAACAATCTGAGATGTTATCGTTGAATTACCCACAGCAAAGCAGCAAAGTCTGCTTGAAATATGATGACCATTATACAGATGGGAGCATGTGTCAGGAGTCAGAGTGATTGAAGAGGTCCAAACATACTTTAAACTTGTTTTTTGATTTTACAAGTAAAAGAAAAAAGAAAAACACAGCAGTTTCTCAGATGCTGTAGGGGTCACCTATAATTCAATCTGACTCACATGAACACTGGGCACCACATTTTTAACTTTCCACTGAGCAGAAAACATATCTGCCCCAGTTTCCTGAACTGAGTTAACACCAACAGACTCCCTGCTGCTCCTTGACAGGCCAGCCATGTCACAAATCAAGCTTGGTAGGGAAGGACTAATTGCGCACACACACACAAATTACCCAGCCCATCCTCAGCAGAAAGACTGTTGTATGGGTCATGAGAGAGTGAGAAGGAAAGAAAAGGAGATAACTCAAAGTTTGATTCATTCACCGGATTAATTAAAAGAAACAGTGAAGTAAACCGAGTGTTAAGGATGGGCTGGAAGTTGTGTGTTGAACTGGACAGTGGAGGAAAAAGCTGATCCCCGGAGCAGGTGGAAAAGAAGCTGATTGTACTGTCCTTGGCCTGTTTGGATGCAGTAGCAAATACCTCTGTCCGAGCTGGGTGATGAACTTCAAGCAGGTAAGTCCCCTTTTTCCTGAAACTCTCCTGGCTTCTCTTAACATCTGACCTCGAGCTACGCTGTTTTTATTCTCCCCCCAAACATACATCCCTCTGAACTGAATTACATTCACCCCCCCAACACACATTCATCTTTCTGAACTGAACTGAAAGACACCCAACTATACACACGCACACACAGATCCACATAACCTCATTTGAATTTGGTCTCTGTTTTATGAATGGGCATTTATTAGCTGAGAGACAATTGAGTTTGATTATTGACCTGATATGTTTTGATTAATTTTCGATTGAATATAAGAAAACTGACTAACTGCATTGATTTGTTGTGTTTTATTGTGTGGTTTTGTAGCTAAGAAGCCAGCTGCTGGGTTATTTCAGTAGTATGTGTTTTAAAATATTGGCAGGTTGATTCTTTTTTTTTTTTTGAATATTTTCTTTTTTGGCGCCCAACATTGTTTCATATTTTGAGAAACTTCTACGTTACAATATGGAAGAGGTGGAGTGGACGGATGGGTCAAACAAAGACAGGACTTTGACCAAGGAGACAGCTGTTAATGTTCAGTGTCAGTGTAGTTCTTTAATGTAATGTATATAACAGTAACATACTTACTTATCACAAACCATGAGCTATTCTTTAGCTGAACCGAGAATTTTTGTCATCTAAACCCAAAACAGCGACTGTTTCACAACATTTTTCTCAGAATGATTTAAACATGAGTTAATGTGATCTCTGACTGAAATGAATCATCCTCATACGGCAGACTTAGCACGTACTGTACAAGTGCGCAGGAAGCAGTGACTGATTTAACACATTACCTACTTGGTATTCATTTCGTAACAGTGTGAAAACTTTTGACAACATTAGCTCTGCCCACATATTAATAGTCAGTGCCTCAAAAACAGCTACACATGCTCAGGCTATTATCATACAGGCTTGATAAAGGTGTTGCCACTGAGGAAATTGGCCATTGAAAAAGTCTCCACAATTTGACACGTGATTTCATGCACTGATTTAAAACAGGTGAGGAAAGACAACAATCTAATGAATAAAGGAGGCCACATTTATCTCGCTGTTGGTATGCTGGCGACAGCACCACAGTTTCTGCCTGTTATTATGGGCTGGTACTTACACTGTGGTTTGCTAAGTATTGAAGAAACTTCCCAGAGGCTGGTCTGACATTTAGTTCAGACTAAATGGTCGGTCTGTTCACACCAGTTAGCAGGACAAAGATGGGCGTGACGAATGAAGATGAGGGATCACACACAACCTGATTCTGTCACTCAGAATTACTCTGCCATTGTTCCAGAGCAGCTCACTGTACAAACCGTTACAATATAGAGCTTCATTGCACCGAACATTTACAGTAACATTCACATTGCCCTACAGAAACATTTTAAAGTGACAGTATCAGTATAACGTTCATTTAATCTTTAACTAGAAACTAATGTTGATTTATAAAGGCTTTAATATTCATTGGTCCAAGGGAAAGCGTGTACAGTAGCAGGCCCTGTGAGTGAGGCTAGTGGAGCTGGAACTCCTGCTGATGTAAGCTTTCTGCATTAGTGGGCACTGTTGTTAAAGGTGACTTTTCTTCGTTTCATTTCGTTTTATTACCCCTGGAACTAAACTCTCATTTACTGTTGCCAGTGTCACTCACACTTTTCAGCCTAGAACTGCTTAACAGTTAGCAAAATCACACTGCAGCATAATATTGCTACAACAAACATGGAGCCTGAACTCTGAAGAACCAATTCCCTTAATCCATTGTTGACGGTGCTCTGACACAGGAGTGCACATGTGTGGCAAGATTTTTATCTGGAATTAGCTGTTTATTTTGTTTATGGTGCTAGTTGTTGAATACAATACAATATTCTGATACGTCTTCATTATGTTCCTACAATGGTGCTGCAGCACCACATGCCAGTCGTGAAGGTTTTCCTTTCCAGTGTCGACATAAATTATTAGATAATTTCGACAAATCTCTGGTTGTCTGATTACACTGTCATAACGCTGTGCCTACGTAATTTGGTTATCTGGGTCCGCAGCGACATCTCACTGAAGAGCACTGAATGGAATAGATGAGGGCCCCTGCAAGGAGCCTGGCAATTGAAGAAAGAGCTGAACGAAATTAGATGGCACATAAAGTGTTTCTGACACTGGAGAATCAGTTTTCCTCGGCAATTACAGCAAGATAGCTTTTATTTCATCTGGGGAAGGCAAGGAGGGCAGGGAGGGGCTGCAGCACTACATGGCTGTCAGCAAATACAAGCAAAATCTACAGCCTACAATAAATCTTGTGGGTTTTTGAGGATATTTTAATGACCTGCCCTGTCCTTTACACGGCTCACGATCTGATTATTAGTAGTGGAGGACAAGAGGCTAATTGAAGTGTCACTCATCACTAAAGTGTCTTTCGTTTTACCTTTTTGTGCTGAGAGAGGAGAATCCTCTATTTGAATAAGTCATCAGCACTTGAAATATAGAGATGGCCATTGATTACTTCCTAAAGGCACACTCATGAAAAAGAAAAGATATGCAGTAAAGCGAAACAGAGGGAACAACTATTATGCCTAATGAGTAAACAAGCAAGGGGCTGGATATATTGCATATTTATTATATACTGTATGTATTCTGTATTTGTCTTAAAATTACTTTAGCTTAAGATGCACATTCAAAATGTGCTGATATATGAACAATAGCTGTTGCCATTAATAGGATGCATTCAAAAAGAAAATGAACGGCTACCCTCACTGTAAAGCAGACAAATCAATGGTATAAGGAGCCTTTCATCACAGGTTACATAGATTGATTCTGTCTTTCTGTGTACCTGAGAGCATATAATGCCTCTTTTCTACATATAATGAGCTTGCAGAGAGTGACCACCTACATCATGCCATTTTAGATGAACAGACTTGTATTTGGCAACTGTTGAGAAACAATAATTGCATTTATGAACCAACACAGCAAGCAGTTTTTCAATTATTGGTCGTCATTATTATCATACAGAGTATGGACATAGTGGTAGAAAAAAAACACAAAAAAACAATGCTCTGTTTTGTTTTTTTCTGTCTCTGATAACAGTGAAAACCTTCCATCTCAGGTCAGTGTGACATTTTTGCAGCCAATAATCAAGACTGCAGCAGAACAGCAGTGTTCACATGTTGTCAAAGGAAAACACAGACTGACCCAAATAAAGCTCTCATTCAACAAAAATAGCCCCATTAATGCCCTTAGGATTTGCATGAAGAACAGTAACTGAGACAAACTTAATGCTGGAGCTACTGTAGTGACAGACAATGATATTAAGTATATATTCTAATGGCCATATATGTGTGTACATTTATGATGTGAGGACATGGTTTAGGTAGTGCATCATTTTACTGTGTTTGCTAAGAAATACTGATGAAATTGTCATTTTTGCCTCAATACCAGGAGGTATAAACATGGAGAACAAGTGTGGCATTGACGTACTGTCTGAGCATGCACCTGTAGAGTGAAAAAAAAATCAAGATTTGAC
Organism: Chaetodon trifascialis; assembly: GCF_039877785.1. Taxonomy (NCBI): domain Eukaryota; kingdom Metazoa; phylum Chordata; class Actinopteri; order Chaetodontiformes; family Chaetodontidae; genus Chaetodon; species Chaetodon trifascialis. The sequence continues at coordinate 11,400,563 of NC_092064.1, forward strand.
AGACTCACTTCACATGATTTGGGGCTCACCTCTACGCACAGCGTCGGCTCTGGAACCGTTCTCCTGGGTTGGGCTCTTTTCTTCTCCAGAGTTGCCCAAGGTGTGAGGCGCTGGGCGGGTGTGGGGATACTCACAAATCCTCGGCTGAGTGCCGCTACGTTGGAGTTTAACCCTAGTGGAAGAGAGGGTTGCCTCCTTACGCCTTTGGGTTACGGGGGGGGGGGGGGGGGACTATCACTATCATTATCATATCATCTGATCTGAGGCCGCATGTTTTGGACACTCGGGTGAAGAGAGGGGCGGAGTTGTCAACTGATCACCATCTGGTGGTGAGTTGGGTCTGAGGGTGGGGGAAGACTTTAGACAGACCTGGTAAACCCAAGTGTGTGGCGCTTTGTGTGTGCTAGCTTTTCTGGCATCCCTGTGGAGGTTGGGGGCATCGAACCTGAGTGGGCGATGTTCAAAGCTTCCATTGCTGAAGCTGCGGTGGAGAGCTGTGGTCTAAAGGTCTTGGGTGCCTCAAGGGGCGGTAACACCATGGTGGACACCGGTGGTCAGGGAAGCCGTCTGACTGAAGGAGTCCTTCCAGGATATGTTATCTCAGAGGACTCTAGGCAGTTGCAAGGTACTGACAGGCCCGACGGGCAGCAGCTTCCGATGTAGGGGAGGCAAAGCAGCGTGTGTGGGAGGAGTTCAGAGCAGCCCTGGAGAAGGACTTTTGGTTGGCACCAAGGTGTTTCTGGAAAACCATCCAGAACCTCAGGAGGGGGAATCGGGGAACCATCCAAGCTGTGTACAGTAAGGATGGGACACTGTTGACCTCTACGGAGGAGGTAGTCAGGTGGTGGAAGGAGCACTTTGAGGAACTCCTGCATCAGACCGATACGCCCTCTATTGTAGAGGCAGAGCTGGAAGCTGATGGGGGATCATCATCAGTTACCCTGGTGGAAGTCAACTCCACAGTGGCAAAGCCCCGGGGATTGATGAGATCCGCCCAGAAATGCTAAAGGCTCTGGGTGTTGAGGGGCTGTCTTGGATGACACTTCTCTTCAACATTGCGTGGAAGTCTGGAACAGTGCCTAGGGAGTGGCAAGGGGAACAGAGAGTGTATGCCAACTACAGGGGCATCACACTACTCAGCCTCCCTGGTAAAGTCTACTCCAAGGTGTTGGAAAGGAGGGTTCGGTCGATAGTCGAACCTCAGACTGAAGAGGAACAATGCAGATTCTGTCCTGGCCGGGGAACAACGGACCTGCTCTTTACTCTTGCAAGGATCCTGGAGGGGGCCTGGGAGTATGCCCATCCAGTCTACATGTGTTTTGTGGACTTGGAGAAGGCATATGTCCGGGTCCCCCGGGAGATATTGTGGGAGGTGCTGCGGGTGTATGGGGTGAGGGGGTCACTTCTCAGGGCCATCCAATCTTTATATGCCCAAAGAAAGAGCTGTGTTCGTGTACTCAGCAGTGACTGACTTGTTTTCGGTGGGGGTTGGCCTCCGTCAGGGCTGTGCCTTGTCACCAATCCTGTTCGTGATATTCATGGACAGGATATCAAGGCGCAGTCAGGGGGAGGAGGGTTTCATCACTGCTTTTTGCAGATGATGTGGTCCTGTTGGCATCATCGGTATGTGACCTCCGGTGCTCACTGGATCAGTTCGCAACCGAGTGTGAAGCGGCTGGGATGAGGATCATCACTTCTAAATCTGAGGCCATGGTTCTCAGCAGGAAACCGATGGATTGCCTGCTCTGGGTAGGGAATGAGTCCTTGCCCCAAATGAAGGAGTTCAAGTATCTTGGGCTATTGTTCATGATTGAGGGGACAATGAAATGTGAGATTGGTCGGAGAATTGCAGCAACGGGGGCGGTATTGCATTCGCTCTACCGCACCATTATGACGAAAGGAGAGCTAAGCCAGAAGGCAAAGCTCTCGATCTACCGGTCAGTCTTCGTTCCGACTCTCACCTATGGTCATGAGGGCTGGATCATGACCGAAATAACTAGATCGCGGTTACAAGCGGCTGAAATGGGTTTTCTCAAGAGGGTGGCTGGTGTCTCCCTTAGAGATAGGGTGAGAAGCTCAGTCATCCGTGAGGGACTCCAAGTAGAGCCGCTGCTCCTTTGCGTTGAAAGGCGCCAGTTGAGGTGGTTCAGGCATCTGGTAATGATGCCCCCTGGGCGCCTCCCCAGGGGGTGTTCCATGCACGTCCAGCTGGGAGGAGACCATGGGAAAGACCCAGGACTAGGTGGAGAGATTATATCTTCACACTGGCCTGGGAACACCTCAGTATCCCCCAGTCAGAGCTGGTTAATGTGGCCCGGGAAAGGGAAGTTTGGGGTCCCCTGCTGAAGCTTGTGCCACTGCGACCTGACCCTGGATAAGCAGTTGAAGATGAGATGAGATGAGATGAGATGAGATGAGATGAGATGAGATGAGATGAGATGAGATGAGATGAGATGAGATTTGACAGACAAAGTGTCCAGTGGACAGCAACAGGTGGGTCACTCAACAAGGAAGCTATTGAAAAAACTTTGAGTGTTGATCAATAATATTTATATGAAATAAAAAAAGCACTCATAGCATATAAAAAAGCATGTCTGAGTTGTCCAGTGTTGTAACACAATACATACCATGGTTGTTTGCCTCCACCACAGGGTTAGGTTTGGATGAAGGCGCAGTGCTCTTGGGGGAGCACTCCGAGGGGCACGTCTTGGGGGCTCAAAGGATCTTTGATCCTTGGAAATACTTAAAAGACTGGCCCAGTTTGATGTAGGATAAAATGTGCTTGGTGGATTGGGCCACGGTACAGGCCGGCCACAGGACCTTGTGTGTTTATCAAAGGTTTAGGGTTAGAGGTTAACCCCCTGTCCTAATTAGTGTATGAATTCTTGAGTTATAGCCAAAAGTGCGTTCATTGAGATCACAGTGACCTTTGACCACCAAAATCTAATCAATTCATCCTTGAGTCCAAGTGAACATTTACACCAAATTTGGAAAATTCCCTGTTGTGTTCTTGAGATATTGGGTTCACAAGAATGGAACAAATGTGAGGTCACAGTGATCTTGATCTTTGACCACCAAAATCTAATCAGTTCATCTTTGAGTCCAAAGGAACGTTTGTGCATTTGAGTCAGATCAGGCAGAGAAAACCCTGAATAGGCCTATCAGTTGTCCTTACTATATCAAGTAATTGCCTATTATGCAGGATGCATTTATGTTAATTGTAACACAACAGGCTTAGCCAAATGACAGAAAAGCTTCTATCTTGTTGCATCTTGTATGATTGTCATACAAGTCATTTGTTTTTAGCTGCTGCTTGTTTCCCCCTTCATGACTATTGTACAGCCTACTTTGGACCCATAAACATCAGGGAAACCAATTACATTTGACACGAGCACAAATTAATATACCAGTTACAATTTAGGCCATGGTGTCCCTCTCCTCTGTGTTGACTCCCTCCCTTCAGTAGTTGTTCAGCGTTGCCTTTTCTAAACTCTTGCATATTTTATAACAATGTTGAAAAGTCACATTAGTGTTTTAGCATGCACACTTTCTTGCAACTGGTTGGAAAAAGTCAGCTGCCAGCTGCTCTCCGCCACTGTGCTTTGTGCACTGCTGTACCATGCTCTACCCTTTTGAGTGCGATTACCACAGTTTACATATTGTCTAAATACAGTAGTCTGCGATCAATAATTTTCTTGGGAGAATGCTAACTTTTACCTTTAAAAAGCATGGACTTAATGTCTGCTTGCATATCATTATAAATTAAATTTATGCTGTGTCTGGAACAGTTGCATTTAGCCCTTTGCAACACAAATATACACAGTCAATGATAGTTAAAGTAAAAACAGCAGTAGCTGTATATGGATTCACAGATAGCACCTTCTGCTTGGCAGAAAAGCTTCATACTGGGAAGCTGCACAAACAAAAGATAGATTTACTGGAAAAAGAGGTTAAGGTGTAACACAAATGCCATCTCTAACAGGATTGTCCACACCTGCCAGAGAAACCTTTGGCATCCTTCAAACTGGAGAGAATGCCTTTACTTTGAAAATATGATTAACACAGTCACAGTATCAACAAAGACTTAATCCAAACCATAAAAACATTTAAGTTTAAAAGCAAATATTGTTACTTGACTGCAATTTGAGTGTATTAGCATGAACAAATCGGTACAAATAATTGTGTGATGATTAAAGAATCTGTCAAGGTGGGGACATTGCGGTGCAAAGCCCACCCACAGTGCATCATGTGCCACCTTTGCAACTCTTGCACTGTTCCAGAGGTGTGGCATCACCTCAGGAGGGTCAGTTTTTGTTACATGGTGGCAATGTGGAAACTTGTCAGCTTCAAATTTAGAAATGTTGTTTGCCAAACATCATTGTATAAACACTAGTATATCGCGCACCAGGATTATGGAGTTATGTTGGTGCATGTTAACATCCACTTGTTTCAGAAATTTTTGTAAGGCCTTAGATTAAGTTTCATTGTCTTCTGTTAAACTAAGATGCCCTACAGTGATAGTTCCGATGCTCATCTGGAAAATGATGAACCACAGACATGAGCTGATTGTCACTTGACTTTTTACAGATTAGTAAATGTCACAAACTATGGCACCTCAAATAACTTCTTGTAGCTATGGTGATGCTGTGTTTGTGTCATATGAGAGGGAAGGTAATAATGGGAAAGACTCCCATGTTGGATGGTAATGACAATTGTATTCATGAGGGGGAATCGGTAACTGACGGGACTTCAATGCGGCATGTGACTGCAGAGCTGAAGGGAGCAGCAGCACAGAGCTTTTCATCCTCCACAGAAGCTTCATTGTGAGTTACCATTCCCCACATTAGCTTGTGTTATCGTGTTAGTTTTTACTTGTTGCTGTCATATAATTTAGGTTTGTGGAACATCAGGTAGCAACAAGCTTCTACATCACTAGGTAGTTAAAACTGTGGCGATGTGCTTGTCCTCTGTTTGCCTTTGGTCTTTTGCCTGTTACAGAGACGTGCACGGACACCATCTTGTTTCAAATTACTCTGTGGAGTCTCAGTTTTCAAACCTCACTTGACCAATCACAACCTGCCATATTAAGCCTCGCAACCAGAGAAGCCAATAACAGTCTGAGTTGAACAGAAGAGCCTCATTCTCCTTCCGTGTGATGAGCGAGCCAATCACAGCCCATTTGCAGATTACTGAGGCTTTGAATAGCCAATTAAATTCTAAATATAGCGATATGCCACTTCAGTGGTTTATTTACATCTCCAAATGCAAAGTGGAAAAAAACACAAAAAATATAGTCAAAATATAGGTACAGATATCTTAGATATTAACATAGGTGGACAAAATTTAGATTTCATGAATCTAAATATAGATAGTTATGGAGATAAATCTGTAGTAAATTGTCTTTTTTTTGAAGGATGCCTAGATTTACTACCAGAGAAAATCTGAAAATATTCAGTGTCTGTGGTATTATCAGTTTTATAGAACTTGGACTAGGGTAAGGCTTCGTGTTGTGGTCCCATTGTGTTTTCCAGCTATATATTTGTGAAAAAAAAAAAAAAAAAAAAAAAAAAGCTCTTCTACTTCAGGGTGTTCAGACTTCTCTTACTCAAGTAGAAATTGGGAATAAAAGTTCAGAGTGCTACCTTTCAAAAGAGATCACAACCATGCATGTACTCCAAATGGTTCAAGCACAGCTATCAAATTACTTTGGATATGCCTTTTATAGGCGGACAGACTGGACTAGTAAGGGGTTCAAATGCAATAAATATGACTTTTTATTTTCTCTGCTTTTTTGAAGTGCACAGTGTGCTTGAACAAGGCTCAATTTGCAAAATACATTCAATGATGCGTGTCTTCACTCAAAGTTATATAGCCACTGGCAAAAAAAAGAAAGAAATGACTGGTGAAATGTACATTTTAATGATGTGTTGGACATATACTTGGCTCCTCCGTGTAAAATGTGGCCACTTCATGGCTTCTGATTTAGAAAAATCCTAGAACTACCCCTGGAGGAGAACTAACCACTGTGATCTATTTTATCTGCACAAATGTAAGAAAAAAGAGTTTTCTCAGATCACATGAGGCTGCATATTGTTTCCATTTACTCAGTAATTATTGTCAGCCTTTAGTTGCTATATTTTAATTTCAGTGCACTTGTCTTCAAGTAACACTCATCCTTACAGCTGAGATACGGCTGAACATAACATCATCGATTAAGACAATAGAGACAGCATGTGTTTTTTTTAAATACATATGGCTGGGGAGAGTGTATTGTACAGTAGATTTATCTGTACTCCTATGAGTAATTATTGTGTGAATTTAGAGTTGGATCAGATGGGCCTACACATGTGAAATGATGATGTGTGAATAGTGTTAATTGGACACAGCAAGTGACACCCCCACTAACAACTGCACAGAGACCCTCCAGAAATCCAGCTGGCATGTATTTCAGGTACTGTCTTGAGTATGCATCAATCAGTTGTTGTATTGAATTAATACAAAACATTCAGATTGATAGATTTGCATAAAAACATCAGAAAAATCTATTTGTATATGTAAAAGTCATATTTGTAACCATAAAATTCATTTTAAACACTTTTATCAGTAAAGAATATGTCAGTTATTGTGAAAGACAGTGTATTAGCCACGTGAGGAGTAATATCTGATAATCTACTTTACCCAGTATAAGTCCATAAGGAGCAGCCAAGGTGGTTTCAACTATTCAAAAATTCTAAAAATACTCTGATGAAGACAGAAAAAACAACTAGCTCAAGACCACAACACACTACCACAAACTGTCAGATGGCTTGTTGAATACAGCAAAAGCAAATATCTGTGCCTATGATTTGTTAAAATTATGCATTAAGAGATAATCTATAGTAAGGAAACAAATCTGATGCAGTGTCATTCATGAGGCTCTTATTGTGTTGGGCTGCAGTGTGAAATCCATTTAAATTTAAAGTTTCTTAAGAGTAATTAGCATATGATGGTGGAGGCTTGGCTTTGAGCGTCTGAGATGCTCAGACTTAGCAGCTCATTCTGTATTTTTATTTAAGACCATTGGCAAAACACTTAGAGTAGGTTAACTGAGTATTATTGGAGTAGGCAGGCAATGGGCTTGATCAGCATATTTCCTCATGTTTCTTTTCTGCAGAACATCAGCATTTTACTTCTTTTTTGAAGAAATGCACCATTCCTGTGTTTATGCTATCCCAGTTCAGCGCAACATATCCTCCATGGGGATGCTTCCATTGGAAATTTGCCCCAAGGCATTTTAAATATCTGTGTGCATTTAGAATAAATAAATAAATTTAAAAAAAAAAAAAGGAGCGTGAGAAAGCAAACATGGCCATACAGTATTTAACTGCTCAACATGGTGAGTTAGATTGTTAAGGAACAATTCTAAATGGAAAGGTTTAAGTTACTACTATTATTGTTGCTTTTACACTGTATTTTTCTGTTATTCAAATTCACTTGTCCTTATTATCATTTGTTTTCCTAAGAGGTTTGCTTTCCCACATTGGACCTTTTAAGTTAGGACTTGAATGCATTCCAGCCATCAAGACTGGCGCATTTATAACCTCTGTTCAAAAAGACACGCAGTCTACAAAATGTAATTGGAATAACACATAAATTTCTTTCTTTTGCTGATATTTTCCTTTCAGCTGATGTATTCAGTTCTCTTCCACTGACATACAGTGAGTCCTCAAGCCTGAGGGCAAATCCATAGTTCAGCATACTGCTTTTATGTACTATGCACCATGTCAGGGAAGAGGGGCAGCAGGGGGAATGCATGCAATGAAGATGTCGATGATCGATCTGTCAGATGTAAAACAACATGTGCCCGTTTCCCTCTCAGTAAGGGAATCCAACTTGACTTATGCACATCCCTGTGACCCCTGACAAGTTTTCTTGAGGTGCATACTGCTGACCATTGCTCTTTACCTTTCTCCATATGAGCACGGCAAACAAATCTATATCACTGTTTTGCATACCATGTAAAAAACCTCAATTCCACTGCAGATGAAATTCAAATGGGGAAGAGTCAAATGACCCGGCCACCACGTAGCTGTGTGAACTTGACTGAGTCAGAGAAGAGCTCCAGGCTTAACCAGGCTGTATTCATGCTTTGGAAACAAAATTTGCTCAATTTCCATGAACAAAAGGACATGTTTGCAAAGAAATACTGCATTGACTTTGATGTGAACGGGCTTGCCAACTGTGTCATAGTGGGATTCCGAGCACACTAGATCCCAGTTTGTGGTCAAAATATAGTCAACGTGTAGACTAAACTATTACATTTGGTAATGTCTGAGAGGATGACATCTGCATTTATATATTTGGACATTATTTATAGTGTAATCATAATGGCTTAACTTGCTGTAATTCAGCAAACAATAAAAAACTGCAACAGGCAGAATAGAATAGACTCTTATTGCCACACAAATTACTCAGAGAAAAAAGGCACAGAAAGAAAAGACAAATACAATTTTAGTGCATAGTATCTTGATGATATAAGGAATTAAGAGGCTGATTAATAGAGATCAAATGGCAATTTGTATTCGTATTATTTTTATTCAGCGACCACATTTTAGTTTGATTAATGGTTGGCAAAGTCTGCAGCCACAGCTTCTTTAGCTGTGCTCTTGCTCTTCTCTTGAACCCTGCAGTTTTCCTTTTTTAGTTCTTGCTGTGTAGCTTGAATTTCACTTCATTTCAAAGCATAATTATGTCTTAGTTTATATCAGCAAAGTCAGCAGAGTGCCGTCCCAAGGAGGGCAAGTATCTTGCATGTAGGTGAGATATCAGTAAAGCCAAAGCATTCAGATAAAGCACAGTGCAGCTAAAAGACTGATCCGTAAGGTTGTGAGCTTGACTTTGCAGTGGTACACATGAAAACTGTACAAAAATGTGTTTGTGTTTTTTTATTTTTTTATGTCAGTGTGAGCATCAGCAGCGATCTTTACTAAGCAAGTCAGGGTCAGATCTGATGAAGGAACAGGCATTTAGATATATAAACGTTGTATTATATAGTAATGATCTGATTAAGATGCACAATAGCAACAAATACATTTGCATTGTTTTACATTTAATTCTAAATAAAATGTAAATGAACAGTAGGCCAGTAGCATCCTGTTTCACCCAACAAGGATCCTTGTCTTAAAAAGTGCTCTGGCTGAAAATGAGATGTTGTCAGTCTTGTGGCTTCCTTCCAGCACCTTGCCATACTGTTTAATTCCATTCATTTAGATCCTCTGCTCTGCCACTTTGCCGACTTGATTAGAATGAGAATCTGAGGCATCAGGACTCGAGATGTAGCATCTCTGGGGAATCATCTAACTGACAAAGATTGAGTGGATGTCCTTCATTGAAAGACAACTGGCTGATTTGCTAATTTCAAAATACAAATTGATGGTAACACACACTTAACATACACATGCACACTGGGACACACACACGTCCACAGATAGCAGTGTTTCAGACCTTTCGGTGTCTCAGCAGCGGATATGCAGGCCCAAGAGAAATAAACAGATATGTCACTTTCTATTTAGCTCAAAAACAGACTGCCTGTCCATCATCTTAATGTGTCACTTTTTGTGTATGAGAATGAGATTTTGCATTTCATCTTGTGAAGGAATGGGGAGGAGGCAAAGGATTTCATGGGTAGCAGGGAACAAAACAGGCAGCAGTACAACTTCAAAACTCTCTTTTATTCCCCACGGTAGCAGTATTGTTCCAGAAGTTACAATTAGTGTATGTATATAATCAGTTATTATCCTTTGTTTATTTTTCTCTATACCAAGCATTATATTGCCATAAGCAATTTAACATTCAATGCCATGAAGCATTACTCATGTCCTCCAAATTGCATTTTTTTTCTCCCAGCTTTTAGTTTTAGATTGATTCTCAATCTGTTCTTGGTAGTTTTTAAGCCTTCAAGTTTCAAAGGTCACTTTCTAACCCAGCATAATTAATTAAATTAGTCAGGAGCTGCTGTTTTGCTGTGCAGTGCAAGATGTGCTCCTTGAGCTTTGACATGCAGGCTAGAGAAAGTACTGAATAAATAAGATTTATTGCCATTTCTCACTTGAAGAGAAACTGCAGGCTGCCATGCATAATCCTGTGTTTTGAAAGTCGTACTAACATGAAAATCAGTCTACCATCGTACAGCCCTCTGGCATGCTGTAGGTATTATTATTTTAATAGACATGTACAGTATGGCTTTGTTACACAGTTACATTAAGTGATAAGGCCTGGCTTGAAGGCTTCAGATACATGTTAATACAATTGTGGCTTTGACACATGAAACCCTGTAGAAACCAGGACTCTCTAGTATCTGTGCAAAGCAAGCACAGGATTGGAAGGTATGGCACCCCCCCCCCCCAACATTTTTATCTGCTTTTCAGCTACTGCCTTGACTTTTCGTTGTAAGTGGACAGATTATTAAAGTGGTCATGACACTTTGAGGGGAATTTATAACGGTTTTACAAGTCAAAGTGTGTTTACAGGTTTTTGGGAGTGCTCCGGCATATGTAAACAAAATTGTAAAAAAGTTTTGTGGCTACAAAAGGGAGCTGTGCAAAATCAAACAAATGTCCTCAAGTGCCATAACATAAAGGCTGTATAGGTCAACCGTGCAGGCAGGTTAATCCCACCTATATTTATGTTTATTGTCAGGCGGCGACCTCTAGTGGCCCTAGTAAGTATTATGGGACTCAGGCCATGTGGTATAAAGAGCAAAAAAGTCCACATTTGGAGTAAGGTGGAGTGGATAGATGAGTCAAACAAACACAGGACTTGTACCCAGGAGAGGGCTGTTCATGTCCGATGTGAAACCAAAGGTAACTGTTTTAAATTACATAACGTACTTACATTACATCACAGGCATAACAGTAACATGCTGATTTTAACCCATGATGTTTTCCCAAACCTGCATCACAATGCTAAAGATGTGGCGATGAACGTCAGCTGGTACTCTTCTACATATGTAGAGTAGTCATTGGCTACTGACCTATTCAGTCATTCAGGTTTGACGACGGGGTCACAGGAGAAGAGGGGGAGTTAAAAGGACATGCTCCTCATCTCTGCTTGAGGCTACAGGCCAAAGGCCACAGTAGCCCATTTACCCCAACTAGCACAACACATCTGCAACTGAAACCTTTTTTTTGGTCAAACTCTCCAACTGACCTGGAACTACAGTGCAGCTGCACTCTTTTATTCACCACTTGAAATAGGCAGTTTGCCAATAAATGTCTGAAAATACCAAGATGGTAGTGTATATGGGAAGGAAGATATGATATTTCTTATCAAACTAAATAAACATTGATGACCACACATTCGATGGAAGCTGCAAGATAAACATTACCCAATATGGAAATACTGACTGGAATGTATCAGTGACACAGTTATTGATATGAGGGAGGAGCATCCTTGTAATGGCAGCTTTTCTTGTGAATACATATGAAGTCTGCATAGGCTATATTAAAGCATCATAAAATGATGATCAGTGCAGGAGAGAATGACCTTGAACTAACTTTTCTAACGCGTCACTCTTGTAGAAAAGACCAAAAAAAGGCAGCGCTAAGCACTTAACATTATATCTCCATCTTGTTTTAGCTCACTTTCACTTTCTTCTCAGCATGTCTTTTTGTCTGTGGATTATGGTCAAAGCTGGTATAAAGAGGCTCTTACACTCACAGAAGAAGAGTTCCCCGTCTCGTGAGTCATTTAAGATTATGCCCCCTGTGGGTGCACTGTGGGTTAAAGAGTGTATGAGTCCTTTACTAGACTTTACATCTCTTAATGTTCCTGCTCTGCCTGTATGAGGACATTATAATATATTTTTTTGAGCGGTGGGGGGTGGAATTTGTGTATTCAGTTTCTCAAGCTGGCTGAAGAATTGATTGAGGAAAAATTGGTAAAACACTGGTGTTGTCTTTTACGTGCAAATGACATTCGAATATTTCAGCTAACCTTTTGTGTAAACCCTTTCTAGATGCTATACTTGTCTATTAATTAGTTTGGATCAGAGTTAACCTCTTAATTGTAGGATTTTGATCTCATTTCATGTCAATGATGAAACCAGCTGACTTTAGTTCAGCTCATAATCCTCAAATGTGTCCAAATATTTCCAACATTCAGAAAAAAAAAAAAAAAAAAAGAATCCAGGTTAAGGGTTTATTGTACCAAGTAGATGATTGTGGGTTGTAGACATACAAATCTGTTTGCCTGTTTACCTCGTTTACCCTCATTGCTCAACCTTCAAGCACACAAGCTCCATTGTCATTCTTTGCCCCTACTCATCATGTTCTTGGGCAGAATGCAAATCTGTTATCCTCTGGTTCGGCCGCAGTGGGGTTGTTTTTGTGTGTAGCTGTTAGTTGCACTGATGAAAAGACCACCTGTCATCCTCTGGCCCTTTGATTAGATTAGGAAGTCAAAGGGGTGGATTAAATTGATATGACGTAGACTAGGCCCTCATGCATTGCTTACTGTGTCATTATCAAAGCTATCTTATCTAGAGGTACTGGGCTTTACTGTACATCTTACGTTAATAGAGGCTCTGTCCCTCTAGTCCAGATTGGAATGTCAATCATTATTTATAAGAAAGAGATCATTATATACCTAATCCTAGATTCTGAAGTCATGTAGATCCTGCAGTGTCTACACGGACAACGTCAAAGGGGAGCTGTGCTGTTTTGGCTTGAAGATATTTTCACAGAAGCTTAAGAGGCTTTATCTGTTCTAGATTATTAAGAGAATAGAAACAAGTGTACAATCTACAAACTGATCTACGATTTACATAAAATGTTTAATAAATAAATTAAAACTATTCAAGCATGAAAATAATAGCATTATTTAGAATAACAACTATTCAGTCATCATAACCTGAGATGCTAAAAAAAAAATAATTTTGACCTAATGATGGTGATACATGAAATGCTAAGGGATCACCAACTTTATTACAATTCAGCTTGAGGAGGGCATGAATCTCTAAACCAAATTTAATGACAATTGATGTATTAGTTTGTCAGTAGGATTCCTCCTCTGGGGTCCATGATCCTCACATCATTGCAATCCATAGTGGTGGACTGGCCAACACTGCCATGGCGTCATGCAGCTAGCCTGGCTAAAACTTCATGTAGGATTATTTACCTGATTAAAAAGAAAAGAAAAGAAAAGAAAAGAAAAGAAAAGAAAAGAAAAGAAAAGAAAAGAAAGAATGAATATGAATATATTCTGCCTAGCTACAGCAGGGGTTGGCGTCAAGGTAGATGGAGGAGTAGAAGAAAACATTAGGAGAAAAAGAGTTCATTCATTCATTCATTTAATCTATTATGGAGACATGAAAGCAGATAGAAGCGGTGCCAGTCTGACTGGATCACCATTCAGCCTTCATTTTCCCTGTAGATGGTGCCCGGTGGCAGACAAAATTGCATAGTGAAAATGAGGCTTATAGGGACCCAATCTAAATGTGATGGTGCCATTATTCTATAGCCATTACACTGTGCTATCAACATTTACATGAGGATGATATGTTGTATTCTTGTCTATTGCCAGTTTAATCTAAAGTACAATAGAGCATTGTGTTTTTATAGTACCAGACATTTAAGGCACTCTTATATATGGACCTTGCCCTCCAACATGACAGAGGAAATGCCTCTTTTTAAATATTTAAGAGGCATAACCAGGAAAACTTGTTTGTAAGGACGTTTTATGACGTCTTGTATTATGGCTCTTTGAGTGTGACTATGAATCTAATTCACCCTTCATAAAATTTGATATTGGATATGAATGAATACTACAGCTTTGGTCTCGAAGGCTAATGTGGTCTTTATCCATTCTCAGATTTTTTTTTTTTTTTTTTTTTTGTTCCCCAAAATTCAGTTCTATCCACAGAATCCAAAAAAGGCAGGGGTCTTGACTGGGAGGAGGGGTGAAATTGCCCTTTTTTTTGAGTGGATGTCTGTGTTATTTGTAACTATACAGCCGCTCCTATTCTCATTCTAATTGGAACTGCACCCTCTCTGTTTCTCCCATGGCAGCTCTCGTTCCCAGAGAGAGGACCCGATTCTCCCAGCCTCACACTCAGCCACAGCCACCCAGACAGCCAGGCTGAGAGAGAGAGAGAGAGAGAGAGAGAGAGAGAGAGAGAGAGAGAGAGAGAGAGAGAGAGAGAGAGATGGAGGGAGGGAGGGAGGGAGGGAGGAGTCTAGTTGTGGAGCTCTATCCCCTGACTGTGTCTGCTACGTGAGTGGTAGAGCAAGAGAGAGAGAGAGCGCATGAGAGAGAAAGAGGAGGAGGAGGAGGGTGTGGGGGGGTAAGTGAGGGCTGAAGAGACTGAGAATGGATGGGCAATGAGAAACCGTGCAAGCGAGAGAGAAAGAGTGAGCGTGTGTGTGTGCTCAGAGTCAGCAGCAAAGACACAGAAAGTCTACAAGCTCACATCAACAAGAGAGCGTGCGAGGCAGAGCTTACCACCGGCAACTCTGAAGAGTGACACAGAGAGGAGGAAGGAGACACACGGAGAGACGGAGAGGAAGAAGAATCAACAGAAGGACTGAAGACAGACTACCAGCCTTCCTCTGGTAAAAGGAGACACCACTGAGGGACTGTAGCATCCGTCCCCCCCAGCAGCACAGAGGAGCACTGTCTCATCTCGTGCATGTGTTTGTGCCTGCCAACTTCAATTTCACACTCGCCCACTGTTTTCCGTAGGTTTTGCCCTCTCCACTCCCCAGTCATGATCCCTTGGGTCCTTCTGCTCCTGTGGATCTCCGGACATGGTAAGTTTTCCAGATTAAGTTGCTTATTCATCACATCTCGCGTGCTTGTGATTGCTATGTGACTTGCTGGCTGGGAACTGTGTCTCTGAATTCATCTTGCTATGATGGCTGAGCTTGTCCTACCATCTGTGTTTTTTTTTTTACTGCTTGTAAGATAGCACTCCCATGTGCACTGTTATGTATGATGCAAAAGAGAAAGGAGGAAAGCAGAGGAAAAAGTCTGTGTGGCTGTCCTGGGGTGAAGGAGCCGCGAACAGTTGTAGCCTGCACTTTCTTCTCCATCAGTCGTTTGTCATTGCTCTCAGACCAGACAAGTTAAATACTTCCTATGCGGGCTTGATATTCCTGTCACACACGCAGACACACACAAACAAAGCCCTCTAACCCCAGTCCAGTTCAGTCAAGCGTTCACTCCTGAGTCACATTGTTTTGAACTGACAGCCCTTCCCCATTGAGTCCAACCACGGGGGGTCTGGTCAAAAGAAAAGCGAGAGAAAAAGTTAACGGTGAAGTGCTTCAGAAGGCAGACTCATGAGTATAGCTTGGCAATTCCAGCCCTCTGGACAGTATCTGCTGTTGTTATTTTTATTCCTAGACAGTCTGTTTGTGGACAGAATGAGGATGGATTAGTTGTTTCCCCAGCTTGCCACCAGGTGGTTGTCTTTGGAAAACAATAGAGGTTAGAAAAGTACAGCAGAACTCTACCTGTGAAGTGTCTGTGTGATATACGGACCCGCGCAGGGCAGAATCAGACAGTGGATGTTTGTCGGCTCTTAGCGTCATGCCCGACCCGCAATGAGCTCCCTGTTTTCCGCTCCGCAGGGTCTGGGTCAATGACACGGCTACCATCTCTTTTCAAAGTTTGACCCCGTCACGTTGAACTACATTCTATGGAGGGTACTGACTGAATGAATGTGGGTCTGTGCGTCTCTCTATACATATTTGATTTGTGCGTCTATATATGTGTGTGTGCACAGTTGTTTCCCAGAGGTAGTAGTCGTTCTTTGCTGAAAAACAGCACAGAAAAGGCAAAATCCAGCCTTGTCCAGTCTGAGATCTTAGTTTGTCCACACATTGTGCTGAAATTGTCAGCTCTAATTCAGTAACACGCCGCTAACCCAGCGGCAAATAAATGAAGCTTAGTAAACAAGATCATTTTCTACAGCATTGAATTCAGCTGTTCCACGTGTTGATTTATAGCCTAAACGGGAGAAAAAAACAAAAGAAAAGAAATACTCATCAAATACAGCAATTTGCTGCGATTCTACTTTTCTGTCGACTCATTTTTCATGAAGGAACGAGGAGGAAATAATGATATCAGGACAGACCAATTTGAAAGTGACTGGAGTGATGAAGCTTCGAATTCCCTCTCATCTCCTGTGCTTTAATGGGTCTAAATCCCTTTACCACCTGTTTTCTTTATGACTGTGTGTGACCTGGGATAGCAACACAAGCAATGCAAGTCCACAGAGAGAGCGCAATGAGCCTCTAGGTCACGTCTTTTGGTGCGGGGCAGTTATACTACACCAGACTTGGCACCGCAGACTCTGTAACTGTTCCTGATGTTGCTGCTTGGCTGTGTTCTGTTCCCCTGATCTCATTGTCAATTCTTTCTGCACCATCTGTGCTTACTGTGATGCAGAAATACATGATCAGTCATTAGTCTCTTCTCCTCCACTCTGTTAAGCATCTGCTAGGTTTTGTACTAACTTCTACTCTGTCTCCACTGCCCTGCATTGTATTTCCATTCCTTGCAAGTGTAAAGCGTGAATAACATCCAAGTTATATTAGACATTAAAACTGCAGCGGGGAGTTTGATTTATTGACATGCAGCACACTTTGTTTTGGACTTTCATCCTGTGACCATCACATTTTTTATTCGCATACCATTGCAGGCTTAGCCACAGTTCTAGGAACAACCAACACCATATCTCAGATAGTACTAGCTGGAAAGAGGCAATTGCTGCAACTGGAATGAGATGGGATTACTGTGCATTTCAGCACAGTTGGTTATTACCATAATATAAAATACTGCTTCCCCCGCCAGGTAAACAGAGGATAACAACCTACCTTCTCTATGCATGCCTCTGGGGAGAAAAAAGTGCTTCCCTGTATCTTACTGTTGTTGTACAAATTACGGTTCTGTTTATGTGCCGAACCACTGTCAGCAGAAAGCAGCGGAAAACAATCTCGTTTTTATGAAGAGGGGGACAGAGGGGAGTTGTGGCCATAGCAGTCATATACTTAGCCGCAGATATCCTGCAAGAGAAGGGAGAAAGAAAGAGAGCGCGAAAAGAGTGAGCGAGAGGGAAGCAGAGAGTTATACGTAGAGGCAATGAGCAGTTTTTTTCTTTTCCTCTCAACTTTGAGTAATAAATGGTCCACAGCGAGCAAGCTAGAGCAGGAGAATAAGGGGAAGGAAAGCTGTTCTCCGTCCTGACGGTGCTGTTGACTGTGCACATGTAGGGCACATTTTCTTTTGCTGTCACCTCTCCCACCAGTGACAGATGACACAGCACCAGTCAGGAGGGTCTGGGAGACAGTCTCCAGGAACACGTTCACCTCAGGCCAAACTTGTCCAGGACCTCGTCTATCTCCTTGCACCTCCTTCCCATCCCTCCTCTCATCCAATCTATACAGCGTCCAGTAGCTCTCACATTCTTCACTTGGCTCTTGTTCTCTTGATTTCACTCTTCACCTTGCGGCAACACATTTCTCCCTCTCTGGCTAACCTCCCTCCTCCTGTTTTTTTTTTTTTTTTTTTTTAATTCCTTTGCTGTGAGATTCAGTGTGATTGAGAACCCTCGCCTCTGTCGGGGAAAGGGTGAAATATGTGAGAGCATGATGTCCCGATGGAGGAGGGGCAGTTTAAGAATAGTCTTGTACTGGATGTGCCAGGCTCTGAAGGAAATGTGCTTGAGAAAAATCAAACATCCTCAGCGTTACGTGTATGGGCTCTGTCCCCCCTCATCTCGCGCCTCTCCTCCTTTGTGTCTCTCTGTCTCTTTATCTCTGTTTTACTCTGAATGACACCTTGTGAAATTACTGGGTTTTTGGTCCACTTTCTCAGGGAAATTAAATCTTTTTGGGCTATCCTTGACTCAAGGTTTGCCCACTAGGGGCAGTGCTGCTGCACAGGAATGAATCTCAATCTTCTTAAAAATCTCCTGTCCCTTCCCTCCCCCCAGTTGCCTTCATTATCTCCCACCCCCTCATATATCTCGTGTCAGAACTCCCGATTTCAGCACCCAGCCAGACTAAGCTGTTTCTTAGTCCTGGAAAGCATGTCTTAGTACCCCCAACAGCCCCTATTTCATTTACTGCTGTCTATTAACTGCTGTCTGACGACTCTAAATCCGCTTTTCATGGGCGGCAGGCTTTGATACATATTTCTCAACCAAAGTATAATTAAATGTCTTTCCAATGTCATGTCTGGATGTGTGGATTTTTTATAGACGGAGAAATCATTCTCCCTTCTCCAAAGGAGAAAAAAGAGAGAGAAATACAGCCCATTACATTTCACAACACTACTCAAACAGAAATACCAATTTTCAGCCTCGTAATTATGAATAGTTATTTGTAAGCAAGACACACTGCTGCCTAATGCACGGATTATGACCATAATAACTCAGAAATAATTAATTGATGCATCCCCATTCTATCAGAATGCTAAAACCAATATACATCTTTCTTACTTGTTGTCCTAAGTGTCGTCGTTCCAGCAGTCACATGTAACATGACTAACAAGCACAGAATGGAGACGAAATTGGTTGTGAGCTTTGTGTGTTTTCTGACGGGATTCTGGTACATTGCAATTAATATGCCTGGTGAGAAATCACAGACGTGTCCTTGTCCTGTTAGTGTGACTTACCGAGTCACCATACATGACAGTTGGCTTGAGTAATGCTAACCCTGTCTGGCTTGTGCCATGCGAACAGAGTGAGTGACAGATGATGTCATCAGTTCATAATGGCGCCCAGTGGCATGCAGTTTGTTTTCTTGTTTGTGCTGTATGTCCCATCAAGGCTAGCCGGCTTAAGTCACCTCAGCCGCTGTGACCCCTGCTCATTTCTGTGCCATGATAGATTAAGACCACTGTAATCCCTCTGAGCTGAGTGCCCTGTTGGATATTTATGGTAATAAGTAAACATATGAATAAATAATCTAAGAGGCTGCCGCTGGACAGCTGGAACTTGTAAGTCCCAGTGTTTGGCAGTGGTTGTGGCGTTAATGAGAGATGCAATTTCCAAGAAAAATCAGTTTTGGCGAAGACTTACATTTGGTTGATATCCTGTAAGAAAAAAAGAGAGAGATGGGCCTAATATTAAAGCGATGGGCATGTGTTCATGTAAGAGCACAATGTTGTAAATGTTCCCGCTGTAGGCAGTACCAAAATAAAAATGCAGAATGGAAGTCAGTACAGTATATCCAGTGACTGCAGTTTGGATGAAAGCCTCATTTCGAGTCTGCTAGGATTCAGGTCAGCCAGGGAAGGGAATATGATTAGTTTTGAGTGTTCTTGGAAAACCAGGCAATGATCTGCTTCCTCTCATGCAGTCAGTCAACAAAATCAAGCTGTTTACTGTTGGGCTTCATTATCCATCTAGAAGACTCTCCTCCCAGCCCCAACAGTTTTCTTTAGTACCAACCAATCAACCCCCAAGCTCCTCATCTCCTCTCTCTCGCTCTGAGACTTTGCTACTGGATCTCATTCCTCAGGGATGAATTTATCCAGATTGGAGCACTCAGCAAAAGGGCATTATCCCGGATTACATGTCTGTTGGGCGGCAGTGTTAAGTAATTCAACCAGATGCTGTCATGACCACTAGGTCACCTGTGAAGGCAGGGTTAGCATCTGCACATCTTCATTCAGCTCTTTGTGGTCAGCATCCATCCATCTGATACTTTATCCTCTCAAGACAGGAAGAGAGATAGTTGGAGTTGGGTGATTTTTAAAAAAGCCAAATGTAAGAATGCAGTCAAATGTGGCAAAGTGTGCGGAAGCCCTCGCTAGCCCTGGTCTGGATTTTATTTGGTGACAGATTATGGGGTGGATTAATGGCTTCTAAATTGCAGTTTAATGCACAGGCAACAACAGGCTATGTTTTTCCCACTAAAGCAACTACAGGCAGGTCCTCAGGTCCATGTGTGTTCAGTTGTGGGTGTGCTGTAAGTAGAGTAGTGGTGGATCATACTGTGTTATTTTTCCTTGGGGAGGACAAAGCATTGGCACAGCAGGGCTAAAAGAAAAATGTTGGTGTTTTTAGCTCGACTGTGCCTCTCCTCTGCTAATCCTGTCTCTACCTAGCAGAGGTTCTGATAGATATTTTTTTAAACTTGCTTCAGGGATCTGTGATTGCTTGTAAAACACAGGTGGGTTCAAACAATGTAACAATACAAAGTTTGTTTCTTTCTTGTCAAAACCCCACTTTGTAAATCTGAGGCATTAATAAGGCTTTTGTTCAAGACATCCACACACTTAAATGTTCATTTTGTCTCACATTCTCCCATAACATATCATAACATAACAGAAGAGGAATGAAAGTTCTCACCACAGGGATGAGCGAATGCATTTTTACTTTTTCCAGGAGTTATACGGTACAGAAGCATCTAGCTGAGGAAAAGGCCCGCACACTGTATTAAAAGAAAAATCCATAAATACAGAGTTCTGCCTCTGTTAAAGTTAAAACACAATGCTCCTTATTCACTGTGCATGGGTGACACCACAGAGCGTGACTCAACATCTGTCATGATGATGGTGCACAAAACAAGAACACAGGGTTATGTGGGTGAAAATGTAAAATATGTGAACAAAATAATGATGAATCTGTTATCTGTTGCTATTATGCAAATAACATATTACCCTTTAGTCACTTTCCAAATTCATATTTGTGTTGGTCCAGTCAATGGAGGAAAACTGTTTAGATAAAGTTAAAACCTTAAAGCTCTCAGTTATGATCTTTATGAAAAAGACATCAACATTTGTTTGTGTGTTGCAGTGAAAGCACATTTAAGGCAGTTTAAAATGCTCTTCATGCTCTAATGACAAATCTCGATCAAATGTGTTGGATCACACCAATTAACTTGACAACGTAAATGTGGTGGCATTTTCACTGCATAGCAACAAGAGTGAGGTGCAACTACATGCACCTTGATCCCTGCTGCATGTGCAGACACTTAGAACTTTAAGGTGATTAAGTAGACGCGAAATGAGGTTTTGCTAAAAATACAAAAATCTTTAATTATTCAGTGTTCATTTATTGGATATATGCTTCACACATAAACTTGATGGTGCAGCTTTAAGGCTGAAGATTAAGGTTAAATTTGTACATGTGCCTGATCAGTACTGAGTAGTTGAGTAGTATGCCGAGTGCATGTACACCATACCATATTTTGAAATACGGCTACTTGCATATTTAAGGCTCATGCATGTTCAGTAATGTGCATGAAACCTACGCAGAGATCTTTTGTGACCTACAAAAACCTGTGTGCCATGCCAGGCAGACTAATTTGTATGTGAAAAACATTCATGTATAAACTGAGCGTCCTAACCTGAAACTGTCTTTCCCATTTTTGTTTCCGTTGATGTTATCTGTGCAGATGTAGAGCTATAAGCTAAGCACTTCTGCCACCTGTGTCGTGTTATGTGTCCAGCTATTGCGTGAAACATTTGTGAGTAAACCAGCCAGCCAATGCGTCGACATGATTGTGAAGGGCTGTGTTAGGAAGGAGCCTAGAAGATGCATGTGGTGCTTCAGCACAGGAGGCACTTGAGGAATTGGGTTGCTGATCTGATAACGACTTCCTGGTGTTTGGCGGGAAGTTTCTGGGACAGCTCAATATTACACCTGGGTGAACTCTCTCATTTTTTCCCCCCATCTCTTTCTCTGCTTCTCACTGTCCCAACATTCTCATGCCAAAGATTCATAATAAAAGCTTTTCACACTGCACACTTCACATGCATTCTGTGTGTGCATGTACGCATGCAGTATATGTGGTGTCTGTGCATTTGCCTCCGTGCCACGACAATTACAGCTGCAAGCCTTGAATGGCAATATAAATGCAAATCAGCCTTTTAACTTGGACAAGCAGAATCTAGGGAGAGAGAAGCTTCTCACCTGTGGATGATGTGGATGTGTCTCTGTCTGCCATTACAACTGCTGCTCATAAAATATATCATGTACAGTGCTTCCATTTGTAAGCAAACCTTGAGGCTGTTCTGTGTGTTTGGGCACCATTCTAACGTCCACTCTTGGGAACAGTTGTAAAACACGATGGTGTGGGACAGTCACATGCAGCAATGGGCCTTTGGCATTACCTCTCTATTTGTATGCTTCCATTTTAGTGGATACGTCTAAATTGTGCTCAGCAGTGCTTAATGGAAGGGCTCGGCAGCTTCTATTTAATAAACAGATAGGATAACCGTTCCCTCTATGGTACCAGACACCAATGGTGAGAGGCATGGCTTTTTGAAAGGCTATTTGATTTGCTCTGATACCAAAAAATATTTTATTCAGCAGAGCACATCAGACACAATATCAGCACAAACTTGTTCTTGATCCAAGCCAAAACTTTTGAAATGTGCCAAGGGGGGATACGCCGCTTTGAGAATGAAAAATGTCTAATGCTGTCACCCTCCCCCAACACTCCCATACACTATGTAGGTGTGCCTGTTTTTTTTTTGTTTTTTTTCTGGTTTTTTTTTTTTTGCTTTTTTTTTCACCAGATGCCAAATGAGGCTTTGAGCCACCTGCCTGTCCCACTAAGACAATTAAGCAAATGGGAAGAAAGGACCATTCACTAGTGGGGTTCGCAATGTTAGCATCTGAGCCAGAAACTGCCCCGTATACCACCCCTCCCCCACAAAAAACTCTTTCAGCACCACTAATGTTGGCGGTGAGCCAACTTCGTTCCTATTTGTGTATTTGTTTAGGGAAATCCAGGAGCATTCAACAGCAGTCTTAAGAAATCTGTGACACGGGATGCTTGGTTTGCATGCTGATAGAAATTCCATCTATTGGTCTCCAGACAAATTCAGTGTGAGGCCTGTGGCTCTCTGTCATTATAGTTGTTTACAAGGCAAAGCTTCATCTGGCACAACCATCCTACAGAAAGACATGCAGTGAAACACACACACACACACACACACACACACACACACACACACACACGCATTCCATACCCTCACTTGCATTACCAAACAGCAGAGTCTGCCAGTACAATAACAGATGAGAAATCTTGGACTATGTGAGCACTGAGGGTTGAATGGTATTGGTATGCTTTGTCACATGCTATAAATAAAGTTTTGGATCGATCCTCAAACATTAATATATCCTGATATAAGAAAATGGCCATATTGATTGTAGCCAGCGCTTCTGATGTTTCTTTAATATGGTGCCACTGGGACTCACCCTGCCCACCGTAACGCCTGGCCTATTTTTATATGCCATAATAATGTGGTGTAACATGCAGGACTCGCTAAAGGCAATTCCAAGATATACTGTACAATATTTGACTGCTCTGCGTCTCTGCTACATCTCAACTGTCAGTGTCTTAGCGCCTCTTCTATTGTAAGTCCTTTCATTATCAGCTGGTCTCCTGAAGTGGATGTCAGAAACCTGATAAAGTAAACAAAGTGAATTAAAGCATAATTAATTTTTAGAGGACACTCATATATTCACTTTGCAAATTCAGAAATTGAAGAGCTCTTGTCGCACTCTCTGATTTTTATTTTATTTTATCAAGTGCAATTTAATATTGTGGAGGCTGGCCCGAGCACTGAAAAAAATGCTAATGCACACCGGGGAGTTTAAATGATTTGCTTTCCTTTCAAATCTCTTGGCAGGGGTTTCAATCTGGCTGGCGTCCTGGGGGAATTCACAGTGGTCATTGCTCAATCCCTGGGGGACATTAGTGCAAATCACAAAGGAGCACAGAAGTCATTTCAGTTTTCCACTTTCCTTTGGCCACTGCCCAATGCTAAATGGCAGAGGACTGGCTCACAATACTGGGCAGGGCAACCCCCTTGCCTCCTTCCGTCTCTAACCTTTTAAACCTGATTTAATCAGATCAAAATACCACAGCGCAGACCCATTTGAGGCAACCTGAAGACAGACAGTTGAAGAGGAACCAGAAGGCCTTGGGGTGAACCAAGGGCAAGGCCATCCATTACTTCCTGTGCAACGAAGAGCACAGGGACACAGAGAATGCCTGCGGTGCACAATGATGAACAGACTCCACATCAGAGATTGGATTAGAGTGGCAAGAGAGAGAACCCTAAAAGCCATGCACAGTTTATTGAAGCCTTATCGAAAGCGATAATGTTACGAGAGAAAGGCACACGTAATGATGAGGATGGGTGGGCAGTGCCCTGTAAATAACTAACATCAGGCGGATGGGCATGGTGGATAGGCAGGTCCACCATGGTCAACTCATCTTCTTTTAAGAGCAGGAAGCAGGACCAGTGAATAGTTACGATAAAATGGACTGTCAATTGCTGGCACCCTGGTTTCCCTGCAGTGTCATCATCACAGGTGTATCTAGTTCAGAGAGGCTCAGTGCTCAGGTTCACTGCAATTTAGGTCCCATTTCATAACTGATACCCATGAGGCATTTTGAGGAAAATGGGAGCAGTGTTATTGCTGAGTCTCCCTGAAGGCTTGGTATCAGGTTTGTGACATGAAATCTGTGTTTGACCATACAGTCTTTAGATCTATGTCTTTATGCATTTATATGTAAAATTATTTTTCTAAGGGGAATGAGGAGTGCATTGGTCACTGCTGATGCACACAGAAAATAGAGAGAGACGTAAGATGGAAATAGACTGTACATGAAGGATTTCATGGACTCGTCGGGTGAAGGCAAAGTAGTATTTAGGTAAAAGTCCTGTTCTCATTTTTTCAGGGCGACTAGAGGATTTTGTTCCTGCTGGAAGGCAATGTTATCTAATAGTAGACGGATGATGGTAATGACAACACAATGCCTCCCAAGGTAAACAAATATATCTAGCACTTGGGAAAGAACGTGAGAGGAGAAGAAAGAACAATAAAGAAAGAAAAGGGAATCTCAAAGGGAGAGCATTCTTGTCACAAATTAAAACATATCTGCGCCTTGCAGCCCTAATCCTTAATGCCAGTGTATTTGTTGTCTGAGCAGAGTATTTGAGCGTATGTGCAAACAAGCGCCAAATGTGATTATTCCTCGCTTTCGTTGTATGCTAATTTTATTACTTCACATTGTTTGCCTATCTTACTCTAAACAGCTTTAGTTCAAACTACTTGACAATGGGTTTTCAAAGGACACCACGCTGTTTGTTTCCAGCAGTTGTAGAGGAACATAAGAGATTTATATTACTATTTTAATAGAATTTTAAAGAAACACCCTTCTGTGACTTTTAGCTTATGTTTCACTGTGATCTGGCATGGGAAAAGTCAATGTCTCTGTCCCAATCATGTGTGACACTGGCACAGCAGGACATTAAAAATGTAGAAGGGCATCTAAAGATGATCGTGGCAGCACACAGTGGGATGTTCAGGAGTGTCACCAATCCCCCCCATCACCTCCAGTTCATGGCCCCCAAACTTTCCCCAGGTTAGGAGCATGAATTATTAACAGGGCTTTCATTTAAAAATGTAATTTGCTCAGGCCCAGCTGTACAAACTCTAACACAGCCTCTTTTGAAACATGGAGAAGCTATCTCATAAATTTATGTTGGATCTCCTGCAGCCCAAAGAGTCTCCTCCAGATGGGTGCGCTCCACACTGAGTGGAGAGTTAATGGCTTGGAGTTGACTGTCAGTCCTTATCTACAAGCTCTCTGTAACTGTTTCATGCTTTGATATTTTTCCTCAGTTTTTTTGTGCCTTGAGATGTGTAGAATCAGTTAATGGATTAATTAAACACTGTATATGATACCTTGGACCAAAGTAATTTAGTCATAAAATCCAGCAAATCTGTCCACTCAAATTTCTAATACAGCAAGAAAAGACGGCTATAAGTTAATCAGCACCTGAAACGTAGTGATATGTATGCTCTTTCATTAGTCCAAGGACAGTCTTTAAAAGAGCCTTGTGTGGGACTGCAGCTTGCTATTGTTGTTGTTTACTCCAAAGCAGACAGACTTTTAGCTTCTCCCTCAGCTCTGATCCTTTTGATCATCACCTCCATATTGGATATAAAATGGAGAATGAACAGCTCTGCAACACAAGTGACTTTCAGAGTTCTGTGACTCTTTGAAGGCTGCCAAACAAGTGTCTTTCATCTCAAAAACCAGCAGCCGTCTTGTACAAAAGGAGAACAGGACAAAATGAGAGAGAAAGGCAGTATCCAGGGCTTGGGAATGAAAAAGTGAAGATTGTGGGGTCTCTTTGTGATCGCATTTCCTCTAAGGCCTCCTGTGAGGGAAATGAGATGTACTTCATACAGCAATGATAGTCGGGCATCAGTCAAACATCCTGAGCCTAAAAAGGGTGAGAAGAAAAAAGTCAATTTAGCTGGCCAAGCAGATTATTTGCTTTCTGAAAAGCCTTGCTAATTCCCTTCATCGTTAATGAGGTGACAAACCAAAAATGTGTTGATGCATGAATGGACCTCAACAGGTAATGAATGAATCGCACAGACATACTGATGCTATTGAAATCTGTCTCTAATTTGATTCATTTCCCTTTTTCATCAAGAGCCATTATAGCTTTCCTTTCTGTCAATATACAAGTGTTTTTCATGCTTTGAAGATTCGGGTATTGTTGGGTTGCTGGTGCATATTCAGGTCCATTTACTCTGCAAAGATCCTGACCGTTTGTATGGAGAGCAGAACAAATGACTGAATTAGTAAGTTTTGTTGTGGCGCAGCCCGCAATGGACAAAAAAAGAAAAGAAGCTCATACTTCCAGAATCTGTTAGCCTTGAATTAATGATGGAACAGGAGCAGTAGCGTTCCCCCACTGAGACATGAACCAGATTTCAACCCAGAGCTCCCTGGAGGTGAGGGCCGGCATCTCTCTGACAGGACATCTGGTCCCTGAGCATGGCCACCAGGGGGTCGATGTCGCCACCTTAATTGTAATGTCTCCCTCTTCCTCCCTGTAAAAAACTAGGGCATCTCTCCATAAAAGGAGATGAGGAAGGGGGGAGCCACTATTTGCTGGGCCGTGTCGGCATGCCACATCATTTAAGCTGACAGCTCTAATAAATTACAGCAACAGATCGCTGTGAACAAACAAAGCTTAATGGAAATAAAGTGAGAATTATCAGCCAAGAAATAAAAGGAAAAAAGAATTACATTAGTGCAAAGACGGCGGATGAAAGGATGTCAGGCCTGCATAACACAGGCATTAAATGGGCAAATTGCCACTTTGAGAGATAGGAAATGTTTTGTTTTCATCATTGCTTCTGTTGAAAATGGAGAATAATGAAAATCCCTGAGCAGACCTAACACATGTCCTTTATCTGACTCCTTAAAATCTTCTATTGCTTTTCTCTTCCCTCTCTTGTTGTTTTGCCTTCCAGGAAAAAAAGAAGTCTGCAGATTGTTTTGCTCTGTAGGACCCTTGCTCCATCAATCCATCCAGGCCAGAGAAAGCCTGGAAGCCTATGTCGTTAAAATGCTTAGGCATGTGGAAGAGAACGACAAGAGATGGGAGGAGGAGGGTGAAATGGTATGTCAGGTGAAACATTTGTCAGGTGCTCTCAGTATGAAGGCTGTCCATCTAGAGATCCCCGAAACAAAAGCAGGTCGGAGAGGGTCCAATTCGACCTCCCCCACATTCTGATTTTGTCTTGGAGAAATAAAAAAATGAACCAAATGCAGAGAGAAGTGCAACCAGCCGAAATGTCAAATACAAAAGAGCCCCAAAATATGCATCAATCCCATCAGAACATGAACTGCCAGGTGCACAGTAAGTGTTGTTAA
Organism: Chaetodon trifascialis; assembly: GCF_039877785.1. Taxonomy (NCBI): domain Eukaryota; kingdom Metazoa; phylum Chordata; class Actinopteri; order Chaetodontiformes; family Chaetodontidae; genus Chaetodon; species Chaetodon trifascialis. Next base: position 11,428,255 of record NC_092064.1, read on the forward strand.
ACTTAATTTGAAAGAATGAAAGCTCCCACCTTGGAAAAGTGAACACACTGCCTCTGAGTAAAGACAGGGATCCGAGCGCGAGTCGAGGCTGAGTCATATCCATTGATAGAACACAGGTAAAGCTAATTGAAGCAGTCCTAGGTGAGGTTAGTAATTTGGCACCGTGGAGAGTAAAGGTCTATCACAGAGGTTTTACTCGATCATGTGCTACTTCATTTTTTCCATCTGGCTCTTTTTTGAGAAAATGTTTCTCTGGGCTTTCGTTTTCATTCGCTGATGTTCGATTCCCCTGTGCCATGAGATATCAGCTACCTAAATCTAGTCTATCTTATAATTAATTGAGAAAGATGAGTTTAAATTCATTACATTGTATTCCCAACATTTACACTGTTCATTTATTTTGAGCTATCCTCAGCTTCGTTAGCAATGCTATCTAGCCTTTTCAGAAAAGGCTTTCATTCTGTCCGAAAAGATGACAGTCAGAGGGAGTGAGGTCGCCATTCGGCTTTAGCAGAAAACAGAAATCTTTTTCAGTTTTCAGTTTGAGTGGAGTGGTTAAAGATGCCATAGGAATGCCGCTGTGTTGCTGGATTAAATAGTGAAGCATCTGAGCCCTGCGGGGAGGTCCTCAACCACGGGCTGAAGTTTTCTCGAGCCCACTTTGTTAGCCAGAATGTATTGGACCTGAGCCAAGGTTAGCCAGCACCATGGACACAGAATCCCATTGCTTTTATAATGAGCTTTGAAAAACAACTCAAGAGGTCAGACACCACGAGACTCAGATGAAAACTAATTGAGAATGTCACTCAACAACAATAAACCAATAAGTGGAACTGCTTCCTCTTTATGCATGGGAGCAGTTTGAGTAAGCACTTACAGTGGAATGACGAGGGTAATAGGGGAGAGGGGTGTGAGGCATAATATGTGTGCCTGGGGGATACTGTGCGTCCTGCTTTCCAGCTCCATTTTATGTGTATTTATGTCTTCACATGGTCTCGTGTTTGTGTGCATCTCTGCATGTACCTGTGTGTGTCTGCGCATGCCTCCTGTGTGGCATGTTCTCCACTGAGTTTGTGCACTTACTGTTTGTGTGTATGCTTGTGTGTGAGTGTGAAGAGACCACGGAGGGCCGTCCAACAGAGAGCACTGCATTTCGAAAGGTGCCAGAATGAGTTTGTCATAGAGAGCGTAAACTTGAGGAGAAAGGGGACTGTGGAGAGAGAGAGAGAGGCTTTCCCCAGGCACCCAGAGTCTGTCAGACTGATTAAGTCACACGGCTGGAGTGAGAGTTGGGAAACTGAACCAGAGCATGCTAGGGGAGCATTGTATGACAGCAGAGAAATAAAGAAATAAATAGCAACATGTAAGTATTAACACGACTGCATGTCACATGTGCACTTACTTATACCTGACCCTAGAGACTCATGCTGGGACACTGCACACCAGCCTGCATCCCATCATCCCACCCTGCAGCTTCCTCACCCTCCAGCGACATAAAGCAGGTCAGGGGCATCTTAAAGTTCACGAAATGCAACATGACAGGACAACTCTAACATATGCCTGTGTGACAGTGGAGCAAATAGATGATTGATGGCAGAGCGTTGTGTCTTAAGGGGAAGATAGAAAACACAGTATAAAGAATGCTGGCTTAATCTCACTCTCCTTTACCGTACTTCTGCTTTTAGTTTCCTCTCAGACACACGCATGAAATAAATGGGCCAAAGTTTTAGCTTGAGATTGTATGGATCTATAGTTATATTAGAAACATGAAAACCTCCAAAACATCAGCCTACTCGCGGGCCCGGCGTGTCTGTCGCTGCTGCTGAATGTATCAGAAATGCCAAGAACCTTTGAACCCCCCGGAAAGAATGGCCGACTACCATTCCACGTGGCCCTATCACCCACCAGACTAACTGATGAACGCATGGTCTTTGTTCAGAGGACCCTGGCTGCTCTGAAGTGCCCTACTTGGTCTGTATTGCTCTCGATCTGTCTCTCTCTGCCACGCTGAGGAGCACTGCAGACTTGTTGGTATATAGCAGAAGGGCAGCATCATTAACAATACTGAAGGCTACCCACATAGAAAACTTTTGGCATGAAATGGAAATGAGACAAGAAGTAGAGAACTGCTTCCAGTAATGCTCTCAGTAAAGCCAGGTACATGGTTGATGTTGCTCACTAGCTGGAAATGTAAAAAAGGCTGCAATGTCAACTTTGCCCTCCCACGACTGGCCACCCCCATACTGAAATTAACATCACTCGTCCTCTCCTCCACAGGCTCTACAGTCCCACTGCTGTGCCAAAGCACAATCTATAGCACCTCTAGCATCAAATGCTAATTGCCCAGCATTCGACGAGAGAAAAGGGCTCCCTGAATTAAGAGTCATTTAGCGAGAGACTGAGTTCAGCACAGCACTGCGATGCCTACGAGCTAATGTCTCTGCAATCTTGCATCGAGCTCTAAACGTGTAGTGCGGAGTGAAAACGCACTCTATCCACATTATAATGCAAATTCAAACCTGTGCTTTGCTTCACGAGTAATTACTATGGCAGAACAAAACAGCACAGTTAATAGGTTCAAAGTAGTCCATCAAACAAGAAACAAGAAAACTACCTTTTGTGAGAAAATATGGCTTTTGTCTGTGTTCAGGGCCCAAAATCAATGTGTACTAAACAACACTTTGGTCTTTGCACATATTCTAATTTGTCAGGCAAGAACTTGATTCAGCTGTGTTTGTTTCAAAGGGAATAGAAACAAATAGATTTCTCAGTGTTGAGGAGCACTGCAGGAAGCATTTTCCCCCCATACACTGGTGCAAACAATGGGGGCAGTGTGCGCCTTTGATCAAGGGCATGTCTATGTTGATGACGAGAAATCTGCAGGCTGTCCCAAGAGTGTTGTAACCCTACCTTCAAAGTACACTTGTTTTTCCTTCCCAACATCCTCTTTTCTGCAGCTGTCTTCACTGAGTTGACTGAATCTTTTATTTGTTGAGATCAGTTGGCAGCACCAACAAAGCGTCACAGAGCCAAAACTGCTGATTATGAAGTTTGATGCATTTTCGGTCCAGCGTGCAATGCAAAGGGACAAAAAATAAACAAGTGAAGAAATGTTTTCTGAAAAATTCATCCTTGTTCTTTAAAAAGTTAATTATTCATCCCTAAAGTAATGCTATAGTTTGATTCCTGCAGTGCGGTCATTGAGTCTATATAGTGTCATTTTGAATATTTCACAGTGAGTGTATGTGTCCATGTGTGGGTGTTTTTGGTGGACACATGATCGGTGTGAGAGGCCAGTTCCTCTTTCTGGACGATCCCCAGTTGTCTTAGGGCTATTCACTCACACGTCATTGTGCCCTCTCTCTGAGCCGTATCAGCAAGATGGGCATAAAGACCAATCCTCTTTGACTGGGACCGGCCCCAGTGCTGTCGCTGGGTCAAGGTCTGGGCCAGTGACACCAGCTGGGTCCCTCTGCCACTTGCAATACATGCTTGGATAGCATCATACAACCACAGACAGCACGTGGGGGTCATAGTGAGAGACGCTTGAAGACCACTGCGATAGTATCACAGAGCTCTCTGATCCCTCTATCTGTGTGACTTTGTACTTAATTGGAAATCACCTCTAAGTGACAATAGCCTGATCACCCTAATTAGGCAGATTATGTGTATCGGTGTACTTGTCTTACAATTGAGCTCTGTGTTTTTAACATATAGAGGCTTAATTAGGAACCTTGCAATGTACCTGCATTAAATAAGGCTTTAATTAAGACTCACATTAGGTTCTAAGAGGTTGCAAATGAGTAGATCTTCGTATAAAAGGATATAGGGACTTGCACACTCAGCCTTGACACAGGAGGCAAATATGATCGCACGCAAGATGTTTATTGCACCACCGAGTGAAAAGATTGTCTTCACTAGAAATTGACCAAAAAAGAAAAAGAAAAAAGAAATCTTTAACACACTTAACACTTACCCACACACGCCTAGAAATGACCTCCAGTTTGTTTCCAAGATAAACTAAATCTGAGCTGGATCGAAGAAAACAGAGAAAATCAAAATGGTTTTCCCTGCTTAGGACATGAATGTGTTCGACATATCTGATAAAAAAAAGAAAGTCACTGTTGACATCCAATGTGTTGCTTTGAATGAACAGACAAAACAACAGTGTTAACATCAACTCAATCTGAGGTCATAAAACAAAAAGGCTAAATTCGCTCATGACAATTACTTACTCACACTTTGTAACTCTTAGGTATGTAAAATAAATTCCCAATTACGTTACGAGACAATTTAACGTCGCCTGCTATAATATGGTCTTGAAAACCATTGACAGGAACTGTGCACTATATTTACATGTGCAGTCTCACTGTCAGCTGGTCAATAAAACAATAAAACACAGCAGTATAATGAAAAGAATATGCCCACTGAGCCAGACAGGGAGCCACAGAGCCAGCTCCACTCTTTAATCCAGGCACCCCTTTTTCTTTCACTTCTCCTTGCAGAGTGCTCTGAACCAGCTGCGAAATTGAATTTTCCACCCCTGTGTGTACGTGAACCAGCCAAGCACTGCATTGTCAGAGTACTCAATTAGCTCCCAAGGCGGAAGCCAAAATGTTTTCCAACAGCAAATGTATTCTTCACAGGGCAAGCTCTCATTAGCATAATGTTTCTGTTCCTATATACGTAACACAGAGTGCCTTCCCAAGGTTGAAAACAAAACCGGCAAAACACCCTGAAGCTTTAATATCAGTGTCCCTCCATGCCTTATCATATCATACTTAGGGGTAGTGTAGCATTCAGTGAAGAGAAATGTTAACCTCTGCTGAAAATGTCTCATTAACATTAGTAAAATACCCTTGCTGGTGTGTGTAGCACACAGCAGAGACACTCTGTAAAGAGTGCATTCCTTCCATTCCTTCACATGCTGAGGGTTTTATCTGAATTCACATGATTGAGAGACTCTGCTCCTCTGAGTCTCTTATAACTCAAACAGATGTTGAAACGGTCTTGTCCTATTTTATCACTGGAAAAGCCGAGGCTACACAATGCAGGTCCTGCAGATCTAGAGAACAAAAGCGATTCAAGCCCTTAAGACCTTATAGTGCTTTCTGAAAGTTGTTGTAAGTTTGCAGAAAATGAATCATATTATTTACTGAATATGCTGACATTGAAACAGTTGGCTGAAGCATTAGAAATAATCTGCACTGACAAGTAGCTAAACAGTTCTCTGACAAAGTGACATTGAAGTCAGACAACTATACAAACTTTTTTTCCCCTGCTGAATGGCTGAAAGGACGCAATAGAAAAGAAAAAAAAAAACAAAACTCTGAGACAAAAGCAAGTCTGTAGGAGACATTCTGTAGCTATTGCAACTATTCTTGGAATTCTTGCACTCACTTTTGTTTGACTAATGTGACACTGTGGCAGTAATACAGTGGATGTAGCACAGGCAGCCACAGAGTCAGGGGGTTGTAATCTTGCCTGCCAGTGCCCTATAGTGTCCGGTCACTCATTATTAAGGTGCCACCGACTCCAAATTTAGAGCTCTTGTGTTTGTCACCTGCCCTGGGCCTTGTATATCAGCCCCGACACACACACACACACACACACACACACACACACACACACACACACACACACACACACGCCCATAACAGCTCCCATCACACAGACAGGGCATGGATATCAAATGGGATGTGGGGGTTTTTGCTAATGGTTTGTGGTGGTGGGAGTGACGCTCACACTCCACGCTAGTGTAAATTTGCCAAGGGCCTTTCTCATAGAGGACCCTGTCACAAAGATCGGGCAGATATCAAAAGTGAGACGAAGTGTCACTCTGCAAAAGCAGCTTAATGTAAGTGGGACTGCAGGCGAGGCAAGGTGACATGGTTGATGGTGTTCCATGCAATCTTTCTATTTTTCCTTTTTTAATTGACACTTATCTATTTCACCTAATTATTTATGCATTTGAAGGGAATCTAATATGAAACCTGCCAGTGGTTATAAAATGAAGCATCTGTTTTATTTTTCTTGCACATGTGATGGCTGATGACTTTATCTGGTGCAGTTACCAAGAAAAGTGTGGAATAGACTGAAACAAGCATTTTTAAATTGATTTACTTTATAGTCCTGTAGCCATTCAATTTGCAGATAAAGAAATTAGAGGCAAGAAAGGATAAAAAAAACAAAAAACAACGGGCTGCTTTGGTCCTCCATGGAAATCAGAGCTGCAACAACATACATTAACTCAAAGCTGTCAAGAACTAACTGTCAAGATGTAACCTCAAGAATGAAATTGGAAAAACATTACCGTTGTCCTTTGTCTATATCCCTGAAGGCTAAAATGTTGATTGTCTATGTAGACACAAATACATGTGATTGAGTGTGTCTGTGTGAATGTGTGTGAGTATAGGTGTCTTTGAAAGCGAGCATTTGTGTCTGCTGTAAAGCCTCTGAGTTAACCTTCCCAAGGCTTTTAACGGAGCACTCAGATTAGTGCGCCCTCTATAAGGCAGAGACAGCGCCGGGATTAACCTTGTTTTAAATGTGCCGTTTGAGAAAGATTGGTTGACCTCACTGTGACCTAGGCTTTGGACAAACCATCACACTTGATAGAAACTGGCTGTTAATGGACTTCACAGTGCCAAGAAACACCCTGACGACATATGCTCATGTTTGAGATTAATATCGTTTGCCTTCCAACACTCACTACTTGCTATAGCTTCAAATTAATTTCCTTCTTTGGCAAGTCGTTTTGGCCCCTGTCCCTTGGCAGACCTTCTCTGGAGCAGATTTTTTTTTTTTTCTCAGAATGACTATGATCTAATTTTGTGATTTGCTCTGATCTCACCTGCCTTAGCCAGGAACAGTCTAAATCTCTATAGCTGGGGGTGTCAACAGTTTCTGCACCGCTTATGTCAAGGCTTTTCTATCCTGTGTCAAAAAGTGATGTGTAGAGGTATAAACAAGTCCGGCAAAACAAGTAAATTCAATCAAGACGCAGGTACGTCAAACGTTTCATAACTTGGCCTTAAATGATGACATTTGTAGCGAAGATGCTCCTCTTCAAACAAGAGGCCCTGCAGAAACAGGGGAAGAGGTACCTTTAATCCTTCCCATTAACAGTCCATTGCCTGGGATTGGGGCAGTTGGATTCTCTGTCTGAGATGAGCTGCACTTCCTGAGAAAATGAAACAGGATGATGGAGATCAGTGACAATACCGGCTGGATAATCATGCCCAAATCACAGCAATCTGCTCTCAATCTCCACCCCGATCTACACGCACTACCGTCAATCCCTCCCCACCAAATCCCTAAATCCCGACAATCTGTAGCACTCAGCTTAGAACCTCTGTTAATCCACGTAGGAAGCCCACATTACTGGACAGGAAGGTACGAGATCCCCTCGGACCCTTCCTCCCTCTAGAAACCAAATTTGGCCCTTTATGTCCTATTTTTATACTCTGCACCACTGATCCATTGCTGTTTGATGGCCTCCTCTTAAAGCGAGAAGGTGTAAACTCATTTTTATGATCATATCTACACCGCTACATGAACTGTAGGCAGAAAGAACCAAATGCGCAGACTTAGTTTTAGTCCATCATCTATTTCTTTAACAACTGGAATATTAATTTAAATACCAACAATGCAGGCTGGAAATGCAAAACGAGAGGACTTACTGATTACAAGGAGATGTCTTGACAGCAAGCCTGTTGTGGGTGGAATATGTTTATGTAAAGATGTGTGTTTTTTGGATGGTGTGATTCAAATACATATTGCCACCAGAGGGAAGGGAATGCAGAGTATTGCTACAACATGATCTACTTTTTACCAATAACAGACAAAATACAACCAATAACATTGTGCCAAAGAGCAAATGTCTTGCTTGCGCACTGCTGGAAACAAAGAGTCCTTGCCTTGTGGCTAAAGGGCAATTTCAGGAACCTGAATTGGCTCACCGTTGACTTCGATAGGATGAGAAATCTTGATAATGAAATGTACCTTGACTTTTCCTGATGAATCCACTGGGCTGAAAACCTCAACCCCAGCATCTGTTATTGCCTGGATTCCTACTGTTTGTGATAGGCGTGACCGCCAGAGAGGTCAACAAGCAATGATTTTCTCTTGAGCATCGACACAGGCGATGTTGGGAAGCAAACAACGTTCTCAAAAATAAATATAATATAGAAGAGTTAAGCAGTTTCTCCTTGACACAGAGCATGTGTAAGCTAGAAACAGCTTTCTGGGGAATATTCTTTCTTTGCGCAGTATCAGTAAGAAATTAAGGGGAAAAACACTTGTTTTGTGTTTCTTGGTTATTGTGACAAATGCAATTTTAATCTCTACAATTTGACACTTGTTTATGCCAGCCTTTCTTGTTCTGCTTTCTGTTGGGCTAATGCTTCTGTTTCAGGGGTAAGTCTGTGCTCATGAAACAGTAGGCTCACTGCAGCATTGCGCGACTTTATCTTTCCTCCCATGACCATGTGAAGGTCTTTCTGGTCGTACATGTCACGGCAAGGGAAGGATTTTTTCCACTTCTCACACTATATCTTCCTTCAAAAGAACATTGAGCCACATGGAAAATGAGGTCTTTCCAAATCTTTAATACTGTCACTTTCAGATGAGAGGGTACCGCTCCTTGTTTATCATGCTATAATCTAAGATCTGTTTTGTGTATGCATTCAAGATCATCTTTATTTTCTTGTGCATTGACTAGCTCTGAATTTACCAACCATTTTGACTCCAAATCAGGGACACTATCTTGATTTGAAACCTCTACTGTCAAGTACATTATTGATTCAACATAGATGTATTTTAGATGTCATCCATCCATAAGAAAACCTCTGAGTTTTCAGTCTCTCGTTTTTCAGTCTTCGTCAGTCTCCTTGAGGATCTACAGTGTATTTCATTTATGCTGATAAAGAGTTGTGTACAGTTTCACTTGATTTTGTCAATTCAGTTTAACTTCAAATATGCACAGCTAAACTGAAGTGATGACTGTAAACCCTCAGGAGATAGATGAGTTCTTGTCCTTGCTGAACAAAAGGACTGACCATCTCTTTTAGGTGAGCTTTTACTCTGCGTCGTCTTTTGAGACAGTGGAGTGTCAAGGAAACTGGCGAGCACCTCCAGTTTCCTTTCCAACAATGGCACCCCAAAAGCATTGAACTTAAGTCAGACTAGACTGCAGAACACAGACACATTTGTTTACCTAAGTCCTCTCTTCTTCTAAATGGAAGTCTGCTTTTTGCAGAAAGAGTCAAAATAAGGAACTTCATCGTCCTTGTCACTGAATGGATTCGTTACCATTTCACATTCCTCATTGCTGACATATTACAATTTAACAAATAGTCCAACACATATGTATTCTGACAACCTTGGTGGATAACAACATTTTTTTGCTAACACTTTGTGTCAATAGATGATCGGGTGAAAGTTTGATAAGACTTGTTATTATTATAACATAAGCCTCTCATTTCTTTCTTTTATAGAGCAGTTGATCTGTGAAAAGAAAAGTTAAAGTCTTGCCACAGAGGAATGCTGTCACCCAGAAGAATTTCTTAAAATGTAGAGCTTATTAAAAAACAAATAGTTTTTGTGAATTTGTGAATGTGAGCAGAGATGCCACCATCATTTTCGAGTCATGACAAGTACATAACCTAGTATCACAATCAACCATCACAAAAAAACAGACTGACTTAAGATTTTGGAACTGACCAAAGAGCCTGATCAACAAAGACTGGGCAATCCTAGAGGTGACATTCAGTGAAAAGACTGTGAGGGCATTGAGCATCAGTAATGACCAGGGATCTGAAACAGATCTACCCTCTGACTGACAGCATGGATGATAACAGGCAGAATCCCCTTTAATGTGAGCCTGCCCTAAGACAAGGCTTTTTTTTCACAATACTTCCTTAGTCTTTGTCTTGTCAAGGCTTAATTGGAAATCTAAAATGCTGCCATTTAATGTCCTCATCATCCTTTTGGATTCAACCAGCTCTGTCTTGTTTGCTTCACAGCTGTGAGTTCAGCAGCGCTAACCTGACATGACAACCCAAGTTACTTGGTTTCCTTTGTCAGTCTGTCCCAGCATGTTAGCTCTGCTTTTGATCATTCACTGTGCATTTTTCAGTTAAAAGTCTGTCATGAAGTGCTCCCAAAAATACCTTCTGCAACATCTGCTGCACATGTAAACAAACAGCAGCTGCCAACAACTGTGTCGGATTAGCCTTTGAAACACCCTAAATTCTGCGCAACACAGTGTTGATTTTTAAGCTTTATAACTATTTGGGAAAATGACCACAGATGTTCCATTTTATCTGCGTGTAATGAATAGGGAGGACATGAAAAAGATATTTCCCTCCACATTAGGTTATAAAGGATTTACTAGTTATTGCTAGCTGCAGTTATATGTGGTTTTATATCTTGATGCAGCTGTTGGTGTCTATGAAGTGTTTTTGCAATTATCAGGATAAATTCTTGGTTTTGCTCAGTAGATTGTCATATGCTTATATTGAGAATATGGAACCTAAAAGTCTGGACTTAGAGTCTGACACCAAATCGTCACTGTGAGTTGGGAGTGCTTAGTGTAAGTTGCTATGGCAATAAGTGAAGCAGGCATGCTGTTGGGGGAATTCAATGTGGAGCACGATATGGATGACTAATGTGCTGTGCTCAACCAGCTTTGTAGATGCTGAGATCATATCTCTATGCAAGATTGAGCCTCTCTCCATTTAGCAGGAACTGGATTAGATGGGTCTGCATACGAGCCCTCCACATTTGATGGTACCCAGGGGATGTGGTATGGAACAGTCTTTTAAAAAAGTTGACAGTCTTGTTTATAGTTGAGGCTTATTGTTTTAGTTGAGGGTTTTTTTTTGTTTGTTTGTTTGTTTGTTTTTTGACTCTTCACTGAAAAGCAGTATTTGATTTTTAAAGCAGCAGATGGGTTTAAACTGTGGTTCTCTTGACTCCAATAATAGAAAGAGTAAGTGAAGTAATTTTGTCCCGCAAGACATAGACTTAGACTCATACTGTACTTAGACTGTTACTTTATTGATCCCAATTTGGGAAATTATTCTGTTGCAGCAGTAGTTTAAACATACAGACAAACACAAAATATCTACAACAAAGAAGAATAAGGATGAGAATGAAAAACTAAGAGGAAAAAGAATGCTGTTTGACTGATTGAAAATGTTCCATAATTTAGAAATACATTAATTTGTCTACGGCATGCCTCTTATATGCATGCCTTTACAACTGTCAAGTAACCATAATAGCATATTTCCATTGCTTTCCATCAGCAGTTTATCATGACCCACATCTTTAACATTCAAAATAAATAGTTATTAATTCCAGGATTTGCAAAATAAATAAATAAAATAAAATTGGAATAAAAATAATGAGCCCTCTTTATAGTCAATAGAGATGCTGCTTGGAACTGCAGCTTAAGCAAAAATGAATCCCATTTTCATCCAAATGAATTGCAAAAGCATTTCATTTTCTTGTCATGTTCTTCAAGAGACAAGCCCCAGTATTTATAATCTACGCTGTCAGATGCAGAGTACAGGAAGCACTTGTTTAATAAATTGACTTTCATATTTACTGTTCTCTGAAACATGCATTACAATGTAGTTACAAAGTCAAGGTGAGCATTTGAAGTAGTGGAACACCAGTGACTGTTCTTTGGTGAAGATTATCTACAGCCAGCCCAAGAGCCATCCATTTAAGTGACTTTATCATTACCAGGCACAGAGCATGGATCCACAGAGCGAAATGGAATAGCTGGGAAGCTAATGGCACTTGGCGGATACTGGTGTGAGATAGCATGCTTATCTTTGTATTATGTGAAAAGAAAGCCTTTTCCCAGATCGCAGTGTGTGTGGTGGAATGTGGGGGAGGTGGGTACGGGAAGATGTGGTGGGCGGCTTGCTGGGGGTGGTAAAAATAGGGGGGGTGGTAAGGAGAAGGATACAACATAATGGAGCAGCCCACTTCGTCACTTTCAAACCAGTAATTTGTAATGGCTGGTTAAATGTTACTCGCTATCCATTTTCAAGCTTTTCTTCGAGGGAACATGAAACGTATCAAAAAATACGAGCTTTTGCTCCGGAAAGTTGCAATAAATCATCCATGTTACATTTCTTTCTCATTCCGACACCTCTTCACTGGAAAGCAATCAAACCACCACTATGGCATTCCCCAGAGCAATAGATCTGTCTTTGTAATACTGTGGTGTGGACATGCCAGCCTAGCTTTACAAATGGACAAAAAAACATTTCCAGTGTCAGGGACCAGCAGACACTGCATTGTCTTATGAATGGGCTTTCGATGATCTCACATTGCAGTTTATTTTATGTGATGAGATGTGTCTTTGTTCCCCTAAGCAATGTTGCCGTATGCCTTATTAATTCCGCTATGTGCATAAGATGATTGATTCATTTTCAGTCTGAAGCCGGGCCTCTCGATTGACAAGCAGTAAAAGTGACAGCAGGGTTGTGAGCCTCCCTGACGGTAGACATACTGCTCTCTACAAGGTGGGTGGTTCCACCCTCTGATTGCTAATTACAATTAGTTACGATTCAATTACACAAGGTCAGTGACTAAATCAATCTTTGGCAGGCTCAGTTCTGTGTCAGGCTTTTGACTGCGTCGTACCACAGAACACGCACAGACCTATAATTTTAATATTTCCTTGGCATCTGAATCACCGATGAAAAAACTCACACAGCTGTCACAAACAGAAGTAGGAAAAAGGCTGTAATATACAGTCTAGGCTTTCCTCTCAACATCACCTCGTGGGGCAGCCACTTTGTCATGAGTGATGGACTGGGGGAATGGGGGTGTGCTGCTGCTCTCTCTCTCCGTCTTTTTTTTTTTTTTTCCACAGATCTGAGACTTGAGCGAACAGCACCGGAGATTGCATTACCTCCCCATTGGCTGTTTACAAAGCCTAAATGATAAGAGAAATGACTTAGTAAATAACTAAGACGTCCCTGTAAGCTCTCTTTCTCTGTGCGGGGGGGTGTGTTTGCGTGTATGTGTGTGTGTTTGATACACTCATCTGCTAAACTGCTCTCAATTAACTGGGTGATTGTTTTCACCAGATTGGCCCCAGTGATTAGACAGTGTGTCCCGAGCCCGAGTGTGTTTGTGTGTAATATGTGGGTGCATGTTTGTGTGTGTGTTTTTAACAGTTTGAAGACTGCTCTGATCAAGGTCGCGCTGGAGGAGAGCCTGATCAGACTTGTATATGACAATGTATAACATATCAGTGGCTCTCCCAGTGCCGCTGTCAGTGTTGCCTACTGAACACCGCCATTTGGACAAAATCTGCTTGTTTTGATTCGATAAACTGTTTACTGAGGCTTACTGATCCAACTTGGATATTGCTGATTATACACTGAAAAAGCTCATAAATCTTACATCGGTCTATGAGATGAGGTCATTTAAATGCATGGCTGCTAAACATCCCTATAGAAAATGATCCTCAGGCTCTCGGTGTGTGCAATGCAAAATGCAATTTCCACTACGACTGCGACCGCATGTTATTGGTTCTCTAATTCAAAGCTACTGACACTGACCCCAAGTTTCCAGAGCACATTTTTTTATGTAGACTGGCAGAATACTCTTATTACCTCTGCAGTAATTGTCATCCATTACTGGTCTCTTTGCTATCATTGCAATGGCTTTCAATATCATAACTTCTGAAGCCATACGGTTGGAGTTTTGTTTATACCTGAGATGAGTCCGACCCATCATTTTCCAATTCCACCACCTCTGTTTCTTTTGCATTTAACAAGCAGCACGGTAACACAGCCCCAAATCAAAGCTCGCCCACTTCTTCTTGCTGCACAGATTAATCTGAGGCACTCAGCATGAAATTAAGAATTGATTATTGTTAGACGACTCTGCTTGGTGAACTCGATTCAGTGGCATTCGCTCATACAGACTGACATGCCATCCTGTCCCGCGGGCCCTGGCATTAATTCTCCTAAATCTGTGCAGGTGACCTCACTGTTTAAAGATTTACATTGGTGAGACTTTGCTCACAGTGTCCTTGTCAATGACAGCCTCAGAGCTCACAACTGACAGCCTTGGCCCTTTGTTGCTGTATAAAGAACAGAGGAATCTGTTATGCAAACCATTACACGTTTAGTTTAGAAGACTTTATTGCCCTCAAAGAAGCAATTTGTAGTACAGCACACAGTACAGGGAGAGAGAGAGACACATCACAAAAGCTACATAAAAACAAACAGCATCAACCGCTACTTCAGCTGTCCCAACATCCTTGGTTAAGGCAATTCAAACCATGAAAACAAAAAAACATAAATTGCCCTCCTCTCCCTGCCCCCACTGTGTATGCTGAGATGCACTGCACTGTGGTGGCAGGCAGCCAATGACAGCACTGTTCTGAAAAGTAAAATTTTCAGGGCAAAGCTGTTGTATCTTTGATGAGTTGTAGTTTCTCCCTCATGGTTGTGGCTCAAGCTCAGATTTTCTCAATAAAGCAGATGCCTCTGCCGTGATGAATGACTGCAATCAATGCTACATTTTTTCCCCCTATGGAACTGCCAAACTTTGCCTGGCTAAAGTACACCCAGTACATATCAATGTGTACTGGTGCACAAGAACATTTCTGACGCTGCAGCCTGAAAAACAGAAATACATAGAAAACATCTGTACATGGATGAGCCATGACTCTGTATGTGCGAGACTGTGTGTGATTGCCTGTCTGTCTGACCTCATACAGTATATCTATTGGAAACAGATCATCCTCACACCTGGGTAATCCTGCACGACATGTGGTCCAGACAGGAGCTAAAATCTTGAGATAAGTCTATGGGGTTTATGGACACCACAGAGATCCATCCGGGGCGCTGAACTGGTATCCCTCTCCTGCCTCTGTCCCCATTTCCTTATCCAACACAGCCTTTCCTTAAATAGCTGTCTTTGAACTAATCTGGATGCAGAAGGTAAGGTAACGGTAGTCTAGCAACATAAACAAACTGGTACTCTGCTGCTGTTTTGCAATTTTAATTCTGCAAAATATCCCTATATGTGTGGACAAAGGGCCTTAGACACACCCGAGAGAGCAGCTGAGGTCAGCCTTTGTTTGTTGTTTGATTTGGTAGGCTCCCTTCTTATAGACTCTTCCCCTGGCCTGGATCCTTGTGCTAGATCTCCTGTGACTTTCCCAATGTGTGACCAGGTGATAATCAATTCACAAGACCCAGAATAAAGTGGAGCTAGAGACTGCTACGTCAAAAAGAGATTTTATTGGCAATGCACAAAATAAAAAGCTTCATTCAGGTAGATTGCAGCAAGGGAGTTTCAATAGAAGGCCTAAATTCATGTCATAATAGAGGAGGGATGGACCAAATCATAGAGATACAAATAAAATCAAGGATTAATAAACAAGTAAAGAAAGAAAGAAAAATGTGGCTAAACTGCACTGCCAGGGAGGTTAGTGTAGAGTTATGTGCATAAAATATGGAGGGAAATTTTGAATGAACCACCACTATGCACAAACACATGCAAGAGGCTACTCTACCACTCAGCTCCACCTTTAGCATAGCAGAAAGCCCCACAAGAAAAATAAAAGAAAATGGCCCATTCAATTAATTAGTTAAAGGCACACTAAAATCTAAGTCTGGGGAAAACAGTGGTTGACTCCTGTTGCTTAAAAAGAGCAATAGTAGCACACTGATATACAAAAGGAAACTTTACAAAAAACATTTTAGAAAGCACATATAATGCAAAAGTAAATAATATCCCTTACTACACTGGCACACACTTGCCTCCCCAGGTCAGAAACATGCAGGTAAATGATATCCATATAATCAACCATGTTAATGTATTAAAGGTCCATTAAAGGTCCAGTGTGTAGGATTTAGGGGGAATCTACAGGCGGAAATGTAATATAATATTCATAAGTATGTTTTCATTAGTGTATAATCAGCTGAAAATAAGAATTGTGTGTTTTCATTACCTTAGAATCTTTATATCTACAGAGGGAGCAGCTGTGTTGCCTAAACACTCAGTAAATACTGATAAAAAAGTTAGGCTGAGGCTTCATTTCAGCTGTAGCTAAGAAAACTCCTTAACGGACAAAGCAGCATCTTTCCTACTTCACGTGGTTTTTAACATTCTGATCCAGGGCTGTGCTAGACACAGACCATCTTATAGCAAGGAGTTATATCTAGTGAGGGACAGAGTATCACTGATGAGGCGATTTTACCTCAAAGCATTCAAAGTTTGCCGCAGGAACACCAACTTTGCACACTTTTCACACCTACATGCTGTCAACCAATATCCAACAGAAATAAAAGAAATAAAGGTTTTGGCACTTCAGACTCTCTTTTCTAACATAAGGCATTGCTCGCAGGGTCTGAGAGGGATTCAACCCACGATTTCCTTTTCTCTGTGGTTTTTTTTCCTTTTTTTCTTTTTCTTTTTTTTGTCAGGTAATAGTGGGTGGGTGGGTGGGGGGTTAAGGGGTCTCCCAGAGGATTCACAGATAATCAATAGCAGCTACAAGTGGGTAGCTCATTGATGCTATGTCTTCTCTTTACCATCTCCTGCACCACATGATGGAAATCTCAGCTGATCCCTTTTTTTATATCTATGCCCTGTCTGATCTGATTTTCCCTCCATTTGTCCTTGTGTTTGTATCATCTATAACCCCCTGCCACCCTCTTTCTCTCTGTCTGTCTGCTCTTCTCTGACTCCTCAGCTCAGCGCCACATTCAGGTGCTGGTCTGCCTGTCGCCAAATGACCACCCGCTCACGATGCTCCATGATACAATAATTCCACCCCGTGCACTGGCCTGATATTTGTCAGCTTAAATGCTATGAGGGGGTTCTGTCTATCATTTAGCATGACAGCAGCGCATACTTATTTGCCATTCTATTTTGAGGCTTGATTGACAGGCTGGCAGCCTTGACATTCTTGCAGGCATTGTGGAGCCTGTTATTATGCATACATTAACATTCTGATAAACACATGGTCGGCCATTGAGGAAATAATTACATGCCATCACTCTACTGTCTGGAAAGAGTGTGCTTTGTTGTGTGTGAGTGTGCACGCACACGCATTCATCTGCCTGTTTCATCCAATAAATATGATCTCTGTTCCTCTCGTTCCTACCCGTCCATTAATGAGTTCAACAGCAGCACCTCTCATTTGGAAAGCACTCTGCTGAAGCTCATCGTGTACAGCGTCTCTCAGAGCCCACGCAAAATTTCTGATAGTTTTTTGCACGGTAAACATACTTCCCAGCAAGATTTGAGATTTTAACCAGTCAAATCACTCGCTCCCTTGTATCTGATGCCCTTTGTATCATCAGCAGAGCTGTGGAAAAACAGCATACTGGCTTGTTTGTGACATTTTACTGTATGTCTTCAGCAGTTTGGTTAAACACAAAAGAAAAAAAAGTTTGCACTGAAGTTTATGAATAGATTGCTTCTGGAGTAACTGTGCTGTCAACAGTTTATGAATTCAGTCCTTGTGATAAGCCAATAATGGGACCCTGGAAAGTTGTTCAGCAATGAACAGCTCATTCTTTCAGGGTACTATTTTCAAAAGAAAGCCAACAATCACAATGACTTGATCAGTGCATCCACCAGTAAAGCACACAACGTCATGTTTTCTACTATTATCTAGTGGAATATTTCTTTTGTATAACATATACAATATGCTATGGCACCTTTGTCCAACCAGCACTTTTCAAAACTGATGTTCACATTAAAGTTGACAATTGACTCATAATGTTACCTTGCACCAGCACAAAGGACCCACTGGGCTAATTATAGTTTGGCAAGCAGCATATTGACTAACTTTCCAGAGGCTCTCAGTCACCACCTAAATCGAATTGTGTTCACAGCACAATGACACATAGTATCAATCAAGCAGCCTGTATCTCCCGACACCTCAGATCTGATTGATGGGTCATGGCAGTGAATGATCATCAGTGAGTGTCCTGCCTAATCTGCAGAAGTCTGACATTAACTACTGAATGAGAGCATATAAACAACTCATTTAATATAAACATGAGCGACGCTGCAGTGTTTTGCAGTGCATTAGTTTTAAGACTAATACAATGTGTCATGGTTATTACACCCCCCCCCCCACACACACACACGCACACACACACACTTTCTCAAACCTTGATCTACAGCCCTGACACTTTGTGAAATATACATGTGTCAGCAAATGCAGTATATGCAGCTCCCGGAGCACTCCTAAAATACCTTTATAAAACCATGAAGCAAACAATAAAAAAAGGCTAAGAGTTGCAAGTCTGGCAGAAGGTGTCAGATTATGCTACAGTCAGCCAAGCTAATTTAGCTTACACCTGGTTCCATGAATGTGTATATGTGTGGGTGTTTACATAAATACATAGGTGTGTAGTTAGTGTGTTTGAGGGCCTTGGGGTTTGGCTACAACTTGGGGTCAAATGACGCTTAGGCCCAGAATTTGTACTCTTATGAAACCTGCAACACCCATGGATTCTCACTCCATCTTTATGCTGCTTCTGTCTAAGAGAGCCCTCTGGAGGCCCTACTGGGACGAAACCCCCCTTGGTAAAAGTGCAAATGGCAACATGAAGTACGTCAAGCTGACAAGTCGGACCTGTAGGTCCTGAGGGAGCCTTGTTGGTTAACTGATGTCTGCTAAGCCCAGAATTTGGTGCAGTTTAACTCCCAAGCCCCTTTTATCTTATGGGGCCTCCATCAGTAAATCAAAGACTGCAAACACTATCTCCCCTTTGTACCTTGAATAGAGCTCAGGCACTCATGGGAGAAACAGAGCTTACGTGAAAGAATACCTAATGCCTGTGTGCCAACAGAGGCTGCCCGGCACTAGAGCGGAAACCGACTGGAAAAGTGAAAGCAATGTGATGTGATCGTCAGGCTCTTTTAACACATAGTCCTTGCGAGAGTGGGGCTTTCAATTATTCAACCTTTTTCTTTGCCCTTGAAGTGTACATTAGTCTTGTTTCATTCTCTGTGTGTTAACAAGCAATGTCTGGCCTGCTCCGGCAAGGATGTGGCTGTCACCACCATTTCACTTCACTGCTTTTTTGGGAGGGGTGGATAAAAGGCCAAAGTAAAGTGTTGTCGTCAGACATCAGCTAAAAGCAGCTATGGTGACAAATAAATGGAGCTGTTGTTTTTTTATAACATAGCCTTGCAGATAGGGAACAGAGACTACAGTAGATGAGAGAATTTAAAAAGCTTAAGTAAAGTAGAGCGAGCTGGCAAGACAGAACTCATAATATCTAAAGCACAAGCTTGTCGAACAAGCTATTTCAGCTATTTTATCAGCTTCATTCTCCATGTAGCCAAACACCGCCAGTTTTGCCATGATTTATTTCATTGAAATGAAAAAAAAAAAAAAAAGATCATGCCTGCAATCATAAAAAAAGTAACGCTATTCACCTTGCTAGGGAAAATCTTGTCTATGTCTGCCTTTTTTTTTGTGTATTCTTGCATGTACATCAAATACCTTACAGCAGTAACACATAGCGTTAACTACCGTTAGGAACAGCTTATAGCTCACAGCAAATCTATCTCCTCCTGACCTGGATTTCAACATTGTCTCAAGACTGGGTCTTCAACGTGTGCCAGCCAGCACAGCTTGAGGGCTTATATTTAGACAAGACTGCCGTCTGCCCCAAAATTACTCATGCTGTGCCTCCCCTGGGATTCCTGTTAGCTCATCCACTGCTCCTTTCTTCAAAAAAGGCAAAGGGCCTGTGACCTTTCCTCGCTGCCTGTGGTGTTTGTCCTTTGCATGGTGCCATACCTTGACCTTTTCAGTCCTTTTAGACTGCAGCAGGTAATCAATTAGCTGCTGCTTAGATTATCACGAAGCTGAGTAGTACTGCAGTGGTAGGCATTGTATGAAATATTGTTTTTAATGATTTCTCAGCTCCCATAGTCTCTTGAGAATGTAAGATACACTGAGGTATGAAGTCTGTGCCTGCATCTTTCTCCTTGTGTGTGTGGAGTAGGTGTGGTGTTAGGATTTGTCCTTGAAGACAATGGAAGGACATGGTAAAATGTCGAGGGTGGTTTTTAGATTGTTAATGCTCAAACTTGGCTCTGTTTGTCTTTGCGAAGGGTTTAGGGAACAGGCAACAGTGTCTAGGAAAATATTGAACTTTTCTCAATCTGTGCAATGTTAATTAACTAATTACACTATCAAAGTCTGATAATTCAGTGTGTCAAGCCTTATCTAATGAGCCAATTTTTCCACCTTGTGTAGAAAGACTTGGACTGTTTCAAAACCCTTAATTTGGTTGTTTTTTTATTTCTCTCCCTGACAATCTATCTCTTAATGAGTTTGTGGTGTGTCTCTAAAAAGATTTTAGAGTAAAGACCTTTAGCTTTTCTGCAGGATTAAAGCATGCCTTCTGATTGGGGAAGTGGGCCTCCCTGGTGACCGCAAAGCCTGTTTGTTGGAGCATTGACCTTCAACCTGTAAAGCAGCCCGGTGCTCTGTGGGACGACAAAGTGGAAGCTCATGGCTGCCTCCTCTTGAGTGGATGGGCTGGGTTAAGGTTTTGCCATTTGTATATAGTCAGGTATGAAAGTTAGTTTGCATGAATAATGGTATGTGTACCATTATTGGAGGAGGAGGAGCTCTTTGTGAGTCATAAACATTCAGGCTTGGCACAGGGTAAAACAAAAGCACTGCTGGAGTCAGTTGGAGATGACAAGTAGGTGGAGACTTGAAGAGGGTCCAACCTGTTGCTCTCTAATATCATACAGATACGATGAGGAGCCATTTCAGCTGAAGCCTGTTGACATGTGTGACAATAGCCAGGGTGAATGGTAGTGGCCTGGATGATTCAATCAGTAACTCATTCCATCTGTGATGGATGTCCATGGAATTTTGTACAGACACCCATGGTTCCCAGAGGATGAACCCCACAGACTTACTTTTGATTGAGGACCAACCATTCTTTGGTTCTTTAGTCACCAGACACGTGCAGAAACTGACGACATTCTCATCAAACTTAGCTGTACCTTGTGTTTAGTGCAAGCTGTTAGAAAGCTAACACCATTACCTGCTTAACATCAGCCTTTTAGCATTGTAATTGTGAACATGCTAGCATGCTGATGTTAGCATTGATGTAGCTCAACGCACCGCTGCTCAGTACTGCCTCACAGAGCAGCTAGCATGGCTGTTGACTCTTAGCTGTGCAGTCTTGTTGCTGTCTATCTTTTATGCTCTTGGTATTAAAACCTGAACACATGTATCAAACATTATGGGGTTTTTGTTGTTTGTTTGTTTGTTTTTAAATAACTATTCATACATGAAAAATGCATTTTTCTTTTTGGATTTTTTCGAGACGTGAGCATCACTGATAGAATCAATGTGCTGGAAGGAGCAAAAGCTGAGTTTACACTTAAGTTCCCCTAGCACCCATTTATTCACTGCACACTGGTATTGATTGGATGCTCCCTATAAACACAAGCTTTGAGTTTCAAGGTTCAACACAAATAAGTTAACACAGTCCGTTGCGTGCACACAAAAACACACACCACTCGCATGCCTGCTCTCCCCTTTCCTTCCCATTTCATTTTTTTTTTTTTCTGTCTGTCCCTCTCCTTCTGTCTCTACTTCTCTGACTCTTTTGCCTCACTCGGCTCTCCTTCCCAAGGCTTCCTTTAAGGAGTGCACACACCACTTCATCACACTGATGAATCTGGTGGGTTTCTCAAGGAGAGGCCGTCCGCCCGTAATGCAAAGACAAATGCCCCCTGTCCCCCGTCAGCCGCTTCTTATGTTTAAGGTGATGCAGAGGGACAGGTTGATTAAAAGAAGGTTAAGAGATGCACTGGGGCCGTCACT
Source organism: Chaetodon trifascialis (assembly GCF_039877785.1). Classification (NCBI taxonomy): domain Eukaryota; kingdom Metazoa; phylum Chordata; class Actinopteri; order Chaetodontiformes; family Chaetodontidae; genus Chaetodon; species Chaetodon trifascialis. Next base: position 11,450,126 of record NC_092064.1, read on the forward strand.
CAGCCGTCATGACGGATTGGTGACAAGCAGGTCAAGGGTGTTGCAGCCCAGACATGGAGGTGGTAGAAGAATGAAAATGGTCCCCCAAGAACAAACCCCTCTCCTACATACACGCACATACACACAAACCTCCCTCTCTTTCTCTCCCCTTGTTCTCACCGTGCCACCACAGTTCATCTGGATTTACGATCGTACAGGTGTGCACAGAGAGACGTCTCGGCCATGTTTTAATTAAGCTAGACATTTACTCAGGAACAGTGGCAAAGTCACATAGAGGGGAACGGGACCTGAAGGGATGAGAATGTTGACCTTTTCTCAGTTTGTCTTACTGAATGATTCAAATTCACAGTGTGTCATAATTCATGCTAAATCGTGTAGTATTTTGCACAGCCTTTTCCTGTAGGCTGAGAATTTCTGTTTGTGTGTCAGAGAGAAACTTAAAAAGGTTTTGTAGTCAGTACACAGGAGCAAAGTATGTAACAATGTATATAAACTGCTAATTGGATTCTTTTTTATTGTGGTGAAAACTATGACTGAGGCTATTTGTTTGACCTTGATTGTACCACAGCCATGAAAAATAAGAGAGAAAGGCAGAGGGAGTAATTCCCCCTGTAGCCATTCAACCATGTCTGGACCAGTGATGCACACATCACAGGGTCACACACAAATCGGTGTATACTGTATGAGCATTCCCTCAGTCACCCATACACATAAACATCTGCATAAGCAGCTGCAAAGACAATTAAGAGTGGGATGAGTGTCATATCGCAAATATTCTGAAACCTTGAGAAAATAAATTGCTTTGTGATTGGAATCATTTTCAGCAAGGGGTCAACAGTGGGTTTGGGATAGTACTGTCTAACATGCCGTACACATGTAACTGGCTGAGATGCAGTTGGGTGATGCTATCAGGCTGTGAGCTTAAAAGAAAATACTAGAAAAGCTCCAGTATGCAAAGTTAAACACCAAACCAAGGCTGCTGTCAGTGTGTTGTTTTTCTTGCCGAAGCTAATGTTATTATTGTTGCTGATTTTCTGCAGCTGTTTTCTTCCAGTCTTCATAATGCATGAGCTAGACTGTAGGCCTGTTATTATTTTGAAAGTGTTGGCCTTGCAACATCAAACACAGCGACTTAGGGGAGGAAGCAGGCAGCACATCCAACTAGTATAATCTCAGCAGCCATCTGTCTGTCACAGGGCCTCGGGAGAGAAGAATCAAACCAGACAAAGATGGATTGTTACTTTTCTGGATTCCAATTCAGATCTGTGCCTGTACGCACTCTCACATCCTTGTTTAACACCTGAGAATTACACAGCAAAGCTGGTTTGTTGACTGAGAAGAGTTTATCTAAGATTTCCAACACTTTTTTTTCCCACTCTAATTTTATTTGCTGCCGAGTTTTGCTCAGGGATAATGCCTGAAGTTAAATTCAGAGGGAAGCTGCAAGTCTTTTGAAGAGAAAAGTTGTGCGCGAGATTAACGAGGCACCAGTCTCGCTCTCTCCGCCCTGTCTCAAATGACCACAACATCATTCGTTCCATGAGCCTGGCTCCAGCGCCGGTAACGTGGAACAGACTGTCTGTGGATTTCCATGTATTACTCTGGGAGAAGTTCTCTCTTCATTTCATTCTGAAATAAGGAAAGATGAGGAGAAGATCCATCTTTCTTTCTTTTTTTTCCACCTTTCCCAGTGGCATCTGAGGTATGCTTATCTGAAGCAGCAGATGCACAGAGCTCATGGGACCTCATCAGAAAGGCTCTGTGAAGGCATACCTGCTGCCGGTGAACCGTTACCTCCATTCCTTTTCCGTCCTTTTGAGCCCCCTAACCCCTACCCTTCTGGGCTGAGGGACAGGCACACCAATTACTTAAACCAGGGAAGAAGCTAATGTCATATGTAGTCTGGTGACAACTTACCTCACGTGGAAAAGGTCCCATCTAGCCTCAACAAGTTTTTCCTCAAGAGCAAATGCAGAGCAAGTGGTGCCTCAAGAGAACAGTGACAGAATATGCTGGGTACTGATGAGCAACAGAGATACTGAGTGATGCTACAGAGCAATGCTTTAGATAGAGATTGCTTATATACCACCCACTCGTATACAACCCGAAGCTACATAGGAGGTGTCCTTCTTGGGGTTTGAGGCTTGTAATTTCTTTGTCCTTTGAGGGGAGGATCCTCCCTTCAGGGTCTGTGTCAGGCAAAAACACCTGTGTTTGCTTTTGGTCCGTAGCCAAAGTGTAGAATATGCAATGCATTAAGAACCACGAAGATTTTTAAACTCATATTTTTCCCTCTTATGGTATTAGGCTTAAAGTAAACCCCAAAAATGGGTTAAAATGGTCTGGTAGGCATGTTGCTACATGCAGCTGAATTCTAGTGCCAGGGAGGTCATGGCTAAATTAGAGCACCAATCTGCTCAGAAACACAGCTATAGGGGCATAATCAGTTATTTTTTCCAAGGAGAAACTTTGGAGCATTCACCAACTACAAGCTATAAACTAGACATGTGAGGGACAAGCTTCATTATTTGCACAGGATTATTTTGGTGACCTTGGGATGCCATTGGACCATGCTTAGAATAAATGCAAGTAAGATTAATGCATTAGTTGGTGATGCGTGTGCATTAATTGTTTATGTTTGGGCGCTGCAGAGAGGATAGATCTTGGGCGTAAATTGTGTGTTATATGACCATTGACCGTGACAAGGACCAGGGGACTCCCAAGGTTAATTCTGGCCTTCATGGGTACCCGAATCACACACACACACACACACACACACACACACATATCAGCCCTAACTGGATTCTGCAAATTGCACTCTCTGTATGTGTGTGAGAGAGAGGGATCTTGTTTTTGTGTGTGACGGTGTCCTTGACCATGTGTACGTGCATATGTTTGTTACTTTGTATACTAAATATGTGCCATGTACTGAAATAAATCTCCACAAGCTCTGCACAGAAATGTCCAGATTTCACTCCTGTCTGTCTTTATTTTTTGGGTTTGCATTTTTAATTATCAAATCAAACAAGACCCACAGATTATGATGCGGCTTATATCACCCCACCAGGTTCTGCTGTGATGGGGAAACAGTGGCTTTTCCTCTTACTACCATTATCACACTGGGAGCTGTTGTGTTGAGTAAATCTCTGAAATCTCTTTTCCCTTTATCGGGAAACTGCAGGTATACAGCTCCTACTGTATGTCAGCACAGGCCATAGAGTCTCTAAATGCTCTGGGGTGAAAACAATGTGCTTGCTGCAATTATCCAGTATTCTGCAGGACTTGTCCACTCTCAGCCCACAGCTACTGTAGGCACAGTGTAATGGTGATTGTTTAAAGGCAACTAACCTTTCCATTACCTTGAACAAAGGTGTTTTATAACAAGATTTGCCACATGTGAATAGAGATAATGGATCTGAAAAACAGGCAGTGAAGATAAACTGCAGGAAAATTACATTTCTGTGATCATGTCACAGAAAATTATCTTTGGTAATTCATTTACCACTGGACAAAGCAGTTTTTAAACACTGAAATTACTCGAGCAAAAATCAAGTTTAAAAATCATCATGGGTTTGGAAATACCCTTTATTATTATTATTTTTTTGTAGCAGAGAGAGCCTTTTCTGCCTGGTGAGTGAGCATCCACCTTTTAGCAAAACCTCACATTTATACCTGTTCAACCCAATCTGGTTTGCCAGGTCTATTGTAGGTCAGTGAGCAGCTGTATTTGAGCAGTTCAGGGTTAAGTGCCTTGCTCCTGCTTTTCGCTGTAAGTTAGAGTCATTTTTTGAATAAATTCAGTGTTTCTGAGTGTTACTGATTCACCTTCCATATCCAGTTTTCCATTTTTTCCACTTATAGAATGTGAAGCAGTGACCTTCATGATAAAAACCACTGGCTGGCACTGAACTCAAACCAAGACTGTCAAGTTCATGGCATATGTGAGTGTGGATGTTTATTACTCACGTTGGGGGGACATAACTCTGTTTACCCCATCACAGTGTGGGAACTTGCCTTCTTTATGGGGATAAAATGCATGTCCCCATGATGTAAATCATTATTTTTTAAGGTGATGACCTGGGTTAAGGTTACGGTAAGGGTTAGGTTTGTTGTGGTTATGGTTATGCTGAGGGTAGGTCTTCAGAAAATGAATGCAAGTCTATGTAATGTCCCCAGAAATTACTGAAATGCAACTGTGTGAGTGTGCAGGTGCAGCAAAAAGCTAACAAGACGGTACATCAGTGTTATTGGAACCAGAAGATGAAGTGAAAACAAGGGAATGCCAAGGCTGATTTCCAACCTTTAGACACTTGATTAGAATTGATCCCAGCGAGGTCTACAGTTGAAACATCTGCATTAGTAATTGCTTACCTCCTTTGTGTATGTGTTTGTGTCTGTGTAAGTGTTCCCTGAAGAGCCTTTTCCACTTAATACAAGTAAGAGTCTTAATTGCTGAAATTGTTGTGCTGCACTGCACAGGACTTTGTTTAGACAGTCTGCCTCTCTGGCAGGTGCTAATTGATCACCCTTTGAAAGATTTTTGACTTAAAAAAAATGGAAGAAAGAAAAACTCGTTGCAAACAGAAACTTCTTTTAATTAAAATGTTACTTTTCTGGAGCTCAGCCTTCATTAAGAACAAATGGTGCTAAATTACAAGTGCTAAATAATGGCATCCAATGCATTTGTTGAGCTGAAGTGTCAATGGATTTTTTTTTCTCACTCTGAAACAGGCAATTTGACTACACTGAACCCTTGGGAAGTGAGGGCATATGAAAGTAGAGTGCTATAGAAATGCACACACATGTCGACTTAGTACAATTCTACAATTATCACCTCAGGACTCTCATGTGTCAGGTTTGTCAATCAGACAAAAGTGCACTCAATTTATTGTCGCATAAGACATTATTACTAAATTACATCCATTTTTTTTATTTCATTATTATTATTATTAGTTTTAAGTTTTTAATGTATTTTTTTTTTTTTACAATGCAGCAATGGCCTTATTGTTATTTAATTCTACCTCCCTAGAAAGAAAACCTCTAGAAATGCCATTTGCCTGTCAGCTGCCCAAATTAAAATCAGAGAAGTTCTTTTGCCTCTTCAGTAATAGATTTCTTCGCAGTGTTTTGCACAACCTTACAGGTCACATGACTCAACAACCTTTTGGTCCCAGATTTGCAACCCTCTGACTGTCTCTGCCACATTTCACTATGGAGTACGTATTTTCGGAAACAACAAGGGGAATAACATATTCAGCACTTGCAAAGCCCTTGGTAGGTGGACGGTGGTGGAGCAGGTATCCGCAGAAGGTGAAGCTTAATGGAAGCTGGGGAAGGGGAAGTGGGAAAGCTGTACTTGAGATAGGGCCAAGGAGGAGTTGTCAGCTTTGATTTATTAAGTGCAGCTCCTGCTCTGACTGCTGGTAACTTGTCAGTCCCCACATAATGGATGGGGCTCACAGCTCACTGCTCAGTGATTGGCTTTTTTTTCCCTGGACCCTGTCCGTCGGGCCTCTCATCCATTGCTATCTTGCTCCCATTTCTAATTAATTTGTTATTCACAACCTCCACTACTTTTCCTGTTTGGCCTGGTACAGAGAAGCCAGCAGGCTGCTCTTTTTCTCACTTTCTCTCCCCGTACACATCCCTCACTCAATATTCTTACTTGTGTTTGACAATGCTTCCCTGTGGTGTCAAAGTTGGCAAATGACTACTCCCCTCCCAATCCCATTCTTCTAACATGGTGTCGGTCCACAGCAATACAACTGTGCCCATCATTCACTCAACAGAGATGCTTGGAAGCTTTTGTCTCTATCCTGCAGGGAGTCAGTGATATTGTAGGCTCAGAGCCACACAGAGCCCCTCTTACCAGCCTTATCCTGTGAAGGTATGTTAGTCCAAAAAAAAAAAAAAAAAAAAAAAAATGTGACAAGCTTCTTTAACTCTTTTCTGCTCTAAATGTGCCCAGAGTGAATCCAATGCGTGGCCATTATCCCAAGAGCTCTCTATAATTTCAAACATGGACCTGTGGAATGAAGTACAAGAGAAGCACGGTAGCAGAAAAGGCAAAAAAAGAGATGAATGCATTGAAATAGAAAAGGTCTTTTCCAATTCCAGAGCGCTGCAGTTCGGGTAAGAACAGGCTTGAGTTTAGCCTTCCATACAAAAACAACATGGAAAGGACATCACTGTCATGCTCATGCTCACAAGTCTTGTCAACTCACGTAACGTATGTTCGTAAACATATAAGTCGTATAAAAAGATGAGACAATGTGTTCTGCTTTATTTGGAATAACATTAAACCAGAGCGATAGCAGCAACTGTCAAGGATGAGTAATGCTGTTTGTCTTTTAAACAGTCAGCCACAGAAAATGGGCAAAAGTATCTTTCATGCTTGGCAAAGCAATCACAGCTTGGGGTGGTCTTAGCTTTTTAAGGCAAAGCTTGCAAACACCAACGCACCCTTCCACATACACAACAAAAAAAGACAAGCCACACGCACAAGATGTAGAGTTTGAGGTAAGCCTCTGTGATGTTTGCGCTATGACCCCCACACTGAGCCTGTGATCGAAGCCGCACGCACACACATTTATGCACACAAACATCGCACCCAGCGTGAGCCCGGCTGCCCCGCAGTGGGCCCATCCACCGCCATCCCTCACATCGCCGTCCTCCACGATTAGCTTTGTCTTTGGCCAGATGCAGTGCAGCGGGCCTGGAGGATCTAACACAGTGTGTGGAGCTATTACTCAAAAACAATCAGTCACAACCCACTCTGATTTCATGTTTTTTCGCCATTCTTTGTACTTCAACTGCTTCACAAGATCTGAACACAGCAGGAGGGCTTCTTTTGAATTTACACATTTTCTGCCAACATAAAGACTAATTTGTTATTGTAAATGTCATGCTTTGGCCCATTTACTCCTCCTGACAGTGTGACACAATTTAATTTAAGACAATGAGGCTCTGCAGTAGTAAGCATCTTGGCCCCTGCTGCATTCAGCCGTTTCTTGGGTATTTTACATTGAGATGACCAAAAGTGACAAATGAAGTTCTCAGCCTCAATTTGGAATTACTAATTTTGATCTCAACTCACGAAATTAACCACAAAATTAACAATTATTTTCAGAATCAGTTTTACTTGATTAATTGTTGTGTTTATGAATGGTCAGAAAATAGTGAAAAAATGCAATGTGATTGCTTGTTTTGCCTCGCCAGCAGCCCCAAACCCAAAGAAAGTATTTTATAATGATATCAAATGAAAAAAAGCTCACGTTTGAGAAGCTGAAACTAGAGAATATTTGCCATTGCTTAAACGCTTAATTGATTTTCTTTCATTGTTGTTGATCAATTTCTGCAGATCACCGTTATTAATTACGTCAGGACACATATCAGATTTGCAAATTAAATGGTTTCTACTCCAGCATTTGACATTGCTTTCAAAGACCAAACCGCAGCCTCAAAGTTCAACGGGTCATGCACTTGCAGTCACTTAAAGCACACAATACACTGTACAGGCGAGGGTTCATAGCATCCATATCGGAGAGGGGGAAAAGTGTGATTAGAAAGTGACAGAGTAAACAAATAGAGGTGTCATTATCTGACAGGTCTGGACCTCAAGGGAAGGAGGTGGACTTTTTTTTTTACAAGACAGTATTATTGATTTGAATAACTCTACCCTCTATACCTAATGGGGTGCGTCATTTGGCGTTACCCCTGCGGCATCCTCAATCCATCTCCTACCTGTCAAGTGTGGCATAGGGGTGCACACTGTTATTTGTGTGATTTATGAAGAATTTCATTGAAGGGGCAGTTTGTCATTCACAAGCGTCCAGGATTTGGTACATTGATAGACCCGTGCTAGCTTAAGTGGGACAGGATGGGAGATGAAAGAGAGAATGGGAGTGAGGGATGTTTGTTGAGGCAAAGTTGCGAGATGCCAAGTAAGCGGAAATCAATGCTTTTTAAGGCCGTCAGAGATGAAGGGCAAGTTTAAACATAATGATTTTAAGTAAGCCTAGTAATGATCCAAATCCACATGATTATTTTATCACTCATAGCTCACAGAAACCCACTTTTCCTCAATGAAACAACAAAAACAATCTCCGATCAGACTCTGTGTTTGTCAGCATGTGCTGAATAGTCAGTGACAACTGCAACAAAAATAAACAATAACACATAGACACACACAAAAATTCTCTCTTTTTCTCTCAAATATTCACACTCATGCACACAAACACACACACTCCTATTTGACATGTGAAGGCCAGTGCACGAATTGCAAATTACACACTGGTTAGCAGCTTTTGAGGGCTGCCAGTAACTTGTTTGTTTGCTTTTCTTCATGCCTTGAAAAAAAACTTTGTCTAAGCACATGCACTAGAACACACTTTCCTGCTCAGAAGTGGCAAAAAGATTGTCAGTGTGTGTAGGCGTCACAAGGAAGCTGGTTGAACCAAAATTTTATTCTCATAAGCACCATTTATACCACTCACCTTGACTCAATTGCAGTCACCGGGGGTATGTCTGCTTTTGACACCAATAAGCCTGCTGGCATATGTTCAATTAGCACAAAAACACCTGTCAGGGAACCTGTGGAAGACTTTGTAGAATTTTATATTCCTGCTTCTTGCCTCATTAAATGCATATCTGTAATGGATGCTTTATCCCCTTCCAGTGAATTTCATGCAGTCAGTTTGCGTTTGGCATTTAACCGCAGTCTAATATTAAACCCTCCTGTGGAGATAATGTACAGTATATATGTTGGACACGAAGATCATTATATCCCTAACAATTAAGCATGCCAATTTGCATTTCATATTACTGTTATTTGCACTTTATATTCCTTGACAACCTGTTTGATAGAAAGAGAGCAGCGGTTAGAGCTGATGTAGCTTGAATATCTAGTATGTTGGTTTATGAAGTGAAACATGGGAAATGTTGCAGGGACATCTGTAGCAAAAGCAGCCAAAGTGAGAGTCACTGATGAATTACTTTCGAGCTCTGAGGTAAAACATGTCCTTAATTCAACAAGGGCGTTTTGGTGTGAGAGACATGTGAGATGTCAGGACCTGTCTTTACACAAACCTTGAGATTGATCTGTCTCTGCTGTGGTAGGATTTTTCTCGCAAGGCACAAAATTCAATATGGCATAAACGTGGCCATGAATGCTCCCCAAAGCAAACACTGCACACAGAACAGTTACATTCAACTACACACTGAAATCCCATGACAGTACAAACTAAAATCTACTCTAGGCTTTAGCCAAATGGGAATTTAATATAGTTTTCCTTTCACATCTTCTGCTGTATGCTGTGGAGAGCCATAATACAAATCAGACGTTTCATGTCACAGTTAATTTATCATCAACTAGATGAGCAGGTGGGATTGATGGGGTAGAGTTTGCATTTCATGACTCATTGTAAGTTTTATTGGGATGCAGCCAGTGAGGCTCAGACAGACAGTATGCTAACTGATGATGCACCGTACCTTAATGCATTTTTGAGAGACAGTTCCAAAAACCTAAGCAGAAATTTGTTAAAAAAAATCAGTGATTGGCCATCTATCTCACTTGGTTATCTTTCAAGAGATGACTCTCCCGCTGTATGAGATTAAGATGTAATAAAAAAAAAAAGTTGAGTTCAAGTACAAGTCTGACTATAGTGTGATCTAAAAAAAGTCATCAAATGATGAGCAGTACCTGCTGATCATTGGCAAAAACCTGAGCGTCTCAGCTACATGAGTAATTGCTGCGAATCCTGTATGCACACAGGTGCCAAGCATTGCAATGTAACATGACGCCATTTAGATCTAAATTAATGGGAGATTTTGTGTGTGTGTGTGTGTGTGCGTGCGTGCGTGCGTGCGTGCGCGCGTTATTAATTCTCTCTGCCTTCAACTGCCTTTTCATTTGCTCAAGGGCCCTACAGTTTGATTAACACATGTGTCCAAAGTATTATTATTACACAGCATATACAGTACTTAGCTGTTCTTTGAAGCAATTCTTCTCATGGGCCATTTTCCCAGAAAAGCAGGATTTATTTCCCCGCTGTAAGTGAAGTGTCCACTGACCAGCGATGTGAGACCCAATCGCAGTTCTGATTCACTTCCCTTTCATAGTACATTACAGAAAGACAGATTGAACTCTGGAACAGTAAATACAGAAGTCATAGATTCAGAATTCCATAAGCATGGGGTTTTTTTATTTTATTTTGCCATGACGACCATTATTGGTTTGTTGGGTTCAAGATATGCATGGTACAGTAGATGCAATATCAGCAGCAGAAAGAAGGATGAAAAACAGCACGTGCATGCCTTTGATGGCCCAGAGGTTAATCTCGGTACACTCAAACGCCTCTCTGTGGGCTGATTCCTGCAACCCTGGTAAAACTCCCATTAACATAGAGGTTGCTGATGACACTGTATCCAGTGTACAGCATGAGGACCTGGAATTAATCAGAGGGGGGTAAAAGATTGTCCTAGGTGTTATCGCTCACTGCTTGTCCTTGACTAGACTTTCTGTTCTCTGTGATTGCCTTGTGTTTTCATCAAGCCACTTTTTTTATCACAGTAATTCAGTTTCATTTTCCCTGTATGGTCAGCAACTATCAGAACCTCAGTGGTGCACCGCAAATTATGCCCAAGTCCTCTAGAGTTTGGCTTTTGCTATGTTTTGCTTTTATCTCCAATACTGTCAACTCAGTCTTGGGAATATGCGTGGAAATGCAAGGAAAGGTGCATTCAATTGTGTGCTTCTTTAAACAAGCTCACACATTAGTGAATGTGTGGGAAAACACAATTATTTTGTGGCTTTTTAACAACCCTGTATCTAGCTTTTAACAGAAAAGTTCAGCATTGTACTGAACAAAAAACATGTTTTTGAGTGGATCTGTTTTTCCAGAGTGGTTACGAATAAGTCAGTCACATTTAGTTAATGTGGAGGTGGAGGTGAATCCATTTAACCACAGTCAATAAAAAATTGACCGAAATGGCTGAAATAGTCCTCCACCATGCCTTTGGTGCCTGCTGCTTGAGGGAAAATAAGGGGCCTTTCTGTGTGGAGTTTGCATGTTCTCCCCATGTTCACCTGGGGTATAAAAATACCCCCACTAAAAAGATGCAAGAAGATCACCGCCTGACCAATGGAACTGGTCCCCGGGCGCTGGTCGGCTGGCAGCCCACTGCTCCTGGTCTGCCGTGGAGGAAGGACTGACCATGGATGGGTCAAATAGCGGGATGGAATTTCACATATGCATGGCGTGAGCAGTTTCCTCCTCAATTGCATGTTGTGTGTAAAAATGTGACGAATAAAGGAAATTCTTCTTCTTCTAACATAAACTTCCTTTTGTCATGACCGAGGACATAGCTGTTGGTAAACTGTGATAATCGGAAGAAGGGCAACTATTTCTCATGAAATGAAGCAGCTTCCTCCTTGAACCCCTTGTCATCTCCCCCATTCTCTTGCTCACTTATTTGCCAGCCGTCGTTTATCTCGACAATCCAATAATTTATACTTAGAAGCGACTGGGCCAAGGGAAGCAGCGGAGGGTGAGCCAAAAGAGCTAGCGATAGTGGCTAATTAGCTACAGCTGCTGATGGGACTGCTCCTTGCCGGCTGCCAGAGGAGCCTTGACAAAATTGTTATCAAATGCAATCAGAAAAGACGAGCCATTTTTCGCCGCATTAAGATCCCGGGCAAATTGGAGATAGTGGATGGGAGAGGGATAGGATGACAAAAGGGTGTTCTGTGAGAGGATATTTGTGCATAGGTTTGCATGAGTGAGTGCCTGCTCAGGAAACAGGCTCATGACGTGAAGCGTTAAGACAGAGGAAGGCACATGGTACCTATGTATATAGATTACCAGGTGAGCCATTTCTTACTCAAAAAGGGCAGTGACAAGCATCCCTGAGAACACTTTTCATCAGCATCCTTGCACTGTGGCTACAAAGTGTTCCTCGCCATGTCTGCATCATGTCTCAATGTTACAGCAGCAGATGGAGCATCATTCCATCTGCAACATGTGTGTGGGCTGAGTGCCTTGCACAGTGCTGGAGCCTAGTCTAGTTAATGCCATGTCTAGTCATCCGACAATTTCTGTTGCACAAAAGGCAAGGAAACCTGTTGCTCAGCTAAAAGTGGAGCCGTCAATGTTTCAAGAAAAGAAATATAAAAATATATATTTAAAGTCTGCATGAGGGGGACATCAGGGGCTCAGTCCATTTTGTCCTGTGCGATGCCTGTAATGAGGTGTTGTGGAGAACGAGGTCCGCTGACCTGTCTGCTGCGATGACAGCAAGGCTTCCTCCTCTTCAGACCTGGCTCTAAATAAAGTCTTTGCATACAGAGACAGGCAGTGAAGTGAAGTACACAGTGCAGTATCACAGATAGCGGCACAAATAGCATGCTGCAACAGGATGTTGTGCTCCGAGGTATAACGAGGTAACACTTCATGTGACAAATGTATTGAGTAATTTATGCAGGTACAGACAGTAGGTGATACTCATGCTCATTCGTGGCTTTTGTGGTTGCATTTTATGTTAACTGCGGTCAAATGGATTCAGTTCGTTCTCGCCTGCAAACTCAGTTATGCTAATATCAAACTCAGGCTTTTTGTTACACCAGAGATGATACTGAAGGGTGATTTTCAGGAATCTGTGCATGTTTGCGTGCGTGGGTTTGTGTGGGTGTGCATGTATATGCATGAAATTGGTGTGTGTCTGGGTTTCTTACCCAGGTGTTTACCCTGGCGTCGGGTCTTGGTCGGAGAAGGCTTGCGAAGGCCAGACTGCTGGCAGCAGCTGGAGAGTGTCAGCAGATGTGAATTGTCAAGCGTTCTGTTTGGTTCATTAGCTGCTCTTCCACTTGCACCAAACACAGCTGTTGCCTGGCCCACAGAGCAAAGGGGAATGTGTGCGTGTGTGTGTGTGTGTGTGTGTGTGTGTGTGTGTGTGTGTGTGTGTGTGTGTGTGTGTGTGTGTGTGTCCCATTTATACATGTTGGTGTACATATGCATTTCAAGTTTGTCTACATAGATGAACCAGTTCAGGGCAGTACGCGTGTCGTTTTGTTTTTCTCTTCTGAGTCACCTCAGCTTGGTGTTGGATCCTGTTTTTCTGTCTTTATATTGCTTCAATATTTCACTGCCAACTGTTTGGGGGTTCTGCCGGCTAACCAGGTTCTGAGGGTTTTTTTCTTCATCTGTCAAAGGAAACTTCTGCAGCTAAACTGTGTTTGAGTAACTCCTTATCTTCACTGTGAGGTGCATGAGCGAAGAACATAGAGAACAAAGGCAAAGCTATTTATGGATTTTTTACAATATGTTATTTTCAAAGAATTGTCCATAGCAATATAGACCATAATATAGCCGCTGCTTTACAATATGGGCATATTTTGACAAAAAACAATACAGTGATGCTGGTGAAAACATCAGTACAGTGGAATATGTTGCTGTAGATGCTGCAGCTGATTCTAAAATAACAGCCACAAATACAGTCCAAACCGAAACATGAATTGTTGCATAACTCACTAAATATTTCTTTTCATGTAATCTATACTAGAATTTGGTATGAAACACATTTACTTACATTTATTTGAAGCTACTGTTACATGTCACACAAAGCTGCAACGGATTAAGTGTGGTCACCAAACCATGCATTGATCAACAACTAACGCAATCAATGAAAATACTGACTCTGAAATAAACTCACCTTTTTTTATTTTGCTCCAAAGGTCTGTGCTTGACACAGCCACAGTATTAAATATTTGCTCCACAGTTTGGGCACTATACTGCCGTACCTACATTGCATCCATTTTTAGCACATGTGACTTGATGGTAATTAAAAGCGCTGTAATGCTCGAGCCACACATCTCCATATACAAAACTATTATTACTCTTGTCATTTTTTTCTGATGTTGTTTACTCATGACATATCCAACCATTGTTCTGGCTGGCCAGGGCTTGGTTTAGTACAATATGCATGCAGATTGCTGTACCCTCTGAATAAATATTTATTCAGAGCCAAGGTCTGTTGTAATTAACAGGAAGGCGGCTGGAGGAATTCTATTATCCTCCTCCCTGGAGTCACCAGCAGCTCTGCAAGTCTCAGGTCAGCTGGTCCGGTTGCAGAGATGTCTCGTTCACACATGTCTACACAGTGTGTTTAATTTGTGCTCATGAGTATGTGTGTATCTACATGCGTGTGTGTGTGTGTGTGTGTGTGTGTGTGTGTGTGTGGAAATTTTGGCAGAAACCAGATACAAAGCAAATCAGTCAACAAATGTTACAACTCCATTAGGCTGGCATTTTCTCTGCCAGGAGTCTAATTGGATGGCAAATTGTTGTTGCTTTTAGTAGATAATGTTTGAGATATAAAATCATTTGTAAACATCAAGTATGGCAATATTTGGATGTATAAATAAATAGGATAAATACAGTCTGCACAGTAAACACGTTGAATCTCAGTAACTGTCACTGCTATATCTGGCATTTATTGCACAGATGAAAGCAAATAACAATGTGTTATTCCCAAAAGATTGCCAAGACTGTTGTAAAAGACACAGCTTTTTAGCACATTGGCCCCAGTGGCCCTTCTAAACGCAAATGGTTACTGCAATTTTGAAATGTTACAATTCATGTGAGCACTTCTGACATAAAAATAAATACCAAAGCAAGGACGTGACTCTGTTAAGTCTGAGAGCTGAGAAAGAAGGAAGGAAAGGGGAAGAGAGAGCACAGGGGTAGTATCTGGCTGGTAGTCTGTAGCAGTAGGTTACTGAGTACTGTGGATGTGAGTAGAAAGCCCCCCTCGCCAATGTTTTAGTGAAATCCCTCCAGCCTAATTAGGTGAAAAAGCACAAGATGTTTATGAAGCATTCTAGGCAGCCAATGACAGCCACTAAAGAGCCATCGACTGCAAAAGCGGCGACAGGGTGGATCGACGTGCCTACAGAAGAATATGCCATGAGGGTATTTACCCTGAACCTGCAGAGCTTGCACAGATGACATCTTAATAAGCTGAACACTATGATACATTTCTTAACCGAGCCAGGCAGTCTCTGCGGAGGACTGTGCACCAGTGCCCACATCTAATTGGGTTTTCCCTTCTACCAGCATCATCGTAGCGTTACATTATTGTTGTATAAAGTTATATCCTTATCCCCAAGTAGTGTACTGAGGATTGTCCAGCCATGACACCGCTTTTTTTTCCCCTCTTGACTTCATGTATTTCTTTTGTGTTACTTTTCTGTCAAAGTTTGGATGACATCACCCACCAAAAGAGAAACTAAAATGTAAGGTTTTCGTACAGCTTTTGGTTAGTTACACAGCACTAATGCATAATATTTTCTAATCTGGCCTTGGTTACATCATTATGTAGTTTTTATAGTAAGGGACTGGGACTTTGAATTTTACTGATAGGCAAATTGAATTACATCATTCTGTAAATCCAGAAATCTTTACATTATGTAAATATGGGATTTCTTTCTGAAGCCCTTGTTTGATCTTTGATGAAATGACATTGCAAACTGCAAACCTCTGGACTATGCCCGATATAAACAAAAGGGATTGTTTGTGATTTGTGAGAAATGTTGCAACTGGTGGTCCTCTTGCTTCACATACCTCCTGTGCAGAAGCCAGTGTGACTTTAACAAAAGGCATTTCGCAACAAAAGAAGCTGGTAAGTATGAGGGAACAGAACACCGCCTGTTAATGTAGACATAAAATGGATATGTACAGTATTTATTTGAACAACAGTACCTTGCAACAAGAAGAAATAATTTATCACGTCCTTAAAACATGAGGTGGATTGAGCCTTTCATGGAGTGGGTCTATATTGGTACCACCAGGCAGCATTCAAGTGTTTCGGACACGTGCCAGAGCTGGCACTGCTGCCAG
Organism: Chaetodon trifascialis; assembly: GCF_039877785.1. NCBI lineage: Eukaryota > Metazoa > Chordata > Actinopteri > Chaetodontiformes > Chaetodontidae > Chaetodon > Chaetodon trifascialis. The sequence continues at coordinate 11,466,019 of NC_092064.1, forward strand.
TGTCTCTCACCCAGTGAGCCACAATGAGGAGGAACACAGCTTTGATGTTTTTATTCACACAGCTTTTGTTTACATGCTTAGTGTCTCTGGCTGTGCACATTACATGTCAAACGACACTGCTGCGACAGTCTGCATCAAACACAGCCTAGGTCAAAGAGAGAGACTGCCAAGCAAAAAAAAAAAAAAATATATATATATATATATAAAGAAATAGAATAAAAAAGAAGTTATCATATTATATGTCTTCTTTGAGGGTGAGCAGCACAGTGGTATTCTCCCAGCCTTCCCACAAATTGCCCACCTTCTGAGGGAACGGTGTGGGTGTTGGATCTCTGGAGGCCTGATGGTTTAGGCAGAGCGGAGGAACCATGTTCACCCTGCATGAACTGCCAGCGAATCCGTTAATTAAGCATGCTAATGGTTGTAATTGTCGCTGGTGGTGAACCCAGCTGCTGAGGTAAATGCTAGGTTTAGCCCACTGGTTGTCAGGGTTCAAAGGGGAATGTGTGTGTGTGTGTGTGTGTGTGTGTGTGTGTGTGTGTGTGTGTGTGTGTGTGTGTGTGTGTGTGTGTGTGTGCGCGCGCATTACGCACAGGCACAAATATATTTTTTTTATGCATGGTTGAAGAAGGATGCAGGCAGAGAGAGAGTCTACCCGGCTGCAGAGTGGGGAGGAAGTGTCAGGTGAGCAGTAGACTGGAAGGGTTAGGGGAGGTAGAAAGTCAAGGGAGAAAGAAGTTTTTTTTTTTTTTTTAACCTCATGTCTTTCCATCTTACTCCTTGCATCAGGCATCATTTCTGCAGCTGCTACCAGCAAAATAGGTTCATCCATCCAATAGGTTTTTGCCCCATGCGCAAGGATTAGGATGCCGAGCCCGGGCTAATGTCAGGCTAATGCTGATCTCACCCAAGTTGGCAGCAAGTGTAGCAGTGGCAGCTTCACACACAGGTGCAGAGGTAATCTTCACCCTCGGTCATCTTGTTTATTCCAATTGTCCAGCTGCATTCGTGTTCTCATTTTCAATTACTTAATGTAAATTTATTTATTTCACTTTGCATGCTCAAGGGCAACAGCAGGTTGTAACCAAATGAAGTAATTAATTAATTTCCAATAGAGTTCAAGTTTAAAAACACTTGTGGTTACTATGTATGTTCAGTGTTTTCTTTGTCTTTGACACTTTGCAGAATGTCAGGAGACTTTTGAAGTCTGTTGGTATAAATACACAAAAAAGAGAACACTTGTCTCTTGACAGAAGACTCCTCTTTCATAAAATATTCACAAAGAGTACAAAAGGGCCATTTCAGGGCATGGAGAGGGTATGAATCAGCCTTGGAAAAAAAAAAGAAATGTTGCATTTCTCCTTCATGTTAACAATGAATTGCATGTGACCCCTGGTACTTCTGCTTTCTTTTTGAGTGTGTCAACAACAGTCATTTTCATCCTCGAGGGGATTTGTTGCTGAAATGTACAAAAAAAAAATTAAGTTAACATAGTTAACGCAAACATGATTTTGTGTAATCAGGTCACGTCTTGTTTGAAGCTGTGGCACATTTACTAAGGCGGCAACACAACCTCATGTCTGAATGACTATGATTAATAGTTACCCGATTAATTAATTAATTAATAGGTTGGTTTCCATTGGCTCCCAAAACGACATACAGGATAAAACCATTCCCAGAGTGACATTGGAATGACATCATATGGTCAACAATGTGAAACTGTCACAGTTTGATTACTTTTAAGCACCAAAACTACTTGGTTAGGATTGGCGAGATATCATGGTTTGGCTTCAAAACATTACTTTTTTCATACATTTCGTGACTTAAGTATGTTTCATAAGTTAAATCATGTCAGCACTGACTTAACTGAGTTACACATGAGACACCAACAGCAGCCTCCTGGGTGAAAGACCTGCATTTTTCACCCATCCTACCACCCCAACTCCTCCATATAAACACTTTCTTGCTCTATATCCCACATGGCCTGTCTTCTTCCTCTGCTCCCATCATAATTACTAAAGCCACCAGAGGTCGCACTGTTGCCTAAATGTGTTGCCTATCTAGAATTAGTGCTCTAGATAATGTAGCTACCTTTCTAGCTGAAAGTTAATTCAAGCTGTCGCACAGCAAGTGATGCATTTTCTGCCATTTTTGCAGTTGAAAACATTAAAATCAACAACAAAATTGCTGCTTTTCCATGAGATCACTAAACAGAAGTAGCAGTGTTGTGTTTAGCTCATTGTCTGTGTGGCTTTTAGCATCAAGTCATCTTAGCATCTAACAGTAAATTGTGCTAGCCACATTAAGAACCTATGTCAGCCAAACGGTAGCAGATAATGACACCACTGGCTGTGTTGTAGTGAGATTTACCTACTGCCACCACAAAGAGTGATGTCATACACAAATGGGCATATTTCTGCTTTAAATGCATTGCAGAAATGGTAAAACCTCAACTAAATTGCTCGAACCCCTGAGTAAATCTTTTACCTCTGGCAGACTGCAATTAATACAATCAAAAGATGCTCGACACTTTCTTGTTCTTTTTTAAAATTGTTCCAAAAGCAATCCTGCTCCAGACAGCATAAAGAGACGTGTTCTTGTTTACAGCCAGAGATGAGAGGGGAAATCAGTATGAGCCCTGCTGTCTTGTAGTCGCTGCTCACACTTTGATCAATGAGTTTGTAGATGTATGATAATTTACCATGGCTGTATCAAACGCATACTAAGCAAAGTGGTGGTCATCAGGACATGAAGCACTGCAACGTTTTGTAAACCTCCTGTGATCACTGCAAGGAGCCAGGCCTAATAGTCTCTGTCAGAACCCTTTCTTGTGCTTTAGATGAACTGCGAGTCATTTATAGTCTCAGTAGAAGCTCAGAGTTTTACATGCAATTCAGCTATTTTATAACATGATGGTGACTGGCATATACTGTACTATTGTTTTGCTTTGAGAAAACATATGACACAAATGCATCATACCATCAATATTTCTTGGGCATTGCTGTGTTCATCCTTGTGCTTGTCAATACTCTGCTTGTAGTTTTGGCAATGTAGGTGCTGTACAATAGAGGATTGTTCAGTGTCTAGCTTATTGGAGTTGGATACATGTATCATCTAAATGCTCGAATTGAAATGTAAATGTGCCCTGTTGCATCTCATCGAAATCCATTCTCCTATTCACATTGGCGTGCCGTCGTGTCCAGCGCACTGTGCATATGCAAAAGAGGAAATAATGAAATGAGACGCGGGGTAGTAAATGCTTTCTTTTGTTGCCAAAACCTGTGCATTGTGTGCAGCATAAGCCTGTCACAAAGCTGTTGCATGTGAGCACCTGCAGGGAATTAGACATTGATGTTACAGATAACCTCAGTTCAAGTCAATAAGCAATTTTACGTTACTCGGCCGTTAATCACAGAGGAGTGAGCAGTCTGTGTTCAGCGGGGACAGACGAGACTGTGTGTCATGCGGGTTTGTGTAGGTACGGTAAGAGAGACAGACATAATCTAGAATGCACAGATAGACAGATAGAGGGCGAGAGAGCTGGAGCTCACTGACACATACACACACACACAGCATGTCCTTCCTCTGTCCTGTTGTCTAACTGGCCTGTTAGACCCTAATCCTTTTTATCTGTCTGCATGGTGTTTGCGAGCCTTTGTGTTTGTTCTGGCATGTGTGTGTGTGAGTGCGCCTGTACGTGTGCGACTGAGCGGCCATGTGTGTTTGCGTGTGGCTGTTTGTGATGAAGATGTCAGTGGGAGCTGATTAGCCGCCTGTTACCTTCTCTCCCAGGAGATGGGGTCTTGCCACGGGCAGAGAGTGACAGATGCAGACCCATATCATTACTGTGGGAGAGAACTCAGGGTGAAATATCTTCTTTCCAAAAGATTTTTCTAGAGATACTTGTTTAGAATTCTGTTTGTGTTTTTGTCTTGTTTTTTTTGTAGGTTTTGTGTGTGTCTGTGCATGTTTATGTCTTTCTTAATATATAATATATATTAAGAATGGTTGTGGTTGTACTTTTGTCATATGAAAAAGGCCACAGGGACTGTTGGCCAGGACAGGTTTCACAAATATTCAAAGAAACATTGGGCAAGTGTGTAGAAGCAGACGTGCAGAATATCCATGTGAACTTGTGACCTTGACAGCGCTATAAACTGAAGGTGGTTTATGCACCGGAGAGTCTCAAAGGTACTTAGACGGCTGCAGAGAGCCTGAGGACACAGCAACAGTATGAGATCAGAATCTGTGTTCTTGGCTTTGGGATAGCTTCTGATATTGAGCTTGGAATTACTTTCATGTAATCCATTCATTCTCATAGCTGATTCCTGGAGGAACCACATTCTGATGATTACTCTGGTAATCTCTTCCAAAGGCTTTGGTCTATAGATCAGTCAGCAGTGTATAGTAGTTGGACATTTCTCAGTGGTGTCAAGGAAATAGATGATGACAACACCTGTGAAAGGTTCATCCTTTTCAAATGATGAAACCAGCTGTTTCTCTCGCCCCAGCCATTTTATCTTTCCTAAAAGCTGCTGTGAAGATTTCATGATATTGATATAATAATAAAGCATCAATTGAAATCATTTTACTTTAAAAATGTTGGGGTGAGGAAATACATTATTTCTGCGGAGCTCTAAATAACACCATGTTAACATTCTGTGCTCGAGGAGGGTCATGACTGCAAATCATCCAAAACCTAGGCACAGCCAAACCTTCATTTTCTTGATGTATGCTCTGTCTCGAGGGCATGAGACGGACATAGTAAGACAAGGAAAAAATGTTTGCATGTCACCCTTCTGACCCCTCAGGACACCTTACCACCGCCAACTTACAAAGCCAGCCATTCCCCAGCGGTGTGTTTTCGAATCAGTGAGAAAGTGCAAAATGTGGGAGAAAGGAAGCTTCCCCATTGCGAGGTCATCCTTTGACATCGATCTGTGCTATTACTCCTTTTGACACCTGGTTCCATGTGAGTAGATGGCCTACAGGCTGGACAACTAAGACAAGGAACAGGGGCAGCAGATACAAATGGCCCCCCTCAGGCCATTCCTTTCATTCTTTGGGAGAGGGGGGAAAGGACAGAGCGGGGGGCACACAGAGAGAGGGTTACATTTTTACACCAGCACACCATGTGGAGGCACTCCAGTAGAGGTGGACACAGAGTCCTGAATAAAGGCACTGAGATGTGCTGACCTCTCTAGCTGATAATGATGGACCTTGGGTACAGAGAGAATGCTGGTTAAACCAAGGACTCTGCCTACACAGAAATGCAGTGATTACAGGGCTACGTCTGGTTCTTAATTGGGCAATCTTTGCAGCTTCTTCACTGCTCGTAGTGTAGCAGCTCACTAATAGCATTAGCACTTAGCCCACTCGCAGCACCATGTGAAGAGTTGTCTTCGGCTAGGCTACCATCTGGAAGAAAACAGCGAGGCAACAGGTTGTGTGATGGTCCATTAGTGGAAAAATTCTTACCTTGGAAATGGAGGATTTTTGTGTGTTTGTGTGTGTGTGTTTTTTATGGTTGTTTACAGTGGCATCCCATAGTGCTAAGAGGTACTATTGATAAGGTTAAGATATCTAGGTTCTTTAGTTTAGAGTTGGGTTTCTCCCTACAAGCCAAGCGAATGTCTTTCGCTTCAGACAGAAAGTAACCAGCACTGAAAGCCTGAGTGCAGATGAACCTGCGCAACAAGCACAGGTGGCAGCAATAAGAGTAGTGGGCTTTCAAGTGCCCACGATGGCTTGGCTATCATCATGTCACCTCTGTCCCTTAAAAAAAAAAAAAAAAAGAAAAGAAAAAAAAAGGACTGAATGGCCAATCTGCTTTTTCTCTCCACCCACGAATGGTCATTTGCAGAGAGGCTGTGCTTTCAAACCAGATGTGGCTGCCTTGTCTTTCATGTGGCCTTGGTGGAAGTACAGAGGCTTTCTCTATAGGTAAAATATTTATCCTGCAGTTTGCTTTCTCCGGGTAGTTTTCATTTTCATTTCGCCAGCTTGTATAACTCTTTTAAAATAATGTTGTTCGGAATGTGTGTTTGTATCTTAGGCGTTCTTGTGCTGAAAACACTCCATGCAGCTCTACAGTCCAGTGAGGGAGGATGAGGAGAATGTGTGAGTGGGAGTGAGGAGAATTTGTGTTTTGCTATTTGCAATCCTGAATGTGATGATTGGGCAAGGGCACCCTGCAAATGAATAAACAAAAATGTTAACCTCATGCAGCGCAACAGAGGCAATAAATCCACTCAGTATTGCAACTTAAACTTCCTTATATTCCCTTTCTCGTTATTTCTGGCTTACAAAATGATTTTTAAGGAACACAGGCACTTCAATTATAAAAGCATGCCCCATCCATATCTGACCTTCAAATGATATGAAAAAAAAAAAAAAAAATCCATTACCTCAGAGCTTGCTGATGGTGCATTGTTGCCGATCAAAGTTGATTATGGTGAGACAAAAGCTTTCATTGTACTGAGTCATAAGCCCACTCAGGAGGCTTTATGATGACCATTAGTTGATATGTCAATTAAGCATTCATTGGAGCACTCTGATCCCTTTTGAGGCTGCCTTCTGTCTGTATGTGAGGAAGCTGCTGGTAATTTTTCCTCACTGTCGCCTGTTAGATAAAGTATGTGACAGGTAGTCTAATTCTGACCACTGTCGTGCCGTCCACCAGAGACGTGTAAACAGGTAGACTATGGTGGGATGACTACAGTAATCGCCAGCCTTTATGCTGACCTTTATGTGAGCAACATCCACTGTTCTATTCTCAGGCCCATCTGGTGTTATTCCACTGTGTGCATGGTTGCGAAGTAACTGCATGAAAATGACTGAGTGTCCTCAAAGCACATCTTTGGTGGTGAACTACAGTATAGACTCATAGACACGGGTCCAAATGTCTTAAAAAATACATGAGGATGAGGAGAGAAGAGGATTTTTTGTGGATAGTAAGGATGAATGATTCAGAGAAAGACGGGGGCGTTTTTAATCTGGTATGTCGCCACTTAAATCCCAGTCACTTAATTTAACCTCCTTTTGTTTAATTAACCTCAGATTTCAGAGCTAATTAGGTTCAGGTATTAAAGACAGATTATTTTTTTTCTCACTCTAGCTGCTGGCAGAAGTGTGGATGTGGTCTCGCACTGCCTCAGATGAGATCTGATCTGGCGTCAGATTGAGCCTTTAGGGAAGATGGAATCCAGTGACGAGGAGTGAGCATGACCGGGTGCGTGCATGTGTGTGTGTGAGTGTGTGTGTGTGTGTGTGTGAAAGAGAGTTAGGGTGTGAGGGGTTCAAGTGTTGTGACAATCCCATCATGTTGAGATGCCTTGGTTTTTGTGCATTCAGTAACATTTATTATACCTTGAGATCTGCTAAACAATGAACATTATCACACAGCAGAACAATGGTGAGCCAAACAAAACAAAAGCGTATTTTTCATGTGCAGAAAAACTCATTAAAACACTGAAAAGGATCAAGGCTTTCTATTCCCTTTTCTTTTCACTTCTTTTCTTTCTGACTTTGTACACGTAGATTCTTGCAAAGGCACTTTCTAATTGAATTTGACAATGTGTATTTCCTTTTATGCGGCCACACACACCCACAGACACACAAACACAAACTCAATTCTTCTGCTTTTTCTCAGAATAAATCGCATCTTGTTTTTGGTCTGGAGGACCTGATCTCATAATGGATGTCCACAAACATCATACACTGCAGTGAGCAAAGGGCCTCTGTGCTTTCTACTGAAACATAAACATTGAAATGCACATCAGAACTGTTGTCAATGTTGCCCCCTGTTTTTAACAAGGCCCTATAGCAGGACAGCAGCACTGCACTGAGGGGCGATTGGCACCAGTATGCACTGCTCAGTGACAGAGCAGCCCACGGAGCCTCCCCTGTTCACACAATCGCCAAAGCTGTCATGCCGTGCCTCATTAGCCTGATGGGAGATCCATGGCAAACGGCTCCTGCACCAACCTCCTGTGGCCCACAAATCAATGTACTCACAGCAGGGTGTGGGAGGGAGGGGCGACAAGAGCATCCATCCTATCTTTTGGTCCACAAATACTTGGGGTTAATTATTGAGGCGGTGATTACAAATGGCCTGGCCACTTGTGCGAATAGAGCGTAAACAAAAACAAATTGGAAACAGGTATTACACAGCTTCCATATTCGGCCTCCCGGAGAGCTTCATCTGATTACAACAATCACCGCATGTGTCTCTGGGCAAGATAAGTGAGGCGCATGAAGTGGTTTTAAAGTACAGGCCTGCACATCTATCCCTCCATCCACCTATCCATCCATCGCTCCTGCTTTATCCTCCACTGCCACTTATCCACATTTGAAATTACAAAAGCCTCTCGTATGGGTGGCTTATCACCCATGTGATGACAAAGTTCAAATGTGAATCCCTATGCGCAGCTCGGAAAGCTATCGAAATCCTCTCCGAAAGGTGCTGGTGGCCACAGCAACTTCTGTCAATTTGCAAAGGACCTGGTGTCTAAACGGATTGAAATGTTGTGGTTGTAGACTGAAAATGAGTTCAGCACCCCTGCGAATGAGAGCTACATCCATTTTATAACATGCCTTTTTGAGAGGACTGACTGATATTGTTATTTTTTTGTGTTACAGCACATTGAGTTCCAGCATATTCAGTTAGTACAACAGTCTTTAAAGGTGCCCTTGTTAGGCACCTTTGTCTATATGGCTGCACCATTAATCAAATCTGTTTGCTATTGATTTCCACTTTTGTGCACACAGCTAAGAGTTATAGGGGAGAACACAAAGCATCGCAATCAAGTCCAATTAAAGAAAAGGCTTGTAGAAGTTCTACAGAGGTACTTATGAGTTAAGTGAGGGAAATATTTAGCACCTATCTGGCCTACATATAAACGTACTGGAATGCAGTGTCAGTATCACACTTTTAAGCCACATTAATCTACTCTTTAAACATTGAAAAGAAGTTGAAGGCACTTTCACACAATTGCCAAATCGTACGCCTCTTTGGTTCCTCATTGAAAAAAACAAAAAGCATCATACGTCCGTGTATATCAATACTCAGAGCTGAGGGAAAATGCCAAAGTCTGTAAATCATTTATTATGTAGCTTGGCGCAGGTTACTTTTTCTTGAAAGGGACTCTTTTGATTTCTCTGACTTTGCTTCCTCTCATCACAGCAGTACCTTTCCCACATGCACGCAGGGGCCTCGAAATTCCCATAAACCCGCGCGGAGAAAAGAGATCGATGCATATTTTTGATCGAAGGTGTTTATATTTTCATGTAGTTTACTTTCATGCCCCACACCGCAAATAGAAAAGTGCATCCACACACACTCCCACACATATACACCCCTTCATCTCCCTTACAGCCTGAACCCTTGAATAAATAAATCATTGGACTTGTCAAAGCTTTGCAGTTATCTTTGCAACTGAAGAATATTTAGCATTAGGTGATTCTCACTGTAGCATACCGTTGTGGTATTGATGTTTCTTAGTCTGCTTCTCTGAGTCAAAAGCACCAAACAGGCACGTACACGCACACACACCTCACAAACTCAACACAGCAGAACAACAACAGCAACACAATGAAGGGCCTCTCATCCAGGGCCTCAGTATAATTAACTGGAGAGGCTGAGTTGAGGGATTATTCCAGGAGGGGCGGTGAATTAAAGCTCAGCTAATGAGTTGAAGTTTCTTAATTTGTTCTCCCCCGTAATTCCAGAATGGATTAGCAGTAGCTTTAGTCGCCTCTTCCCACCGATTAGCATGGCTCGCTCGGTTTAGCATTTAACGGCAGGGAGGAGAGAGGAGAGGGGAGCAGTAGGGATGGTTACACAGCTTATGAGTCAACTTGTTCTGTGGTAAATGTGCATCAACGTTTAGCAGATTAAGGCATTCAGCTACTCTGGAGTCAATGAGATAGTGTCCATTGTCCCAATTAAATCAGTGTGATAAGGGGTAAGAGAAAAAAATGTAATATTTTGCCTAAGGTGTTCCATTTTCCACAGAATCTAGGTATTTATTGTACTGAGATTGGATTTAGTAATAACTTTATTTGTGTTATAGTTTGCTGACTAACTGGAACTAACTGGGTTTCAGAAAATATTCCCTCTATTTCAACTGTATCTATACAGTATATTTTTTCTCCCCCTCCGTCTCCCCCTCTACCCACCTCCCTGTCTGTCTCCTCAGCAGCACCAGGATAGTGGACTTAAGACTGTCAATTAGGGTTAAAAGGCTCCGAGGGTGGTGGAGAGCAGCCGAGCACGACGGCTGGACCTGGCACTGCACCTGATGCCTAATAATGAAAATTGACAGGGCTTGTTTTTAATTCTCCTGCTACTCGGGGCCATATTGCTTGGGAGCACAATACAGCCAGAGGCTGAAAAGCCACACCTTCAGGCAGATTTCTCCATTAGCCTTCTACTCCCTCACATGCATGCTGGAGTGCAAGTGTGTCAATAATATACAAACCTTGAGTGCCAGTCAAAGCCAGCTAATGAAAAACACCCCACTCTGTCTTGGATGAAAGCAGCACAAGTGCAGCATTATGTTATTCTTTCTCCCAGTAAACTCAAATGGAGTCTGTGAATAGAATAATATGTGATCCCACATCAAATTCCGATAATAAATCAACACTCACCTTGTACTGTATGTGCTGCTCCTATTCAAATTATACAGAAACACCTAACCAAAGCTTTAAAGGATTAACAATGTTATCCTTGACAGCCAGGGAATGTGGCTTGCACAGTGCATCTGACGGGTGCAACACACTTTCTACGCTTGGATCTAGGAGACTAACAACAAACAGCCTGAGAGATAATATGTGTAGACTGCAGAGTGATTCTGTTTGGTTTTTACAGACCTGAAAGAAACATATCTTCCTCTTTACAGGCAGGACTCATCCACTTAAATCTGCCTTATGCCTCTCATAAACTCAGTTTGCTTCCATTATCAATAAATGCCCACTTTGAACATACTTCCAGATACCATACTTCTTTAGGTGGACGTGCCAAGCATTTATTTGCTGTGACCTCAAAAAGGAAATAAACTGATAACAATGAGCAGCCCCAAAGTTACTTATGTAGAATGATAATAGAATGGAAGCATAAAAATTTGGCCTGATCACATGACTGAATTTAAGCTTGAGCTTAACCTTTTTGTTGCACCACTTGGGAACAAAATGTGACTCAATGATAAAATGAAAAACCTTGCGAGGCTGCTGGCAGTATTTTGGCTCCCACACTGTCAAAACATCCAATAAAGTAGGTGAGAAGGTCCTGTAGCCAATTAGGGAGCAGTAAAAGCCCAGGAGAGGTTTTATTGTGAAACAGCTTCACAGCAACATCCTCAGATTATTTTTAGCCTCTGCCCCAGAGCGCAGGCTTGTGAAAGGTGTGTGAATATGCCCTTGCCTGGGAAATGTCACGCCCGCACCACAGCATCAAGCGCTGAATTCAGTCCTAGCTTAAGGTATAAAGTCAAAACCATTCTCGGTCTAGAGCTGAACATGTGCGCTCTCATTAGGATCTCTTGTACGTGTAGTGGGGGGAAAAGAAAGGAAATGCACAGATTCTGAAGCCTGCGGCTGACAAATTAGTGGGTAGATGCGCCGCTGTAAGCTTGAACAGACTGTCTGACCGATTAGAGTGACGTTGGCATCTTATTGGTAGACAGCTTTCATCAGGGAACTCAAACACCATGGCGACAACCACATGACAGTGGGTGTGTGTGTGACATACTGTGTCATATTTTGCATGTCCTTATATTACTTTTGTTTATGATAGCTTGCTATTGTTTCATCATGGATGGATACTTTATCTGAGTGACTGTTCGTGGGGAGTAGTCGTGTGTGAGGGTCCTTTGGGTGTCAGTGCATCACTAATTAGCAGTGTGTTAATTTGGGAGTTTTATCATGTTCAGGGTGTGCAGAAGTTCATGAGTGTAAAATCTACTGCACTGTAAACTGTGTGAGTGTGTCATCACAGCTAAAGAGGGAGTTCAAATCTGTGTAAAATATGTCTAGCTTTGTATGGTGGGGTGATAAGGACGTGAGATGGAAATGCACATGTGTGCAAGTAAGTGAGAACGAAAGAGAGACCTCAGTTCATGGTATTAAATGGAGGGAAGCATTCTTTAGCCAGAAGCTCTGAGCACCGCTGACCTCTGCTGTGACCACAGTCATGTTGACTGCAGCTGCACTTCACACATACTCCCCCAGGCCTGATGTGTCCACTATCCTTCAGAGAGGAGACCAGACTATAGAAAGACTTATAGAGTGCAGCCTGGGCACTAAAACAACACCACTGAGTGGTTTATCATTCACGAACAAAGACCCCAACTCGCAGAGCCTGCTTTTCTCAGCTTGTTAACCCACCTGTCGAAGAAGATATGAAACCCAAGCATGCGTGGACAAAAATGAGAATACCTGTGAACAGTGTGTAAAACCAACCATGTCGAAGTTAACAAAGGTGGAACTTGCTCTGCCTTCATGTTTGTCTTGTGTCAGTTTTTTGTGTTTTTGGATGAGAAACAGCATGTGCTCATTTCCCATTCAGCACTGATGTCTTTTTAATTTTCTACCAAAGTGACATAATCATCAATCATAAACGGCCAATGAGTTGCTAAAGTACTTGTGGTCTGATTCATCTGAACACATGAACACTTGTTTATTTGGGCATCTTTAAGGCTAATTGGTAAAGAGGAGTGTCATTGTCTCGTGTTGGCTGGGCTTTTAGTTTTTGCCAAGTATTAATTTCTATATAGTAATTAAGCCTTGGATAATCATATTGTGTAAGTATTCCTCATGGTCCAGTGCAAAGGTTTCCAGCTACTCATTTTATGTACATGTGCTTATGATGTAATGAATCTGGTGCTTAATTTTATGCTAATCAAAGCCCCATTTTCCCAAGGTTACTCACAAAGTCATGTCTTAGTACTTTTTGGGCATTAGACTGAGTTGAAGTTGCTATCAGGGGTATCCGAGGTAATTGCCATTGTTCGGTACAGTAAAACTGACCACAGGTGAGCCGATAATAGGGACAAAAGGCAATGTTCATTATGTTTCCAAGTCATGTCTTTTATGGAGTGGGTGGGATTTGACCACGAGTCTCTATGGGAAAAAAGGTCTTCCACAGCATCCATTATGCCATTCCATAATTCATCAAACACACTGAATTTTTCAAGAAGGGTCTGTCATCATCTTAGATTTTTATCGACAATAGGCTGCCTTGTAGTTCACTGATTGGTTTCCAGACAGGCTGAGCTGCAGATGAGAAATGAACATGAAAAGCTGCGCTAGGATACCTGTCAAATCTGTCAGTTCCCCAAACCTTGTGTGCGCATGGCCCTCCTTATGATGAATTAATGATTAATCAGGATTTTGGGAAAAAGTCTCAGTGAATGATGGAAGAATAATGAGATTGTCTTTGATCATTTTATGTTAACTCATGTCGGTAATTTGTGGTAAGTCCTGTGAATTCAGCCATTTAAATTCAGTGCAAGCTGCAAGCCCATTAAGCCAAAGTCTCCCTCGAAATCTTCCACATCAACAACCCCACCAATGAATCCCTGATATCCGGGAAGATTTGAGTTACTCAAGCCGGCTCAGACACCCGATCCTCACTGTGGACAAACCATTATTATGTCCATGATTGGACTCCCTGTGTGGGAATACCCTGCACTCTCCTCTCTGACTGTGTGAGCCTAATTCTGTGTGGCAGGTCCGGCACTCCACTGCCTAAACACATCTGTCATGTTTTGTCATAGTGACACAGCAACCAGCCGACTCTCACCTCTGTGACAGTGTACACTATATCACACTGCAGATGCATCTCTGTGCATGAACATGTGCAAAAGAGACAGATAGAAAGACAGAGGTGGAGCCGCAGTAGTAATGTTACTTAACACTAAGCTGCGCCTGCATAGACAGCGCAGGATGCCAAAGTGCCAGAGAGCAAACTGAGAATTTGGGAGGAATTCTGAGAGAAGTACACATGACTGAGCAGGTATACAACTATACACTAACAAGAAAACACTTGCAGAAGTACACGCCCGTATTGCATCATTTCCATTTCAAAACCTGCACATGCATGCGCAGGCTTAAAAGTTCAAACGTGGGGCATCCTGCTGGCCCAGCGGTCTGATCTGCACACCTACAGTAACTATACAGCTTCCTCAATCGGAATCTAAGATGGGACTTTTATTCTCTTCCCCCGACTCCTGTCACTCTGTATTGTGTTGTTTAATGAAGGCAAAATGAACAAAAAGAAAAAGAGAACAACAACAAAAACTTCATATCTGGCTTGTGCCCTCTCACACTTGCTTCCAGAACAGAACATAACCACAGCAACATCTGAGAATCTATAAGATATGAAGATAAAAAAGTTGCAGGCCTCCTCACCGCACTGAAACTGCTCTTATTTCACACTCTGTGCAAGACTGCTCTCTTTGATTCACTTTTCTCTCAAGTTGCTCATCCAGTATTGATGACAACAGGAATTGATTAGATAAAACTGGACAAGTGTAACAAATTGGTAAAGTGTGTGTTGCCTTGCGCAGCATGGTATGTTCATCTGGGCCTCTGTTTACCCTTTAGCATCTAAGTCCACAATTGACTTATGGCATTAAACAAAAATGAAAGTGGGTGTCTGAGGAAAAGTTTCATGTTTTATGTCTGTGTTGTTTTTTAAGATGATAAATTCTCTTTTGCTTCTGCCGTTGCCATGGACAGACATACATTACGTAAGACTCGCATGAGAATGATATCTGAAATGAAAATACGGAATCAATAACATAAAAAGTAAATGTGGAAAATAACGCCTCAGCTTTTCTGAGCTTAAAAAATCAACTTCTGTCTCTATATTTTTTTTCTCTCACATTTCTCCCCAAACACACACACACACACACACACACACACACACACACACACACACAGACAGGGAGAGAAATAGAGTGTAAGATGGAGAGTTGTAAAAAAATAAAAAATAAAAAAAGTATCAAATAAAATAAGTGGGAATGGGTATGTAAAGACTTACCATGGTAGAGCTTATTTAAGAGGAGCCATCCAGATATGGAAGACAACCTCTTTGTGGTGGAGAGTTCCTGCAGGGTGTTCAACTGGATTGTGATTGGCAGTAACCCCATGGATTATCTTAGCATGGCTACAGTTAGTATTGTATCTCTCTGGAGGCGAATACATTTTATTAGTGGCTCTTGATATGAGCAACACATCTCTTAGGAAAGTGCATATCCACATGCTCCTTAAGCTCTGCTAATTCACCCATCACACTGTGGAAAACAGAAATGTTAATAAATGAAGATGTCCGAGAGGACAGCATGTGTGTACGAAGTGCAGGGGTCAAGTGTGTGACATTATGTCATTTTTGTTCGTTTGTTTTTATCCCTTGTGCGACACACCACATGGAGCATTTTTTAGCTGTAATTTTTATTTTTCTTATTTTCTTTTCTTTTTTGTTTAATTTTTAGTTTTGTGACCTGGTGATTTGAAATCAAACAATATCGGTAAATAAATATAATATCTTTTATTTGGAAAGAAAACCAAGAACAGGGATACGTAGCAAACAAAACTGCAGCACTCTCATTGCCGTAAGAAATAAGTCTGCATTTTGCAGAGACTGAGCTATTGTTTGTGCAGCATGCCGGTAGGCAAACACATTTAAGTCCCACAGGTACTGTGGTCCCCGTCTTTTGATAGTGGACTTAAAATAACCCATTTTAAGAGAGGAAGAATTGTGATTTTAGAGGCGCTGTTCAAACTGTAGGGAACAATGTGCCTGAAGCCAAAAAAGTTGCCAGCAAAGGCTCTTTTGATCATTGAAACATGCATGAGGTCGTTTACTTATTGCACCGTCGCTTGTAGGCTGTCCGTTTTAATGCGAGCATCAACCACAGGGTTTCTGAGAAATGCACATGGGTAGACATGAGTCTCCATTGTCAATGCTAAGCACTTACAGTACAAAGACAACAAGCTAAGTTGAAACACTTGTTCCCAGTGGCCAGGCAGCATGAATGACAGGGATGAAGCAATGAAAGCCAGTGTCACTCAAGATTTTCTTGCCTGTCATCAAAAATGTGGTGCCTGTCATCACATCGAAGAGACAATGGGGCACAGGTGGAGTTAAAAGTGGGAACGGCTATGGATGGAGTTAACTGTGACTGACAGGAAGAACAGAGCAATTACAGTACCTGCCAAAGGTTTTGAGTTCACTAGAGGTGAGGATAATTGAGGAAGCAACATGTATCTGTTCCTTTAAATCTTTCCATTTCAATCGCTGCATGTTTTTTGTCAGATTTTCCCTAGCCACTGATATTCTTCCTGCCTCACCATGTCAAGTAAAATGGTTCAATTACGCTCAACAGAAAACAATGGTTCTCAGTCTGCGTTCAAGTGCCTATTACTTCCCATCTAGATCTCCCAGAATGCCTGACTTATCATTATTCTCTCCTTTACAGCCAAGAATCAGCAAATAGAAAGAATATGCTACCTTAGTTTTTCCTTCTTCCCAAAGTTATCCCTCCCAAATATGTAAAGTAAGTCACTGAAGTCCTTTGATTGCAAAGTGGTATTCCCTAGGAGGGCTATTTTCATACCCTCTATGCTGTGTATGGAAAACATTGAATGATGAATCTCAGGTACTTCCCACGCTGCTCTTTGGTAAGTTAAAAGAATCAAGAGGTCACATTCAGAGCAACGGCACCTCCGAGTGTTCGGGCTCTCTAAGCAGCAGGAGACAAACATGGCCCGTCTCCAGGAACACAAGATGGCAGAGGCAGATGGCCAATTACATCCCATAATGCCTAATTGTAAATGATGAGGCAGGTGTCAAATTAGGCCTACCTACAAATGAATGGGAATTCACAACACAGCTCCCGAGCTGAATATATTCTGTAATCTGCAAGAGAGACAAAAGGGACTGCTATGAATTCATACATGCATAGACAGTTGCATGAAATAAACATGTAAGTTTTCAAATGCCCAGTAAAGAGCATCAGCTCCTGTTGATGATAGATGATGGGTAGTGAGTTCACAGAGGTGCATTTCACTCAGAGAGAAGGTGGCAGAAGTGTAAATATCACACCAAGAGCTGCTCAGAGCAATCCTCAGGAAACACTGACCTCTGCACACATGCAAACCAGGAAATGCTTTCAATGTGTGGTGAAATTTCACAGTAAGTCTCACATCAGATAAGCCATAGTACCTCCAACATTTCATTTAGAGCTCGAATATATATTTTTCAGCATTTGAATATATATATTTTTGTTTTTTTGTCAAAATGTGTAGCTGTGTCTTTGTAGAGAGGAAATGACGATGATTCCTGATTTATGTATTCATACTTTCCTGTGGTCCAAAGCTGTCACCAGTAGCTGAAACAGTGAAACACTTGAAACAGACAGTTCAGACATTCCCCCAACCCCCCTTTTCTCACATTTTTTAACTTTCATTTCCTCAAAATGGTCAGTTTACTCATCATGGAGAGCAATTGTATAATGTCTTTTGTGGCTCTAACATCTAAGGAAATAACCAATGATGTCATCAAGGTCACGTTCAGTTAGCCTAGCTGCATGGAGATGAAAGATTAGAGCAGGGGAGGTCTAATGCAAAACACTATGGAGTTGCATTATGAGATGTATAGGACCAGCATTTAGGAGGCTTGACTAATACCACAGGCTAAAGTATGTTAGACTGTGTTGCTTTGAGTTTGACCATTCTTTCCTTAATTTCTTTGGTGGAAGCCCCCATACTTTATTCATGTGCAACAGAAAATCACCGGGGTGCCACCATTTAAATGCTGTTCTTTTCAGAGAAAATGTGTAGAAAGATTTACAGCACTGTTATTGTGCCAAGGGCATGAAATATACACTTGAATGGATAAAAGCTGTCAGCTCTAACAAACAACAATATGGCTCTGCACTGAAGGTGTTTGGACATCAATGAGGCACTCAAGGTCGTTGCTACATGGCCTAAAGTGGGCACTTTGATTGCCTCAGTCAGTTAACCAAGTCTGCATTGCTTTCTCTCTATTTGCTCGTCGCTCTCCCCTCACAGGTCACTGTGTCCGCATTCTCCTCCTCGTCCTCCCAAACCTGATTATTGCCTCTCCATCCAGACACAGTCACTTCTGTTAATTAGAACAAACCTTTTAGTCACTGAACATACATCTTCTTTCCAAGACCAGCCAAGACCGAAGCAGGCTTGCCACAGACCATCATTAATTTGAAGTGTCTACCCTTTCTGTCTTTTTCCAACCCCTGCCACCTCTCTATGGTGGCAGCACAGCTCCTGTCTAGAAGCACTGAGCTGCTAAATGGCCACAACCAACCGTCCGGAACGACCCGGCAGTGAATATTAAAAATCCATCAGGCAGCAAATCAACAAGCCAGTACACGGCAAACACTATTATTTTCATATGGTGCTAGTGTCACCCTTGGCCCTCCATTAACACTGCAGCGTTATAAAGAAAGTGAATCAGCGCCATTATTGCGTCTGAGAAGCAACAACCTATTAGGGACTTTTGACCTGCTGGTTCAACATTCTGTCACGGCTGTGTGACGACAACCATGCTGAGAAAAAGAGAGTGCGTGTGTATGTGAGAAAGAGAGGGAGAGGGTTAAAAAGCAGAGAGAGCAAATCAACCAACTTCAGAAGGACACCCAGAGCTGAGGCAGAAAAAAAACACAGGAATTCTGAGAGCCTTGGACAAAGAAAAGATGTTGATTGCTTGCACTGGTAGCCAAAGGTTGTCCCTATAAAAGCTTGCCCTTTCCAGAGCAGTCTGGCCTCTCGCTCTTATGAGCACGCTCATATGCTTTTAACGATGCTCTCTACCATCTCTGCGTTCAGCCTTCACCACAGGAAAGCGCTTTTCCATACCCCCCCACCCCAGAGGAACAAACAGATTTGATGAAGTTGCACAGCTTGTAGAGATCTTCTGGGGTTCCTCACTCAGCCAGGCCTGGTGCTGGGTGGGGTCACGCAGGTGGAGCTCAGGGAATTTTGGTCGTACAGGGCAAACACACAGAGGGCAGACAAAGATGGGAAACTGAAATAGAACCAGAACTCTTACTGCTTGATGACCTCAGTGTCACAATGCGCTGTTGGAGACAGCAGACAAAGACAAATAGAGGAACAGAGAAAGAATGAGACCAATTATCTGTACACACTGTGATTGTGATGCTGTGATTGCTGAATTCCTGTGTGATAATAATTAATAATAATTTGTATCTGCTGCCCAAGAGGAAGGCGAGATCATTATTATCACTACGCAAAGTAACACAATCTTTGAGCCTCTTGTGTCACGACAATAGCTTTGAAAAATATTCAAATGAAAACTAAATGAACAAGGTCTATTCTTGAATGTATATTCACATAAAGGTTTTGTGAGATAACTTTTACCACTGCTGCTGCTGTTGTCCATGTTTCCTCTTAACTTAACCTCTAAGTCAGTAATGTTTTGTGCATATCCAGTATTTATACCACTGTTTGGTTAAAATGGGCTCCAGTAAGTTGCCAGCATGCTCTCAATGCCATGCATAACAAAGAAACAGCAAATCCCCAGGCAGCTAGCCTTGGGCAAAGGACTATGTCCCCCTGACCCACTCCACATGGCCAGCTGAGCGTCCCACATTGCCTGCCCACTCCACAGCATATGGAAGTAAAGTGCTGCCAATGGTGCAAATGGTGGTTTAGATCCATCTGAGCGCAACTGTCACAGCGTGGCACCTGGGGCACGAGTCTCCTCAAGCTAAACTACAATCAGGCCGTGGGTGCATTGAAGAGAAACTGCTGCAATACACCGCAAGCTTTTCTCCTCCCCTCCAGCCGCCTTGATAAGCATTTCATCTCTTTCAATCTTCAAAACCATTTGCACTTAAAAAAGGGGACCACCCTGCATTGTGTGTAAAGTTTGGTGTTTTTGTTGATATATACTTCCAAGTCTCATAAAGGGAGTAAATTGGATTTTGAAATGATTACTGTACATGTTTTTTGACACAGTATCCCTTTTTGTTCTTATGCAAATAAATGAACAGCGGCCGCTGTCTCTGATGCTCCCTCTCTTCCCGCCACAGGGCAGACATTAGTGTCACTCTCCTCAATAGAGGCATGTCATAAAAGACACATCAATAACCAGAGACATCTCGATGTTCTCCATTATTATTATTCTTTAATGCAAGCAGAGGCATGATTTAATGCCTCGCACATTTTTCTCCTGCCTGCTGTTGCTTATCTGGGGAGTTTCATTAGCATACAAAGCCCTGTTTTAGTGGTGGGGGGTTTGTGGTAGATAGCAGCCAGCCAGTTAGCTCATCTTACTAACCCCCTTTGTGTGCATTTCTTGCTGCCAGGGCTAAAGATGATGGTTTTGTAGCACGTTTGGGAGGCTCTGTCACATTAATCCTTCCCACACACCGCTCTAAAGCCAGCAGCGCACAATCCTACTGCAGAGTTTCTCAGATGGCCCCAGATACTGAAAGCAAGAGGGTCGAAGACAAACAGCATCTGGCAAAGGAAAAAAAGACGTTGGGCAAAGGTAAAAAGTCATTCAGGCATCTGTGCTTACTCAGCTGAGTTTCTGTGTATTTGAGAGAGGGGGAGAGAGCTGCAGCAGGAATATAAACTCTGCTTAGATGGGCGGTTTTATTTTGGGGAAATCATTCCACGCCTTTCATAACAGGACTCATAAGGCATCTCCTCCTATTCCATCTGGGAGATGGGGCTGGCTTTTTTTGTATGCCACGCCTGTCATGCGTTTGGGGGCTGCAGTGTAAACTCGCTGCCAGGCTTAGCCTGAAAAACGCATCTCTATGCAGGGAGCTGCTGCCTTCAGCAGCATGGTTGTTGTCTGCCCTCATCCTTCCAAGTATCTCCAGCATCTTCAAGCCCCTCCAGCTTTCTGTTACCTGAATGGGAAGCATCTGCAATGTCAGAGGGAGACAGGAGCCGCAGACACACAGTCAACAAGCTTTCGTTTCTCCTCAGCCTTGCCTCCCTAACCGTGACGAGTTCTTTCACCCTAACAGAAACAAGACAGCACGCACACATACACACAAAATTATAGAGAGCCAAGAAAATATGGCAGAATTTCACAAATTCAGACTGGAGGCCCTCCAAAGAGCAGAGGAAAGTTTAATTTATCATGAATAAGTCTGACTTAATTTATTTTTCTGCCCCCTCTTGTTTACTGGATCGGCCCTCGTGCCAATTGGTCAACTCAAACCAACACAGCACCACTCTTTCAATGATACTGCTTAATATGACTGCAAATAGCACTTTTCCATGGCAAATAGCTGCACCTGTGACCCGCCATCACCAGAGTGAATTGGTTTCACTTTGATTTGCTCATACAGTACCTGATATGATACTATAGTAAACCTAAAATGTCAGTTTGCACCAGGCGCTGTGATGTCAAGACAGGGCATGTTTGTAATGTGTTTAAAGGTGAGTATTGTAGATGTTTGAGGGTGCAGTGGGAATAAAAAGGCATTCATTATAATGTGTTACCTAGCTCAGAGGAAGAAGTTATATGAGGTGTATAATGACATTTACCGCTAGTACAGAACGCTGGGAATATATCTAATTACCAGGCAAATCATCAAGGAGGCTGTGGGCTGCTTCAAAAGCACAGCAAAAGACAGAGGTCACAGAAGAGCCAGAATATTCAGCTGCGTGCAATATCTGCCTACATCAACGCTGGATGTTTGTGTCACTACTGTACATTCCTGTGCTGCTCGCACCCAAACATGTGCAGCGTGCACTCACACAAAAGGTTCCCCGTGGCTAATGCAGCTGCTTGCTTTAATAACTTGCATTAGAGGAAGCACATCCCTGGAGGGTAGAGCTCCAAGATGAAGTCTAACGCTTCCATCTCCCTAGGTCACAGCATCCTATCCTTCACACTGGCAAGCCAACACTTGGACATGGAGTAAATCTAGGGCACTGCATGCTCATGTTCGATTTTTATCATACTTGTGTAAATTTCCTTCAACGCTGTAAAGTTATGCCTTAGCTGGCTTAGGGCGCGAGGTGAGTGTGCAGAAGTAGTTACTGCATGGAGTGTGCATATGTGCGTGCATTCTTGATCTTCGCAGGAAATCTGACAGGCCAGTGTGCCTGCGGATTAGAGGGGCCTCTGTTTGGGTGGCTGCATAATTAGGACAACTGTGTTGACAGTACTGCAAAGTGGCCCGCTTTTCCAACTCTGCAAATTTCCCCCTTCTCTGCTCCGTCCCTCCACTTCCTAGGCCTTCCCACATTAAGCCCAGCGTTGGAACAAAACCTACCTAAATGAACTGGTGATGGTTGCTGGTACGTGAGAAAAATTCAGCTGTAAGTGTGGCAAAGTGCAGGGGAGCGAGTCTTGCAAATGAACTGAACTAGCAATACTGTTATGTTAGGTGCCATACAGGCTGTGTGGTTGAAGAGTCCTGGGTTTACAGCAAGTTCTGGCTCCATGTTGTCTCCCTCTCAATTTTTCTTATAATAGTCCACGTGAGATCAGCTTGAAACTTTAAATTGTCTGTAGTTGTTCACTGCATTTTGTTTGCTTACATTTTAACCCTGTCATAGACTCACAAGTTACCAAGAGTTCTCCAACCAGCCTTTCACCTTATTCATGCTGGCATGGGCGTCAGCTCCTTGTGACCTTGAGCGGAAAATAGCTGCTTGAATGGATCCAAGGATTCACGAGCACAGGTTTAAAGGCAGTTATTCCTGTGAAAGACTGGATAAGAAATGTACAGAGTTGAATAAAGACCGAGTTTTTTTCATCTCTCCGTTTTTTCACCACGCTGCAAGGAGCCCAACATTTTAATTTCACCTCTCTGTGTCTGAGTGAGATGTTTGCTTTCATCAAAGATTGGGATCTGAGCACAAAGCAAACGTATCTCTTCAATCTTTTTTTTTTTCTTTTTCCATTTATCTTTCCCAGCTGCCCCCTTATTTTCCTTTTTGAGGCCCTCAGCAGAGAGAAGAGACTGCGACAATTCCACAGGGAACAGTTGTCATACTTACTGTAAACTACAACAACATGTCTAATTGAGCTGCGCAGCTCAGTGCCATCCTCTTGCCAAAACCAGTCAGGAACTGCTCAATTGAACTGCGAGTGGAGACCCGTGTGTGTGTGTGTGTGTGTGTGTGTGTGTGTGTGTGTGTGTGTGTGTGTGTGTGTGTGTGTGTGTGTGTGTGTGTGTGTGTGTGTGTGTGTGTGTGTGTGTGTGTGTGTGTGTGTGTGTGTGTGTGGGTGTGTGGGTGTTTGGCTGGCTGTTAAAATGAGGAATCCTGGCTGTGCTGGAATGCTCTGTGGCAAGGTCTGTCGGCCTGTTGTGCTCCAGGTAATAGCTGACATTTCTTCATTTGTGCACCTAATTGCTGATTTACACTGCCTCTAATGACATGTGAAGTCAGATCCAGACTCTGTAATGGGCAAGGGAATCTAGCCAGAAGTGTCCAAACAGTTCACTCTCCCTTCCTGTCTCTCCTCCCTCTCTCTCCCTCTCTGTCTCTTCCACTCTCCTGTAGCTGCCTGACATCTTCTCTGCATCCTTTATTTATGCACTCTTTCATCAGTATGGTGTTCTCCTGGCAAAATGCCAAGTGAAATTGTCACTTAAGATCAGAGATGAGTTTATCTCTCTCTCACTCTTTTTTTTGCTTTTTGCTGTCTTCACATCTTTCCAATTCCTTCATGGGGTGACTTGTGCAGTCCCTGCATGCAGAGTCTAACAAACGGTTTAGAGATCAGTTGACTGGAAAGAATGGAATGCAGGCTGGCGGAAAGCGAGTCAATGGCTTGGCTTAAACTGACACTAAGCAGAATAACATTATACACCATTTTCCCCTTGCATTTAGTGAGGATTATGAATTTGTGAAATAGGACACAAAATGTTTTGTTTGTGATTCGGCGAGCAGAGCAGTACAAAATAAATACTTTCTGTATGAAATATATTGCAATCTCTGACATAATTCAGTTACAACATTACTGGCGGGTACCATCGTCCTCTTTTTATGTGGTTAGGTGGAAACAAAGAGATGGAGGGAGAGATCAACCATTTATTACAGCATAAGGCCCAAGTCATTTCCTGGAAATGAACATACACTGGGGTGTGATATATGGGATCCCCTCTTCCATGTAATGGCAATCTAAGTGTCCTTTATGATTTCATTCAAAATCCCTCGTCCTTGTGTGGTGCAACTAAACACATTAAGGCAAAATGACGGATGGTCCCTATGAGTGTAAGGAAAGCTTAGGGTGGAGGGTACAATATGTATTCTCCACCCGCAGGGGTGGGGGATCGGAGAGTTCCTATTAATTATAGTGATAGGAAATTGCCCCACTGCATATTGTTCAGGTTCGCTGGATGAGCACTGCCATGGTTGCATGCATGTGCATATGTGTGTGATGGCACTGTGGCATGCCAGTGCTGCACTAAACGAAGCTGACTTTAATGGCTGCCTTAATGAAATACCCGGGCGCTAATTAAGCCCTCTCCACATTGGTGGGGACAAGCTAGATTCAGTCTCTCTCTCTCACTCTGAGTTCCCTAAAGGCCTGTTCCATCTCTTCCTTTAGGACGTGTTGCCTTGACATCTAAAAGCTTTCTCTAATGGCTAAATTGTGTCTGGCATGTATGTTTGTCTGTGCCAACATATGCTCGAGCAACGGAGCTTTGATAACACAAAATCTACTGTCAGCTTCTTTCATGAGCGCTGAACCGATGCAGGTTTGTTTGTTTTTTATGCTGATCAGGAGGCTTTCTTAATGGAGGATATCATTGATTGGAATAATATTAGGTTTGTTATTTTCTAATTGTTTTTGCTGCACTTGCTCAGAAGCATGTCTTTTGTGACACAGCAGGCTGAGAATCTTGTTTGTGAGTTTATAATTCATAACATGTCTGTCTGTGACTCATGTGTTCAACCTTTTGATAAGGGAATGACTTTGCTAAGCATAACATCGTGACTATGAGAAGCACGTTGAGTGACCTTCTGAGTGTTCTTTAGCAATGTGACACAGCACAGTGACATCCAGACAAAGTGACTCTTTAGATATTAAAGGTTTTGGACATGCGCACACCTAGCAGTGATTGATGGTCCCACAGATGCAGCTGTGGCATGTTTTCATCTTCCTCACAGTCAAACAGGAAAAACAATCATTCTCCACCCTCACCTACAGTAGAATAACAAAATTAATTGCAAAAACACCTTAATGAATGTTTCACTGTTGTATGGGCAAATCATCAGTAAATATATTATAGTGTGATAAACAGCCTCTGTTTGCTTTTTTCAGTTTAATTGGCAGCTATGACCTTCAGCAGCGTTGAAGTGCAAAGCAAATGTTTGATAAAATCGGTCCACATATCTCGACAGCAGTGTTTCTTCTCTTCTCCCCTCTATTTCATTTGGCTCGCTTTAATCATGTTTCTCTGCTAGCTGTCACAAGTAAATAATGAGTAGACTCAAGATGTCTTTGATTTGCAGGGCCTTACCCGGGTCACAGCTCAATTGGCACAGACAAGAAAAAAATCAGCCCATTTGCTGAGGGCTCATTAGGAGCCTTGCAGCGTGAAGCCAGGGTCACTGGATGATATGGAGTCTTTTTATTCAAAACCCCTTGATCCTGGAGATCACGGAAATATGCTCCGCTATGATGGCAGGAGAGAAAGGAACAACTTCTCCAGATGACAAATTATATGCTTTGGGGTTGGAGAAAGAGAGAGACAGAGGGCAAATGCAGGCAGACAGAGGAGAGAAAGGGGGAGAGGACATAATCTACACCTATTTGCCTCCAAAGCCTGCAGATGATTTGCCTCAGACCTGGTTTTGATGCATGCGGCCCACAGATGAGGCAGCTGGCAGATATATGCTGTAGGTAAGAAGGCTATTCGATCAACATTTTCAGAGGGATATCAACATCAGTGTTTGACAGTGTCCTGTTCAGATGAAAAATGCAAATAAATCATTTCTATCTCTCCGAGCCAGCTGTGAGAATGAAAACAAACAGCCATTAGCAAAGCAGAAGCACAGTATCTGCCCTTGTTATGCAGGATTGTTGTAAACCTCACATCTGCCCTTTCTGCGTGCTCTCTGCTCTGTTCTATAATGTAGATAGGATCGTATCACTGATTAGGTTAGGATGGTTACTCTCAAAAACACTGGCTTCAAGCAACAGGGCTGTGCTATGGCTCTCTGTCTGGACTCCCCATGCTAATCTGATTCACACGGCCACTCAACTAATATCACTTCTCAAGGCTTGTTTCTGTCTGGCCTGGTACAAAATAAACAACATCAAAATCTGCACTCACATATACACTTACATACCGTGTCCGTATGTGTGTGTGTGTGTGTGTGTGTGTGTGTGTGTGTGTGTGTGTGTGTGTGTGTGTGTGTGTGTGTGTGTGTGTTTGTGAAACATGACTTATAGGATTAATGCTGATCGATGAATAGATCTGCAACAGGCTTAATGCAGGAAACATGGTGACATTTGGTGCATCATTAGGCACATCATTCCAACAGCTGTAGAAGAAATTGTGCTGTGGTGGCCCAAAAGAAATACGCAGAGCAAGAGGTCCTTGTTTTCCTTTTTTCTGATCTGCGTATATTATGCCGCACTAGCGTGTGCCTGAATAGTCAAGTGGATGGATTCACACGGGCACAAATGTTTTCAGCTGAAGTGGAACTTAGTCGAGGGAGGCTTCTATAAATAGTGCTCTTTTTAGGAATGGTAGAAAGTGTCTTTTCTCAAGTTATCACCCTCTCCACAGAGCTGTTTTCCAGTAGCCTCAGCCCCCCATTCTTCATCCCTCTCATCCCTCTCCCTGCCCATTCTATTCATGACGACTTCATTACCTCGGAGATGCAGGGATACCAGCAATAATTATTCATAAAAATTTGCACCTGCAAATTAATGGAGAGGGATTATGCATACTGCTTTGCCCGGGTAATGTATTTGAAGGCATTTTTAATGCAGGGTAACACCGGCACACAGGTTAGGACCTGCAACCTATTATTCATATTCAGCACTATTTCACCCAAGGTTAAATGTGGGTATGAAAGAACAAAGTGGTAATAATGGTGTCACTACAAGGGATATATGTTAATGCTCACTGCTCATTTAAGTCAGAATCCCTACTTACATGCAGCACTCAAGAATTTTTCCTATCAGGCACTCAGCGTTTGGTTTATAAATTCTTTTCTTTATTTACCGGGGCTTTGGTGGAAGTAGTTTGCAATTCAGTAATAAATTGTCCAGAGCTTAAAACTAAAAATAAACGGTTCTGGGCAACTTTATCATATGCGTGTGAACATCGCCATTAATCTGTAGCTAAGGGTATTTTGTCTTGAATTGTGTATGCTACTGAATGGAGGATTTCACACCGCATGTGTGTGGTTTTACAGTCTGTGGCTGACCACAGTAATGACACCTACTGTCAGCCTCTGCAGATTAAGTCTGTTCTATTCCAACACGTCCTTATACTTAAACCACTGAATCGGTTGACGACCAATGACTCCATGTATGACCATTACCAAAACAAGACATAAAACTGTTGGAGAGTATTGGCAGCAGAAATACTGGACCGGTCCTTCGTCACACTGGACCTTTGTTGTCAGATAGTTAACGTTGTCAAACAGTTGCAGTTTGCTTAGCTTTAAGCAATAAACCTACTTGGTTATGTTTAGGAAAAGATCATGGTTATGGTTAAATTTAGTATGTTACTGTGATGTACAAGATGGAACTTAAGTGTGTTGTGTAATTTAAAATAGGTCCATGTTGACTTTTGGTTTCACATGGTACGAACAGCAGTCTAGTCTTCTGGATTAAAGTCTGTGTTTGATGCATCCTTTCACCCCACCTTCCTCCATATGCAGACTTTCTTGCGCTTTACACTACGTCACCTGACTTCCTCTTTTGCACCAGTCATAATTATTATGGCCACTAGAGGTCGTAACTTGACAAAAAACGTAAATAGCTAGTCTATTCAGTTGTCTGCGAGTTGTATGGCAGCAGTGGGAAAAGGCTGTGAAAAGGTTGGGCTTCAGCTAGAGAGACATCGAGAAAGAAATTGAGACACAGGGAGTCAGACAGAGTCTGAGGAAGCTCAGGACAGCTCAGGTTGTGACATGTTAATTGCTCCTCTGCAGCCAGGTGCAGGAGAGAGTTGTCATCCTGTAGGGTCTAAAACTGCCTCGGAGTCATATCTGCACTCTTCTTCATTCACACCTAAAGGGTAACACTGACACAAACAAACACCACTACACACACTCATACCGCCCTCCCTCAACACACACACATGCACTGCCTGCAGTAGCATAACAGAATCTGATGTTTATCATCCCAAAGGGCATCACATCACATCACCAGTCCAACTCACTCCAACTGATTGTAACAAACTTGCTAACTGAGATGTACTTGCAGCCTCACCTTCCCATTCCACTGTTCGTTTGTAGCCCTTTTTGAACAGCAGGCAATGTACCTTGTACAATGTACAATGTACTCTTTCAGGTATTTGCATACGTTCAATTTCATGGCCTTGATTTCTGTCCCCTGAACATCCCTCAATTATGGTACTTTCTAATTATCAAAGCAATGCCAGAGTGGAGATTCTAGTACTGAATGTTCCTGACTTTTTAAACCCATGAGACTGTTAGATCATATTTTTAATGATTGCATTCATCGAGTACAAGCCTGTAAGAAAGGCATTGTCAAAGAGGTCATGCAAGGCAACAGGAGAGAAGTCACACCGTGAGGACTATCTTACTAAAGGTCGAACTGTCAGTGTGGGGCAGCCACTCTAATCTCCCCTGACCTGACCTTCAGTGGCAGAACATCATCTCCATTAGTGTCTACAAAAGCAGCATTCCATTTCTATATGCAGGCACATCCACACAGTATTTATATGTGTGTATGTTTGTGCATACGCATGATATTGTTCATTGTGTGTGTCTGTGTGAGAAAATTGCAGAATTTTCCAGCTTGCAACTGGCATCCAGCCCAGCAGTGGGACAAGCTCTGACAACGCAGGCAATGGCAGCCAAAGGTAATAGCCAAGGGTAACTACATGAGTGACCAGGCAAAAAGCAAGTGTAGAAGAGCCTTTAAGAGGCCAGTAAAAACTGCAGAGGACCATGACTGCTTCTTGTTGAGAGGGCCTTTAATTGGTTTAGAACCCATGTCATCACCACTGAAAGTGGTTTAAGATATGCCTCCACAACCCAATAGCCATGCACACTAAGTGGAGAGGTGGTGAGGACCCACCCTGGATTATGAACAGATTTAAATGGAAGATCGTTTGATATAATGAGGTATAGCTGGTCCCTGGAGAGAACTCCACAGTAGATGGCACAGTTTTATGACTGCTTTTCATGCTTGGCATTCTGGCTGGTCTATATTCCCAATGAGCTCTCAATAAGGCAAAGGCAGTCAAGGATGTTTCCCCACTCTAAAACCCATAGTAGTAATTTAGTCTTCTCTCTCTCTCTCTCTCTCTCTCTCTCTCTCTCTCTCTCTCTCCTTTGTATGGTGTGCTTTTTTCTAGTGGAGCTAAACTGTGA
The DNA here is from genome assembly GCF_039877785.1 of Chaetodon trifascialis. Lineage (NCBI taxonomy): Eukaryota > Metazoa > Chordata > Actinopteri > Chaetodontiformes > Chaetodontidae > Chaetodon > Chaetodon trifascialis. Next base: position 11,495,593 of record NC_092064.1, read on the forward strand.
GTAAGAGGCATTGGCAGTAACCTGACTTCCTCTAATGTTAATGAGATACAAAGTGTGAAAGGAAATATTCAGTCACACATTTCATCATCTCTTGTTGAGCCAGTGGGAGTTGGTCGGCGAACTCCAGAGATTCTTTTTTTATTATTATTGTCATTGGACCTTATAATGTCTGTCCATTCTTAAACAGCTCAGCTTCCTTGGTAAACACCTATTCGACATCCAGTTGAAAATGTGGAGGGGGCAAAGTTGTGAAGAGAACAGCGCCTTGTTGATTTTTGATTTTTTAAAACCAAAGGTTAACCTGCAAGGGTTTTACCTGCACAACTAAAGCTGGCGGGAGCAAAGCTGATATCTAATTAGAAAAATAGGAAAGAGTTAAAGGCAGAGACAATGTTGGGTGGGGGTTTACACGTCGCAGTGGGAGGAGTGTGGGGGTTGAAAGCTTTTCCCCTATTGGGAGCTGAATTATAGCCCCAGGCAATGCTGTTGGCAAAAGAAAGTTCAAGAGGTGTGGAAAAAAGGAGAGAAGTAGACTTGAAAAAAGGCTTTCTTGAGGCTTCACAGTCTAGTAACCAGGATGCTGAATTGGATGTGGCGAAGTGCCCCGAGGGTGGCTAGGGGCGCTGAGAGACAGTAACCTGAGATGAGAGGTACCTGAGCCTCAGCATCAAACCACTCCTGTGATCCACTGAAGACTGTGGTTTCTGTGTCCCTTCGCTGATTTCCAACAATGGCCAAAACGAGCGATCCTCACAGTCTGGTGAAGCTGTTCTCGCTGGTCTTCATGGACACCAACTAAGCAGAGTGAATTTAGGTTGTGTTTTTTCGCTGGGCTTCTTTAATACAGGTGCTTTTGGAAAGAAAAAGTCCTCGCTGCCTTTGAAAATGTGTTATATTTTGACTTATGGGTGAAAAGTGTTCCTTTTTATTTGCAAAAGGGAATGTTTATAGCATCTGTGGAAGGCAGAACATTTCAGAAAAATATGTTTGACTAAGGTGAAGGTCTTTCTGCTTGGGTAAAAAAAAGCCTTCTCTTGAGTCAGGTGTATTTATTTCCATTTAAGCAAAGTAGTTTGATAAACAGCTCTTTAAACAAATGGATCTGTTTAGAATATTGTGTGATTCCAAAGAGGAAATGCTGAAAGTAAAACGGAGCATTTTCAATTAGTTTTTAGGCTTTTTGCCCACAGAGTTTCTGGCAAACCTTTTTCTATCATTACCCTCCCATTTATATTACTGCCTTAAGTCCCCTAAATCCTACAACTACTGCATCTCGCACAGCTGTGCACTTTTATGGCATTTGCTAATGTACTGTAAATGACATAAAATATGACAAGCTTAGTTTTCTGCCAGCTCTTGCTTTTATATCATTTTTTACACCATTTTGAATTCCCATTTATTTATTTGAAGGCAGGTGTGATTTTATGTCCTCTCCATGGCTGTAAAGTGCTACTTTGAAATGCAAATGAGGCTATGATTGAGAGATTTTCATTGATGAAAGGATGTTGTGTGTGAGGTGACAGTGTGAAAACACGTCCAAGGGGAGATGTTTTGTGGTCCCATCCAGGCCTAGGTGATGCATTGCTGGAGAACCACACATACTTGTAGAGGATGCTCTAGGACACGCTGTTGAGTTCCTAACTCAAGCGCCATCCTTGACTTACAGACTTTGCAGACAGTCATCTGGGCTGGTGCTCTCACCCTAAACCACACCTCTTATAAAAGTTGAATTCCCATTCCAAACACACTACAGCTTTTCACCTTTTTCGCTACTTTAAAGACATTGCCTACAGCTTTCTGGAAATAATTTTTTTTTGTCCATTTAAGGGCAGATTTCAAAGAAAGGCTCTGGGATTCCAAATGAAATTACAGGATAGAGTGTCTGCTTATTGCCTTACATGCACTTAGGTAGAGCGTATACTTGAAAGGTAATGGCTTTCTGCAGTCAAGTATTATGGTGGCTCCCACACTGAAATGGATCTCTTTACTCCTGTCTTGACAGAGTCCTCTTAGTGAAGGTGTGGCATAATGTAGTTCCGACTCAGGCCTCTTATCTCATGTCAGGGGTATCCTGCACACCTTGATAAAGCCTCCTTCCTTGTCTTGTAACAGCATTCCGCTCTGTCTGACAGGTACTATAGCTAGCAGGAGCCTGCCTCTCATCTCTGTCCGCGCACACACACACACTTTCTCTACTTTACCAAAAAGCTTCTTTCACTAATGTAGCAGATAGTGCTTGCAGCGTTGGACATGCATTTGGTTAAATCCAAAGCGTATTCCACTCATCCTCATCAGCCGTGTTTCTATGTAGAGCTGCTGACAGCTGACAACCTGCTTACCAGACATGGGTTAAGTTAAATACTCGCTAATGGAACAATGGAGGTTGTCATTAGAGCCCTGTTATTGTCGAAGAGTGGTGGCAGTGATCTATCAGAAAATCAAACCTGAGATGGATTACTGTCTGAAGAGTCGTTTTGGAATTTGATCAAGGTAGGCAAACATGGATGCCAAGGTCCATCATCTAATGGTTGCGGTGGCATTTGTGGCACATCCACCTTCTCTAGCACATATGACAAACACATGAGAGCTTAGAGCCAATAGAATTGTAGAATGACTATGGCTTAACACCACCTGAGCAATGATGTTGAGCCATCTAGTTCCACTGTCTGCAGATATGGACGGACATCCTGGAACTCCACATTTACAGTTTTGTTTTGTTTTGGTTTTTTTTTTGATGACACATTTAGTTTAGTTTAGTTTAGCACATTCAGATAAAATAAATTAAAATATCAGACAACCTATAATCGACACTTACATGATACTCACACAAACATGAATAGGAATAGGAGAATAAAAACAGTTTCCATTCCATTCAATACAACACATTTTGTAATTACAGCTCACTTGACAAGAGAGAGGGCAGGGACCATTACTGCAGCATTCATGAGCATTTATGGTAAAGGCAGAATGCCTGTGTTGCCTGTAATGGCCATGGCTGAGCCACTGATGCTGTGATTTAACCTGGCACTTTGGCAGTGGCGAGCCGCTCCTCCAAATCAAGGCTAAGTGGCGGATTCATCAGTGCCCTGTCGAGATAAAACACTCGCCTGGTGGTGACACGGAGATGAGGCCCTGATTGGGACAAATACATCTCCCTCTGGTGTCAGCTCTCATTCACCGGTCTGAGCGCAGGCTGAAAGAAAGACAAATGTTTTGATTAGGGGTCTCTTTCAATGTCACAGCAGCCAGTGAAGAAGAATGAGATGAGGCTGTCTCCAAGGGAAGCAAATAGTTGAAGACGATGAGAGGAAAATGGATGTCTCCACTGTCTGGAGGGTGTCAAATGAGGATTTTATGAATCAGAGAAAGCTCAGTGAGAGCATCTCTTTTAATGAGACCACATTCTTTTTTTCTCTTCTTTGGAAGATGTGTCAATTCCTTCTTAGCAGTTGTTGAAAATCAGTATATAATAAATAAAATCCTTCAGGAGAGAAACAGTGAGATCATTATGTTAGTCATTCTTAAAGGAGGGAGGGTTATGGCTTTGTCTGCATCACAGTTCAAAGAGCGTTTCCAAGACAACAATTGTCAAAATATCCTGTTTTGTTACCAATAAGCACCGACTTGCTATCATTAACACACTGCTTATCCCCTTATCCTTACAGTGTTTTTACTGTTATCACAGAATTTGATTATGAGTCAACCCACACGAATCCATATTGATATATTTCATTGCAGATAATTACAAGACCATTAATCACTGCAAGTGGATAATTAGAAATTCATCCCAACTGAAGACATGTGAGCAACTGCCATGTCCCTTGAGAACTTGTAGTAGCGGGGCTCTCATCCTTCCTTCTGTATTATTCAACCATTCTTCCCGACCTAATCCACTGAAGTCAACAGGAAATGGGAAACGTTGCATAATTTTGAATTAAGCCGTCTCAGAGGGGAGTTTGTGTTATTGAGATGAGTAATTTGACAGTTTCTTCTACTTCTACAGTATCTATCCATTTAACTATCTGTCTGTCTATCGATCTGCCTGCCTGTCTGATCTTTTGCACTAAAAACATGTGAATCAACAACTCGCCGAGCCTATATTTCTCCCCACATCTCACACGCTCCTGCTGTACCCTTGTTCATCCTGATGCAGACTTAACACAGTGACTTACATAGCTGAACATTTCCCCATAAAGAGCAAAATGGTGATGCCTGTGTTCCACTGCTTATGGTGAATAGAGTGAGAGGGAAAAAAATACAACATAGCTTTGCAAGAGCAGAGAAATCTTGACAGATAGGACACGCTAAAAACGGTAAACAACTCAAAGTGCCATCCCTGTTGTGCTGTGAGAACCTCATCTTGGGCAAAATATTTCTGAGCGCGTGGCTTATTTATGGGACGTCTTTCCTCCCAGTTCACCTCTCCATGGGTTGTCTACTGTAAGAATTTCAAAGCAGAAAAAAAAAAAAAAAATCTAATGCTACCTGAATATGGCCATAACAAAATTTACGTATGCTTATTTATAAACAACAAGTAATTAAGGGATACTTTTCAACTATGTGAAACATTTTATCCTGAGAAATATGATCTGAATAACCACCTCTTTAAAGCATGAAGACTTGTTAGCAACTCCTTTGACTTTTTCCACACCTTTATGCGAAGTGGACACCTCCTCTAAACCGTCCCGACACAGATACATCCCTTTTGGCTTTATTTTCCAAGGGCTTTGATCTGCCTCTTGATTTAATCTTACTCAAAGAGATGAAAAAAAAAAAAAAAGAAAATGCTCCAAGTCTTGAAAGTCAAGGTACACTTTTATCTTGTCAGCCCTACAAAATATGAGTTATGGCTGGACAAAAGGCAGCTTAATGTGGCTTTCTGTGCCTGTGACATATCATGTAATAGAAAAATGGGGCTCTCCCTCAAAATATATGATATACCCTGTTGGGCTAAGGCCCCCTCCACACTGCATCCATCAAACCAGCCACCTGAGTCTGTTTCAAATGCTCATCATCCCTTAATGAACATGATCAATCCCAATGTAGGCTCACTTTGAATATCCTTCAAGGTCCCTCCACTGCATAAACATATTCCCTTTGCAAATCATCAAGTATCTTGACATTCATAGACGCAGTAAAGACTGAAGTGTTCATGTGTCAGCAAAGAGACAATAAGAGAGACTGGCCTTGAGCTCTGCAAACAAACATTCAAACAAATACTTCAGCAACAGAGAGCACTGAAGAGGCAAAAGGTGATGAAGTGGTGAAAGTTGACAAAGAGAGGATGTAATGATGGAGTAGAGAAACAGAAGGGTCCCTTCCTATTCAATCAGGCCCCATCTGAACTCCCAAACTTCTCCTCTTCTCCATCTCCCTCACTCATTTGCATCTCTTTTATGTCCCTGCTCTCCCATTATGCAAACGTGGACACTGAAAATGTAGTCCGGTTTGCAAAGGGAGTCGCTCCATTTCCTCACACTTTTTTAATCAATACCAGTCAGGGGAGGGGGGTAATGTGGTGTTCAGTCGCATTTATGCTAACTAGAATATTTGAACCATTCTCTTTGAACTGTAGTTACCTTGGAAACCAACCCACAGAAGTTGCTGCCTCATAACAGTAATTACAATCAGTGGTCAGACTAGGTCTTGTGTTTCTAGAACAAAGCAAAAGCAGTAAGTAGACCACTTTGTGTGTATTGTTTGATTTCACACTATTTGGATTGGTTGGGGGCTGATGAGCTTGAAGACCTTTACACTTCATTAAAGCACTCTCTCTTTCTTTATCCATCATAGCAGATGTTAAGACGGATTTGTTTGTTTACTGCTCCGGATTTTGGAGGCTGGTCAGGATCCATTCTAAGGCGCTCGATGCCTTGATGACCTTTGGACCTGACTTTATGCAAACAGCCAGAAAAGATGTAGCCTGGAGAGATTTAATAAACCGTTTGTGGTCTCCGATACTCCAGTTTCTCATGTCCATGAAATCTCACTTCGTCTGGCCGTGTAGCTGATGATAAAGCGAGTGCCTGCAAGGCCTTCCCGCTGTTGCCATTTGTAATTTTTAGAAGTCATCATCGGAGGCGATCCGTCTTGATTATGCCTTGGCAACTGTCATGCTCCACTAATGCACAGTGTGAGAGAGGGCATAAATACAATGTCTTCCGGCAGCACTGATGTTTATCTTCTCTGCTTCATGAATTTGCATTCCCGCAGACAAATTTTACTTATAATGGCAGCCATCACAGCACAGATAGGCTTGGCATATTATCAGTCTGCATACAGTGTTTGTTTTATAAGTGGACAGGCAGGACAAAAGGATTTTAACATTCTGATGAGGAGGACAGATTGATAGTATTACATGCCTCCTCTAATGGGCTTGATAGAGCCTTATGAAATATTCATTATTGGTAACTATTGTTGTAACATTGCCAGCTGCATCTGAGGGATTACATTTTTGTATTAATGAAGTTGCATGTAACAAAGCTTAGCTGCAGCTGAGAAATAAGGCATCAAAATCTGTGTCGAAACCTTGGTGAAAGCAGGCTGCAAAATGTAAAAAATTCCAGCATCTGATGAGAGAAAAAAATTAAAATAAAAAAATCCCATGTCTGCAGTGAATACAATGTACCACCCAGAGCAGCCTCACAGTGAATACTATGGCAAATATCTGAGGCCTTGTCATTCCTACTGTTCCCGCTCTCTCTGAAGGTACATGTTTCTTCGTGGTCTCATGTAATTTCTGCTTTTCAGAACACACTGAAGGCAATTTTTGTCAGAATGACTTGAGTTTGTAAAAACTACATGCTGCACCGTTCATGGAGTTTCACTGATTTATTTCAGCTAGGTGAGCTAAGCTATTCATCTGCAGAGTTAGTGCCTGCATGCCCTCAGACTTAATGCTGAGATTAGCGTGCTGTGACATAGCCTGTCTAGTAGTGAGCGCGTGTGTGTGTGTGTGTGTGTGTGTGTGTGTGTGTGTGTGTGTAGTGCACTGGCTTTATGTGCCATGCATCTGTATTTATTGTGTACTAAACACGTGTTATTAGAAATGTGCCAGGTTATGGTTTTAATAAGTTCAAAGTGCCAAATATATTGAAACTGCCCATGTAATTGCCGTATTAAAGTCTTGCAAACAGTAAATTATTCTGAACTAATCAGTATTATTGGATGACTATTGTGAATAAATAAAATTTTAAAACATAGTTGATCGAAGTTTGGATTTCAGTGGCTGTAAACTGGTAATTAGTTGGCTGTTTTTCTGCCAGGTAACTGTCAAACATTTGCAGTAATGCTGCTTTAACACCTCCGGGCGGGTGGAGAAGGGGGTTGGGGTCTCATATCACCACAGGCAAGTTAGAAGTCATTCTTTTATGGTTTCTATCTCTAAATGGACTGATGAATCTCACACCATCATGCTTCACTGACTATGTCAACTTAATGATTATGCTGCAGATAATGAAAGTGCACAAATCACAGCCACTAGACCTTTTGAAAGAATGAGAGAATGCATGCTGCAGTTGCGGGCTTATGAGTAATCAGTGTCTGGTGACGAAGGACAATGTGCGTCGCTGCCTCCGAGGGGTAGGAGGTCTGGTGAAGAAATGGGAGCATGTGCATTAGGCAATTTTCAGTTGGGAGAGATGGAGCTCTAGATCTGTATTGCAGGAAAAGTTGGTTTATATAGAGCTACAGAACACCACTTTGAATAATACATAACTTTCGAAAAGGCTCGGAAAAAAGAGGAAAAGTGTGATCATATGCTTATAAAATACATTTGTGTGGTTCCTGTGGAGTGCAGCTCCCATTTGTGGTTTAAACAAACTAATCAGCAGGGGCCCCTGCAGGGTGAGTGGATGCTATTTATCGTTTGACTTGGGTCTTCGTGGTCATCGCAATAGGATTTATGAGAATATCTTGATTGTCTCCAAATTCACACCTTTATGAAAGCGCTGAGCACCTGCCACCTTTGGCAATGCAACCAGAGGATTCCACTCATACATCACTGAAAACTTCCAGCAGCAGAATCCTGAAAACAGAAACTGTGGTCATTGGCTACCAAACTACAACACATAACTAACCCATCCACTCCTCCATATACTGAAGCCCTCCTGTGCTTCGAAATTACTGGTATAAAATGCCCCGGCCAGAGGGGTAATAGTTTTTGATAATGATCCTGGGCTAAGCTTTAGTGCTGTGTGGCCACATGCCGCACAGACAGCATGATGATTATTTCTCTGAAGTGGGTTGGATGTGTGTCCGTAACGGTAATTTCCAGGCCTGATTGGCAAAGAGCGATGAAATTGGGGGCAGTTAGCACTGAGGGGAAAATAGTGCTGGAGTGTGTGGAAATGCAGAAACCGTCCAATGGTAAACAAATTATCTGAAGTGAAATGACAACATTAGGAGATGCAAAGTGCCGGTCCACATTATGAATATGGTTCTGTGCCCACCATTTGAAACAACTGGGCAGTCTTTATCACAGATCTCTGGCCTCATCTTTCTAAATGCAGGCCAGTCTATGATTTTATGTGCGTAAACATATCCAGTGAGGGGTAGTGCATCAGTATTTGCAAGGGAATTCATCACTGTAATTTATGTACATGAAAGATAAAAATATGTGGTTAAAGGAATGTGGAAAACACTGTTTCCCATATTTTCTGAGTTCGTTGTCAGATTGATGATAATTGCTATGTAGAGTCAACCCAAAGTGTTAAGGTCATGCACAGCTTAGCTTCATGCTCACAAACGTAGTCATTGTGATATGTCGTGTAGGAATCCCCTCTTGTCCTTGAATATGCAGTTCCACTGAGGCCATTGTTGAAATGCTGTTATTTAAAAGTGACACTTCTTTTTTCCATCTGACACACTGACTTTCATTAAAGTGAAGTATGTGGTTACATTTCGAAATCTACAGCGTGTGTTTAAGGAAAGGTGGCCATTAGATAATGGGCGGATAACCTCTTATAAAGAAGCACAATGCTAGATTTCGCAAATCCACAGTGCTGAAGTAAAACATTTCTCTGGTATTGTCATTAATCTTCCCAGACATCATATGGAAACAAACAAAGTAGTTAATATTTTTTTGAAGTTCTATTCATAGTGCATGTTTGGCTGAGAGAGAAAACCCACAGGGCTCTTCTCTGTTGTCTCTAGCGACAGACAAAAGGTGTTTCTGCTCTGTGTGCCCACACATTTACAGAACCTAACCCCTGATATCAGGGCCCGTTCATCTCACAGCAAATTGGCATGTCTAGACTGTTTTTCATTTTATTATTTATGTTTTACCAAGCTCTATAATAAACCCCATAAGGATGCTTAATAAAGCATTATGAACATGGATCTGCAGCTCTGCGGGCACCTGTGCACAATTACCCTCCTCCCCTCATATTACTGTCAGTGCTAAAGTCTAAAGTGAGGTGCTTAATTGGGTATTTTAGTTAGGAAAATATTTTTCAGGAACAACTGTGGGGGACAGGGGTTGCCTTCGCTCTGTTGCATGTCATGCCTGGCAGACAGTAAAGAACAGGTAGATTAGGGAGCGACATGTCTTTTGCCAACACTGTGATGCCCAGTGAAGGATAAACCTGGCAGATGTGACAGAGATTTATTTGGTGCAGAGGGGATGGATGAATGAATGTAGCCACCTTGATGTAAGCCCCAGCCCTCTCAAACACAACACCCCATTTCTTTCCAGCAGTGTGCCCACATTTGTTTCAAGACTCAGCCAGGCTTTAAATTGAATGAAGGAGGTCACTTTTTAACAGCTCAAGTGACAAGTACAAGCTGGTGTCAGTTAAGTCTTTGATTCTCTCTGTCACCGTTGTATGTTAATAACCCTGCGAGGACATCAGTCTTGGAATGGCAACAGAGTACAAGCTTGTAGGGAAAGGGCCTTAAAGAGTATTTGCTGAATATAATACAGAGTTTGGACCAAGTTTTGAGTATCAAGTCCCAGTTCAAGACGAGCGTATCTCATGTCATGTTCAAGGTCCTAAACTTAGCACCATGTGCTCTTCACTGGCAGTCCCCCTTTTTAAGAGCAGTCTTGATGTGCTTAGTCTGAATTCTTATTGGCTGGTGGTTCTTGTTGATTATTTGCATGCTTATTGTACCGTGCAACCATGAGCTGTTTTCTAGACCTTTGAATGCTCCCTTCAGAGTCACAGAAGACATGACAAGTAGCACTCCCTGTGGAGTAAACTGATCTTGCTGTGCAAAATCAGTAGTTCCCTCTTTAAAGGGACAGTTAACCCAAGTCAAAAATACATTTTTTCTCCTTCTTACCTGTGGTGCTATTCTCGATTGTTTTGGTGTGAGCTGTCAAGTCCTGCAGACATCAGCTGTAGAGATGCCTGACTTCTCTCTAATATAATGGAACTAGATGGCACTAGGCTTTTGCTGCTCAGAAGAAAAAAATAACTCATTTGAAAAACTTATCAGCAATGTGTCTTTTCATAAAGTATAACCCCATTACTAAAGATCATCCACAGATATTTTTGTGAGCAGTTTCATCCAGGAACTATTTTCTTCCCACCAAAGGAAATGTGCATCCTCCAGCACTGCTGGCTTGTGGAAATTAGTTTATAGCTAACAGACACTGCTAGCTAACGTTACAGGAGGACTTTAATGTTTACATCCCAAGTTGTCACGAGCACGAGCCTTTTTCCCACAAAGAGACGCACGCTTCCTTCTGTGCAGTGATGCGGTTGGCAGGTATGGTTTGGTAGAAAGAAAATAGTTGCCCCATGAAACTGTACACAACAAGATCTGTGGATTATCTTGAGTATCCAGGTCATGCTTTCTGTAAAGATACATTTCTTTTGAGTTGTGCAAAATATTTTTCTGGCACATTGAGCAACGCAAGCCGTGTACCTTCCAGTTATATTCCGGAGAAGTCAGACACCTCCTCAGCCAATATCTCCAGAATTTGGCAACTCTCACCTAAACTATCTAGATGACTAAACAGCACTGCAGGTAAGAGAAAAATAAACGATTTTTGAATTAGGGGTTAACTGTCCCTTTAAGTCATGCAGCTCTAGTTCAAGTAAAGCTTGAGTCATGGCTCACATTTGTCTGTTTGTGTGAGAGACGTGTGATTCAGTTGAGTGCAGTTAATTAATATTTTTGAGGGGGCTGTTTGAGACATCAACTAATTGTTGACAACAGTTTCAGGGCAGAGTGACTCAGAATTACCATGAAGTCCATTTGTGAATCATGTGCTACAATCTGTCCCTTTGCAGACAATATAAAACAACATATAAAACAGGTGAGAAGGGTTTTCACCTCATTAAGCTGAGCTCCATGTATAAAAAAAATAATCTCCTGTCTTTTTCTTGATGACGAATGGGGCACAAAGGAATCCAGAGAAGATGCACAGGAAGGACATAGGCGGGTGGTAGGAAGTATGCAGACGTGTGTGCTGCCAACAGATCCCTCCAATGTTAAATCAATTACAGCACAGGATGAACTGTTTGATAATATCAGTCATGACTGAGCAGATACAAGATTCCCTGGTGTTTACAATGTTTTCCCAGAACATGCCAAGAGATCTGGTGAGGAGCTGTCTACATGTTGGCGCGCTGCTGGCTGGGTAGCAGAGTACAGTTGAGATAAGCTCCTCACGTGGGAAGACAGTCAGAGCTGAACAAAGCTGTCTAGGTTTGAAGGGCAATACATATGTTGAGATAAAGTCTCATCTAGCCAGCATCACCTGCAATGTGCATGCACATTTACGAAGGGCGAGATGATGAAAAGCCTATTGTGTGCTTTGAGGTACGGCACATTCTATTTTTCCTGATTTTGGTTGAGTAATAGATCTATATTAAAATGAGGCGCTGTACAGGGTTGCGTACTTCTGTCTGTCTGAGTGTACACGGGGAAGAGAGTGCATGAATCAATATGAAAACTTCTGCTTGCATCTTTAACAAGCTATCCATCACGTGCCATTCAGTTCAAGACTGAAAAATGACTTGTGGGGATTCTAACGGCATTTTCCAACTCAATTAAAATCAGTTTCTGGTATGACAACAGTCTCTTCTGTGATGTGGTTTGAAATCATACAACAAAGCAAATCAATTTCCTCCTCCGCAATAGGATAAGTAATTTCCTTTAAAAATAAAACCAAGCATCCAGTAGATGACTGCAGTGATGTAAAGATATTGTAAGACGAAAGCAGGCTTTCACGTCCTTTGGTGTCTTTGCTCTGCTTATTTTTGTGATTCACTACTGAAGCTTCTTTTCTTATCAGGTTTGTATATGATTAAATGAAAAAAAAAAAAAAAAAGTGTGTCTGCCCTACATGTTTGTATGCCTGCCTGTGTATGTGCTGCACAGGCACAAAAGAGAAAGAAGGATATTAAGTTGTTTGAGTGAAAGGTAGATGTTCTGATCCAAGCAACTGAACTTGCAAGTTTCAAAATAAGAAATAGCTGCGAACAAAACTGTCTCAGTGAAGTATGAGAGCGGTAGTGACACTTTTAAACCTTTGCTGCGATTCGTGCTCCCAAATCCGACTGTGTCTGTATGAATGCATGTCTCTGTGTGTGTGTGTGTGTGTGTGTGTGTGTGTGTGTGTGTGTGTGTGTGTGTGTGTGTGTGTGTGTGTGTGTGCGTGCGTATGTGTGTGTGCGTGCGCCTGTAGGCTTTAGCTGATAGGCAGCTTGTCAGTGTTTCTAACTACACATCAGTACCACTCTGCATCCTCCACTCTGATCCAAAAACCTAACCCCCCCCTTGCCGCCATACCCCTCCCCATTAACACACCCTCTGCCTCTAATGGAGTTCACTGCACACCACTTTCCGCCTGAGCACGCGGTGGAGGAGTGCAGCTAATAGCAGCTGTGCAGCTGGAATACATGGGTGTGAGCTCGAGTTAATGTATGCCACTAGAGCAGTGTTGGCAGACAAGATCGTGTGATCTGCTGCAATGTGTACGAGCCCAGCCCATCTGTACGGTGACATCCTTCATAAATGAACCAAGCTGAGCTGTGACGGCTGTCTCTTAGCCTGTGCTTCAGTCCTGGTGCAGCACTGACACCTCTGATGCATGTACAGTGTCTTGTCTCCGAATGACGAATTGTAAAAGAAAGTGCCACGTTTGTATATCACCCTGTAGGGTTCTTGCAACATGACTTTGACAAGAGGTTTGAGTGAAATTGGTGGAAATGGGCATATGGTGCACTTCCCTTCATTTTGCCTTCATTCAGTGCTTGACACATTGAAAGCAGGTGTTTGTAAAACCATACTTATTCCGCTCTTTGATCTTGAATTTCCAATGCCCTCTTCTCCTATTTACATTAAAAAAACATAATGACTTAAATGCGTCAGACCTAACCTTTTCACTTCTTCTTTTCTTCTTAAGGAGCAGAGGCCATGTTTTCCCAGCAGCCACAGGACCTGGTGGTGGTTGCAGGCCAGCCTGTGACATTACCATGCACTATCCCTGGCTACCATGGCGTTGTCCTGTGGATAAAAGATGGCCTGGCACTGGGAGTTGGCAGAGACCTCTCTGGTAAGACACATTTATACCCTTGAGCGTGTCACCCTGGATTTCTCCATCATCCTCAGTTTCCCCTATTAATTAACACTCTCTAATATAACTGCCGTGTTCAAATAGCTGCTTTTTGTCATCTAAAGCCCCCACATGTGAACATCCTCCCCTTCTATCCTGCCAAATATATCACTCCACAGGTAGATAACAGAGGTCTCATAATAGTGCGTTACAAAAGAAGCATTACATTAAGTGTTATGTGAAGTATCAATAATTATATCACTCAACAGCACCAGACAGAATCAAAAATTCATTTCTGTCTCTGCGTTAGATGCAGACCGAAAAATCTTACACTTATTTGGCAGAGAAACCCAAAAAATCCGAATGAAATGTGAAATCAATAGTGGCACTGGTCTTTCTCTGGTGCTTCAGGCTGCTAAATGGCTTTTTGAAGAGTAGCTGGCGTCCTCTAATTACTCTGCACCTCATGTATAATTGCCTTAATTGTTTAATTTGAAGTAAAAGTGACTACTGCACTGTCATTTAGTAGCCTGTTGTTTTACCAATCAAGGCTTTATGTGTATTCATGACTTTTGATGAATTCCAAGGAAACATATCACTCCTCCAAATAAACATTTACAACCTCTTGAGTCACTGAGCTATTGAATGAGAAAATCCATAAAAGTGTAGTACGCCTGCATCATTTACTGAAATGATCATTAAATTCTTCCAAAACAGAGATCCATTTGAATCTGTGCACAAGCACTCAGCACACAGCAGGATGCATTACTGTATAAGGGCACGGTCTTTATTTTAGAGCTTTCTAATTGGCCTCACGCACCACCTCAGTGTGACCACTGAGAAATCAAAAATAATTCATGATTAACTGCAAAATAATAATTTTTCAGTGAGAAAATATTTCACTGCAGCCAATTTTAAAACACAATAGACTCTTATGATGAGGAAGGATTAAATATGTATTTCACTTGAGACTGCGGGTCTTCTACCCTCTGACCTTTAGCAAATGCTCTGAGAGGCCTTCCCTGTCACTGATGTGGTTGTAATTAAACCTCAGTGGCTGACAGAGCCCCAGTAAAGCCACCCTATTCCCTCCCCAAGTTCTTATCAGACCCAGGGGAGGCTGAGGGGTTGCAGTAAACAATGGTCCTGCAGTCTTCAAGTCTCCTTTGGAGGAGGAGGAGGAGGAGGAGGAGGAGGCAGACCAGGAGAGTACTTATGATTGCTAGAAACAGAATGAGAGAGAGAAAGAGAAGAGGGAAGGAAGGAGCACGATTTTATTTCGGGTCAGAGTGGAGCAGAGATGTAGAGTTTGTTTTATCCTCCTCTATTTTTATTGATGTAACAAGACAAGCCAATAAGACAAAATTTCATTTGAAAAATGGCTCAAGACAGAGGAAGGAATAGAGCAGAGTAAACTGAGAGAATATGGGGTCACAACACACAAAGGAACTACAGTAGATCAACCTTTAACACTACATCTGTGAATAGGTTAACAGTCACGGACAAGATGCAGTAATTCTGACCTTGCCCCTCTCCAGCAACCATTCTCTTCTTATTATCTGGCTGTGCAGTCAAGCCCAATATGTAGAGTTGGAGCGATCTTCCTCTCTTAAAAATGCACCGGCTTTTGTATGGGGTGGAATAGCTGCCTGTCTGGATAAGATAGGTAGAATCAACAGCATGATACAGACAGGGGCTGAGTGCCTTCTATTGAGGGGAATGACACTTTTTCAAAATAAAGCGCACCACAGCTGTCCTTTTTATCACTCCTGCCTACATAACCAAGTAATGCATGCGGCAGTACATCCACTGCAAGATGTACACAATGAAAGGAAAGTGGCAGCTGTATACATAAAAAGTGCGACGAATCAAATGTTGCATGGAGCTTTTCAATAATATAGGTCTGCTTGGCTATTCATAGAAAGAAGCTGCGTCTGCAACGTGAAGCTCCGCCTGGGACCTGTTTCCATTCACAGGAGCGGTGATTAAACTGAGAGAACTCTTTCACCATTCAGCGCAAGAAATCACAGCACAAAAGCCAATGATTCCTATCTGCCCCTGAATTTCCTGTTCATTCCCTTTTGTGTCACGCGTCTCCACTCTAATTAAAGAAAAGTGAAGTAGCCCCACAAATGCTCAGAACATACCAATCAATGTCATGAATATGCATGGCAGAGAATGTATCTGCTACGCACAATGATGCTGACAACAGACAAAGCAGCTATAAGTGAAAGCTCCTGGTGCGCACACATTGGAGACGGAGAAGGAAGTGTTTGTATATATTATGCACTGAGGGTGTAGGAGAATGAGTCCTTGAGTGGAGAACAGTTAGCAAGCATGTGTCACTTTCCTCCCATGAGAGTAAATTGAACACTGGTCACCTCTTCACAGCTTCTGCAAACCCATTTCCATCCCCTGGTGGACACACTGTGTGAAACATGTTGTAGGTAAATGCTATAAATCAGGAGGCCACGCCTCAAGTGTCTGTATACTTATATGCACACACACACACACACACACACACACACACACACACACACACACACACACACACACACACACACACACACACACACACACGCACGCCATTGATCCAGCCTCAAGACAAATCCATTTCCCCCTGATGGATTCATTACTCCTTAATGTGCGTATTTTACATTGTTTGCTTTAGGTAACACATTGTGTCTTTGAAATTCACTGAGATCTAAGATCAATGGCCCTTTATGCACACATCACCTGTGCATAGGTGATCAGTCTCCATGTGTGCCATTATAATTTTAGTCATATTGATATAATGCAAAATCAAGGGGCTTATAAGATGGCAAGAAGGCATTACAGTATGTTTTCTGTTCTTTGGAATTGAGATTCTCACCCTTTCTCTCCAGCACAGATGCAAATCATTTTTCCTTTGGAACCAACTAACACACAGAGATGAAACTGGAACAGAGCCATATCCTCACACAGCAAAATTATTCTTAGTTTGCCATAGGCGCAGATGAGGTAATTGGCCAGATCATCTGTTTGTGCAACAGAAATTTACACGGCTCATACCTTGCCACAATTAAGACAAGCAAAACAGAAGTGCATTTGAAGCAAATGCAGTTTCTGGGGTTGCTACAATACACATGCACATGGTGGGCTGGAGTCAACTCAAGGTCACATCATTCAGAACGTGCAATGATCATTACCCTTGTGATCTGCATTGGCATTATTGCTTTGAATCTCATCAATGAACATAAAATTGAAGCAAAATGGTTCCCTGGGTGACCTTGTGCACATAATGGTTCGTCCTCTATTTTAGGCATCGTTCTGAGCACGAACAGGCAGAAAGCTCCTTTTCAGGCAATGGTTATTAATATTATTAATGGAAGCTTTTAGTTCTGATCGGGTCTCTTTTAACCCTGTTACATTTACAGCCTGTTTTACCAAAGTCCTACTTTCCCTCTGTGTGGGACACTTTGTAACAAATAATGTGAAATTCAAAGAAATGAGACATATTATCACCTCTGTGGCTAGCAAAACATCTATTCATGTTTCCATTTTTTCCCATTTTTTAAGTGAGCTTGCCATTTATTATTGTTTATTATCTCTCCAGCTACATATGATGTTTATGTTTAGGTGTTCTTTTGTCCTTCGTCCTCCCACTGTACAGACCCTTAAGATTAAAGGCTACACGTAGGAGGGCCGCTTAATCAGCCATAACTCACCCCACCAGCATAAAATGAGGCCCACATCATGCGCTATTAAAGGCAACTGGATTCGATAAAGCAACAGACAGTGATTGGACTTTAAGCATACAGTTGGTTTTTTCAGTAGACAAATTCGAGGACTTAAAAAGCTGTTATAAGGCTGCCCAGTCTATCATGTTCCTTTTGGGTGCTAAAACACGTAACCAGTCTGTAAAACCTTTACAGTGAGAGAAAGACTGACGTGTTTGGGGATCTCTGAAGTGGACATGAGAAACTGAGAAATCAATGTTATACTACTCAACATTTATTGGTAAAGTCCCAACAGTTGGATGGGTACTCATAGATTTATTGGAAAAGAAAATGACAAGCATGTGAATCTGAAGACTGTAGTTTTCGTTTTTCAAAGCACAAAGTTAGAGTAAGGCTTTGTTAAAAACTTGGCCTGTAAAAATCTCCAATCTTATCCACTACTTTCATCATTGATCAATTACTTTAGGACCAGCAGAGGGAAAAAAAGCAATTCTTAGCTGTAAATTTTTAGCATTTTTTGGAGTGTATTTTTCATGAACAGACATTTTCATTTCATCCCACATACGGTATCCCCATTAATGAGAAAGATGGAGTGAGAGAGAAAGAAAAAGGATCTTCAGAGACGAGCAATTCCAAAAGCATGAGAAATACCCCATAAAGCTTTCCAGTCAAACACATTCCTCTTCCTGCTTATTTGCCCCGGTGGAGGGATGCACTCCACAACACACTCTCAATGCATATTCCGATAATAGTTAAGGGATATCTTTAAAACCGTCTCATCTGACTTGTGTAAAATGCCCAGGTCTCTTGGATATTGCTCTGCTTTCTTTTATTATGAAACTATAAATCATTTGACAGAGCAAATGCCGAAACACCTCAAACTCTCGCTGTTCCTGTTTATGGTTGCAGTGAAACATCATTCTCCAGAATGCAACAACCTCCACAGCAGCTCATTAACATTGCCAGAAGTGCTGTAAAAACATTTTTTTTTTTTTAACAATTCATGTTTTCAGCCGTTATGACAGTGCATGGGTAAATTAGAAAACAAACAATGAAAAACTATACTCACCTATAATGCATAATCCTCACCCGCTACCTATTTGAATGATCTGGAGCAGCTCAATTACAGTTGGCCAAGCCTATATTGTGTAGTTAGGTGGATAGATTTTATTGATCCCACACTGGGGAAATTCAGTCATAACAGCCAGCAAGTATTACAAAGAGCAAGCACAGTTGCATAAAGAGGTCAAAATAAAAAAGCATATAGGCTACAGAAAAGAACAAATTACAAAAATAGTGCCATAAAAATCTTACTGCCATAAAAAAGTACTCTTGCTAATATTCTTATGAGAAGACTAACTAATGACATGTATTGTATTGCACTTGAGAAATGCGAGGTCTATGTATATGCACAATATATACAGTGTATAAAAGTACTGCTGCCAATATGGATAATAAATAGTGTATTGACAGGGAGAGAGAAATGCACAGAGAGAATAAAGTGGATAACATGAGCAGATATTAGCTTTGATAACAGTTGTGCAGTACAGAAGTGGGTTTATGATGTAGAATTGAGAAGAACAGCATCAACACAGTGCTACATTACATGATGCTCACGTTAAACAGTCTGACAGCAGTTGGGATGAAGGACCTGCGGTAGCATTCTTTCTTACACACTGGATGCAGCAGTCTGTTACTGAAGGAGCTGCTTAAGCCCCCCACTGTCTCATGCAGGGGGTGGGATGGGTTGTCCATGATTGATGTCAGCTTGGCTAACATCCTCCTCTCATCCCTCTCAGAGCTTACACAGCCCCAGCTGACCACTTCATAGAAAACTTCAGATGCCACCATCGTAAAATGTTTTTAACAGTGTCCTGCATACTCCAAAGGACCCAAGTCTGACATTTTTGTTCATGTGTTTACTGATTAAAGTGTGTTTGCCAATCAGCGCACTGACAACTTGATAATAATTCTACTGTACGTACATTTAGCTTGTGTGTGTCATTTTGTATGCAAAGTATGCAAAGCTTTTACAGTGACAAATTTACCTTCATGCGTTTGGCAAATGAGGAGTATTTTGACTTCGAAGGTGTTTAAAATGAACAAATGTGTTTGCACTGCAGGCTATCCTCGTTACACGGTGATTGGTGACCACGGTTCAGGAGAGCATCATTTGCGAATCCAGCGTGTCGAGCTGATGGATGATGCAGTGTTTGAGTGCCAGGCTGTCCAGGCCGCCATGAGGTCCCGTCCTGCTCGTCTCACTGTACTGGGTGAGTATGAATGAAGCACACACACACCCTCCAAACAACACCATTATGCTGGCCAACCACCTCCAATCACTGAGGTGCAAAGCAACTCATGGGAAAGGCTCCACTGGCGTCATTGACTTCTCACACCCTCCTTTGCCTTCCACAGTAGTTTGATGACAAAATCACATCAACATTACTTGGCTTTATAGTGTGATATCTGATCTTTGATTAGAACAAATGTATGTACAATCTCGAGATCAACGGCCAGGTGTTCTGGAGGAGACAGGAAAATTAGCTCATGTGCATGATCTCAAATATTCAACCCAAATCGGCACTCTTGAGCCTAAACCCTGGACAGAAGAGCTGCCAGAGCTCAATGGGCCCTACCAGAAGTGCTTCACAACAATAAAAGATTGCACTTGTCCTTGTTCACTTTCCAATAACACAGAAAATACACACACACACACACAATAACAGATATTAGCAGTCTTACTCAAAACATATCCACATAAATCCTGAGAACAAAAGACATATTTTGTATTAAAACCATCAGAAAGGAATTAAATCAATGCTAATGTTTCCCATTTGGCAGACAGTGTCAATATGACTAAACTTTTTCCGACCCTTACATTTCCACTTTAATTTCCTTCCCCTGCATGCAGCCTCCATTTTCATTATTACTGTAAGCTTGAGAGGTTACTGGTTCATAATTAAACTTTATTGGGTTATCATTCAGCGTTGCCATTTCTGCCTTATTGAGTCGCACGAGTGCAATCGCTGGCTCACGTCTCTTTCTTGGGCCCTTCAGGCTTCCCGCTGCTTCCTGTCCCCTGCCTCTCACAACCTCCCTCGATGGAAGACTGATGGATAGATAGCGCTAGTCAATGACAGAGCAAGAGGGAACATGCGAAAAGGAAGGAGGAGAAAAAAGAGTTGGGGGGGGGGTGTCTGCCACGCAGTATCCTCGCCACGAGCGACTGATCCGCCTTATTGATCCAACCTAATGAAAAGTGAAACTAACGATTTGTAGTGGAGACGGCAGCAGGAGAAAAGAGAGAGGGGAAGACAAATTGCGGCATAACGTTTCTCTGGCTGCCGAGCCCCCTGCAAATGGATATGAGTGAATAATTATGGATACTTCCACAGAGAGCTAAAAACGTCTGTTGCGACTGCACTTTCCTGCCATCTACTACTGTTCTTTCTCTACGTTTTCAAATCTCCCAAAAGTTTAGCCGCTCTGACATCATGCTTTTCACAGAAAAATTTAATTACAGTGTCAAGGAGGCCAGGAAGAGTCACTGACGATTCTGAATGCGTGTCCTTACAGTGTAACAAGGTCACTGACAACAGATTTGATCAATTCAGCCATTAAACTATATTCAATTCAGGGCATTTTAGGCTTGAAACTGGCAATTTCTCTAGCCTTCTCAGTATCCTTGGGATTTTTCATAAATATGAAAATGCCATTTCATTCGAAAACAGCCCTATGTAGGAGTGAACAGCTGCCACACACAGCGAATGCAAATAATTCTTGTCTCTTTTTCTTTTTCTTTTTTTTTTAATCCCCTTAACACTGTGCTTTCCTGATTTGGCAAACCTACACTGACTACTCAGAGTAATTAAAACAAAGAAACAAATTATTTGGAAATTCTTGACTTTGGACTGCAAGCAACGTACAGCGGCAGAGAGTGCAGTCGTTAGCCCTACTGTATTTAAACAACTAATCAGCAATGAGAACGGGGAAGCCTTTATTACCTATTTGGCTGATGGGGGTGAGAGAGTTTATCATTCCTCCCCATAAGCCCGAATAGAAGGTGTTTGTTTAATCCCCTGCCGAGCTAGCTGACTCCTGAATGCACTGCCAGGGAGAACTCCAGGCTGACATACACACAAGGTAATGGAGGAAATATATGCAAGGCCTGTGTCACTGCAAACTCCAAGCTGTCAATTACTTGCCAGTGGTGACAGAGTGTGTCTATCGACTTAGAAGACAGCTACGGCACCACACACCTATGCACGCACGCACACACACCAAGGCATGTGCATATACACAATATGCAAACACACACACACTAGTGCATACGCTCACACGCAGCCTCCCTTCTCCAAGCTGACAGCAGAATAAATCTAAAACTCCCCCCTCCATCTTTCATAACTCAATATCAGCCCAAACTCCTCCATGTGCCATATCAGAGGAACTTCTTTCCTCTTGACTTTGATAGACTCGGAAGTAACATAACATAAATATTTACCAACACATAAAGAAAGACCTTTATCACTGCCAAAGAGTGAAAACTGTGCAGTGTGTTTTCTGTTTGTCTGCCTCTCTTCTTAATGATTTGCTGAGTTTGTCCTTGAAAGCCAAACAGTTCTCATGAGACCTCTCCTGAACTGCCCATGTGTAAGAATATGTGGAACAAATAGCGAAACGTTTGTTTTACTTCCATTCATTTCAGCCGATACTTCAGGTGCCAGAGTGCACACGTCAGCATTTATAAACAGTAATGAAGTTCCTTTATCAAAAATCTCAGAGGACAAAATGGATGGTGAACTACTCATCCAAGCGTGTGCACGGCTTGCAGGCTCAGATGCCAAAAGAGAATCAAGGTCTTGTGAATTAGTCATGAAGGGAAAGAATGGAAGGTTTCAGGTCCAAAAAGGACCCCTGAGGCTAATTATGTCCCTTGCAGCAAGTTGGCACTGCTCCAGACCTTTGCTCTAATCTTTCTACCTTAGGTTGGGGACCACTAGAACAAAGGAAACCAGGAGCACCATTGTTTGATTAAGGTCTTTGGCTGAATGATTACTTCAAGGTGTTGTGGTTTTTTGGGGAAATCATCATGTCATAATGCCATCACGGAAAGTGGTGCCATTTTTTGACTCATCGCTGACATTTTAATAAATTGTCATTTCATAGTTCTTTGTCTTACATATTTTTGTGTCTCTCTCTCTCTCTCTCTCTCTCTCTCTCTCTCTCTCTCTCTCTCTCTCTCTCTCTCTCTCTATCATCCTCTGTCTCACTTTGTCCTTTTTTTCTGCATGACTCATCGTTCCTGGTTAATGCAGAGGCTTTATTTTATTACTGAATCCTCTTAATTTAAAATACTGCATTAAAAGGATACACAGTTGATGCGCATGCTGTGCATCCATGTAATCTCTGTTAATTGAAGTTTTAAAAATGCTCTTCAGGTATTTACTGGAGATAAACTCCGAAGATAAGGAGGCGGCTGAGATGACTCCTCACTATTGCTTTCGTTTTCAAGTCATCAATCAGAGTCGAACTGCTATCACTGCTGTTTTCGTGCAGGTTTTCTCACATAAACTTTGGGCTGAACACAGTAGGTCCTGCAGTTCTTGTCACTATATCCTGATACTTTTAGCATAGAGAATATTCCTTTTTTTCCCCTAATTACAAGGCTGCAAATGATATGACATAGTGTTGCCTTTCAAACTGTGGCAAGGGCAAGAAGGGTGATCAGCGTGGTTTACTTCAGATGCATTTTTGACAAACATTTCCTAATTATTTACCTCTGTGTTTCAACTCTGCCCAGCGCTGGGTTACAGAGGTCATACTGCAGACTAGTAGTCAGTCAGGGAGAAGTTGGGAAATACTTTAAGAGGTTAACCTTACTTAAAGCAAGTAAAGAGGGGTTACGAAGTTTGACACTTCATTAGGAAAAAATATTTCACTTCAATGTAAATAAAGAGAAAACAGAGCTGTAATTCCATAGACATTTACTATAGTGTACACTACTGTTCAGTTCGGAAACACCTGTTATGTTGATGTTTCTCCTCTTTCCTCCTATAATGGATATCTTAGGATAACAACAGGGCAATTCAGGCACCAAATATATTACTTACATTTGAAATTGCTTTATCCCTAAAAGAAAAAGAATTAAATGATTAAAACTTTCACTTAGTCAATGTTCCCACAGTGTTGCATGATAGAGGAAATACTGTTGTAACTATTGTTTCCTTCAAATACCCTTCAATTTTGAATTTACTTTCCAGTCCAGAAAATCAAAAGTGACCTTAGATCAATACTGAACCACAACAGCGCTGGGCTCTAAATATTTTGGCAACCTATTTTTCTTTGGGCTCTCTCTGCAGTCTACTTAGTGGTTCGATTGAACAGGTTTAAACTGTGATTTTTCCGTCCATCTTATGTTCAGCTCATTTTCTGTGATCCAGTTCCAGTAGTGCTAACCCCAGACGAATCCTCTGAAAGTTTCACAACAGCTTTGCTAAAACAGCATGTCTGTTAATTCCAACTTGTTATAGTCTTTATTGTGCACTTGACACAGAAACAACTTGTTCCTATTTAAACCAACTAAGTTTCCAGTTCCTTTAACCCACAGGTCTCAAACTCATTCCACAAAGGGCCGAGTGGCTGAAGGTTTTCTTTTTTTTTGGTCAGTCTGCATGCTCTTGATTGGTTGGAGGAAAAACCTGCAGCCACACGGCCCTTTGTGGAATGAGTTTGAGACGCCTGCTTTAACCAGTGACTGGTGATTTCTTAAAATCTTACTCAGCTGTTGCTTAAAGGTAATTGTCATCATCTGATTGAACCATTGCACGCAACCTAAAAGCATGAAAGACCATATTAAAATATAGAGTAGTCCTCTGAGGCATCCAACTGTGTTTTACTTTTGATGCAAGGCTAGCATGTAACAAACAGCGTACAATATACAAGCCAGGTGCTTTTAAATTGCAATGTGCTATGTTAACGTTTAATCATTGCAATGTTCAAAGGACATAGACACGCAACCCAAAAGGGAGAACTGAGAACAGTTATTAACGCCTGCAGTGTCATGTGAGAGTGCAGTAATAGATTCTCTCTTTTGTTTTCTTCATTTATGTTATTGCTGCTGTGAGACGAGTCCTTCCAGCATGCTACCTTGTTAGCTTTCCATCTGAACCCATATGTGGTTGATTTAACTGTTCAAATGAAACGTACATAGAGTTGTTGCACGAGGTGAAACTTTAAAGGCCTTCCACGAGATCCTTTTTGATGGCAGGCATTCATAAACGCAGTGTGACGCTTGTCTTCTGACAAACATAATTGATGACGTGCCATTTGAAGGAGCCATTGTGTGCAAGATATTTGTTTTCCTTTTCCTACATTGTTAATGTTTTGGACCAGTGCTTTGGCAACAATATTCATGTACACAAAAGCCCAAGGGTATCTTTTGTTATTGTTGTTTCCAACTGCCAGAGCTGAATCAGCCGTTTCTGTGGATAAGTCTGAATTCATTAGTTCTCAAGGATCACACTACCATCCATCTGGTAATGGAGGTGAATTTTGAGGGCAGGGTAAAAAAAATGCTACTGAGGAACTTTTAATACTGAAAACAAGATATGGATGGCGTCCCACACAGTCCATGAATGTCTGTTTTGTCATAACCGCTGTCCGTGGTGTTAGCCCTGTTCCCAACTGAGAGTGTGTGAGCAGCTTCAGTGCTAATTCAGTCAGTGATACTGTTCACAGCGAGTGGGAACAGCTGACCAACGATGGGTCTGTAATGAGAGACATTGTTTGCAACTGTTGGCCTGACTATATAACAATGAGTGCAATTTGGCTGCTGTTGTTGTTTCTTGGAAAAAAAGTGTACACAAAGAAGTAATTTTCCTCTATTATTATTGGGCCATGCAGTATTTTGTGTGAGCAGAGTCTCAGGGTAGCCTCTGTAGAGCGCTGTGGCAGCTCAGCAGGGATACAGCTTCTGTAAGTCTGCTGTTTAACGAGTGGTGTTGGCTCTTTCATCCCGCCTTTAGACGAGGAACAAGATCTTTGTGCTTAAATGCTTTGTATGTTCAGATGCGCATGTGATTTTATTTTCTCTGTTCTATAATTTGACGTAATAGCAATGAGTTGTATCCTCTTGAGTTGTGTGCAAGCCAAATTCTGAGACAAAAATTTACAGCGGTCCAAAAGTGGAAGTGAAACAAAAAGCTTTTGAGCCTCCTGTGTAAGTAACTAATTTGTCTCTTACAAAAGTTAATTTAGGTCAAGGCAAGTATTTCAGTTGAAGTAAGGAAAGATAAGATGTCCTAAACGGCAGTCATTCTGAGAGAAAATGACTGTAGTGTTTATATTACACTGCCTTCCCTGCCATTTTGTCTGAAACACGAGCTGGAATGATAACTACATCTATGATATCAGATAGGGTGCGAACAGGTGTGTGATTATGGCAGACAGACTGTATGTAGGATGTTTTTTTTTTGTTTTTTTTCACTCTGCATTTCAACAGAAGGAGGAGAGATGACACGAATACATCTGTGCTCTGCAAAACAACAGTACCAACTGTGTACAGGTGCTGAGCTGATTTGAATTCACACTACATAGTAAATAGGTTTGCTTCTGCTAAGTGTAATTGTTGTAAGCAAACTTAATGATTGGCACGAAGAAAAACTAAAAACTATGGGGGCTAATAATTGGCAGAACCTTGAAATAACCGCACTTTTTTTTTAGATTTAACTGTGATTATTGAACCTGAATTCCAATCTCGCTGCCTCCCACCCTCAAACTCACACACACATACACACATAGCTATATAGCCGGGTGGTGAGCAGCGATGTCAGCACCCTCCCAATCTGTGGAGACAAGCCTCTGGGGCTGCACATGGCTGTGCTGTGGAGGAGCAGGCTCTGCACGTCTCTGACAGCTCTGGCATCTCCACACTCCTCATCTTCATCTTTCCTTCCCTCCTTTTTATTTGGCACTGCTCATTTGATAGGTCATGACACCAACGCTACCAACAGACCTCAGCCTTAGAACCCTTTCTTGTTTGTCCCCTATTCCATTCATTTGCATCAGTTTCCTTCCTCCAGCTTCCTTTCTCCCACCACTTACTTCTTCTATCCAATATTTGCCCTCCTGTTCTATTATTCTTTACTGTGTGGTACCAAATCAGTGCTCTCCTTTTTTTTACTTGCTGTGTACATTTGGCACCGTCCGCCATGCTGTTTGTGATTGCTATCTGTCATCCTGTTTGTTATGGTAAAATGCATTTGTGTATTTCTCTCACTCTCCTTTTCATTCATGCTCTTTCTCTCATCTTGTGTGTGCATGTGTGCCCACATGGCTGAGGATCTTCTGGCTTTCAAACAGATGTACAATGACAGCACTTGAAGACGGACGGTGATATGGGCCAGTGAGCCACGCATGTTTCTTGTATCCACCTGTGCTGGGTATTCCTCTCCTATCCTTTTTGTCTTCTTTTTTTCCTGATCTATCTATCACAAACTCTGCAAGCTGTCGCAATGGGGTGACAGGCGGCCCGTGCAAGCATTCCTCTGAAATAGACAGGCAAGTCAGGAAGCTCATTGTTGTTCAGGACACGTCTGCTGAAGCACAGCGCTACAGCAACTGCACATTACCAGCCCCCCACCCCCACCCCACCCCCCCACCCTACACCATCCAGCTTCCTTGTGAGGAGCCCTCCCTCATTCATTCGCCTCCAAATTGCTTTTTCTCTGTTGCTCACGCTCCTGGAAAGCCTTGGCGCTCGCAGGATTTCATTGGTTGCTTTTGGAGAAGTTCCCGCAGTATTGGTTTGGCCTGGAAAACCCAGCAGGTCCACCATCAGCAAAACCAGTTGTTACCAGACTGAATAGGACTTCCCGGCCAACTCCAGCACACATTATGAGCTTCCCCTCACGTAAATTCAAGTTTTATGCTTTGTGTTTGGGGAATTTTATGTTCGATGTTTGGAGGGTTCATATGCATCATGGGACAAAAGGCAGCTTTATGACCCCCAGGGTTTATTTAGGCTCCTCTTGGAGGTGACAGACTTACTGCATTGCACTGTTGAGTTAATTACACATCAATATGCCT
The DNA here is from genome assembly GCF_039877785.1 of Chaetodon trifascialis. Lineage (NCBI taxonomy): Eukaryota > Metazoa > Chordata > Actinopteri > Chaetodontiformes > Chaetodontidae > Chaetodon > Chaetodon trifascialis. The sequence goes on from NC_092064.1 coordinate 11,522,911, forward strand.
TGGTCCCATTTATGGATATCTTTGATTATGCAGTAAAACTAAATGATCTCACTGAAGTCCAGGCTGTCTGACATCACAGTCTTTTTTTTTCTCTTTGATTGAGGTGTTCAAGGTGGGGTTTACAGTCAGATATACTGTATGTAGCATTGGTAGATTTGGAGAAATACATTAATGAATTTAAAGTCTTATTTCAGACTGGTTGAGGTGATGGACCTCCATAAAATTTTAGCAGCCTTCAAACAAAATAGTGGAATAACTCGGGAACTAGGATAGGTAAATTTAATTGGATTCCGCCTTCAAACAAAAAAGAAGAAGAAGTAGACTGCTTGGAGCTTATAACTCACCATGATATCTATGATCTCATGAAGCCATGGTCAAAGTAACCACAACATTTTTTTTTCAAATGACCAAAATAATGAGCTATCTGTATTTTGCAACTATTTCGAAGTCTTTCGCTGCAACCCCATGACTAACATCTTTGATTATGACAGAGATGCAAAAAATGGCTGATGTGCAATCAGTTACCTTTGATATATGAAACCTGAAACTCTGTCTGTCTGTGAGTACACATGCAGACAGTGTTCATGCGTACAGTATGCGCACACAGGAGCATGCAAATTTGTGAAGGCGTTGAAAGGGATTGCATTATTAACCCCAAGAAAAAAGTGGCGAGTGGAGCAGAGTTTGCAGTGAGTCAGCCCTGTAATTAAAGAGGAGCGATCAATCTGTACCACTGACCACACTACTTATGCCAAGTCCATCGAATGGCTGCAGTAAAGAGCTAATTTAGAACCATTAGGGACTGCCGAGTTTGCAAACAGCCCAGTAATGATGATGGCTGATTCAAGTTCAAGGCTTGGCCTCTGTATAACTGTCAGACCTGGCAGTCATAAGGGAGGATCAGTGCAAGATCTCAGATGAAGAGAAAGACCCAAATATCTATTTAAATTAATTTTTCCTCATCATTCATTTGTCTTCAATTGATGTAGGGTTATTAGTCAGTTCTTCCCAGACATAAAGACGTTCGCCTGCCAAGAAAAAGAGCACAGATGTTTCCTCTATTACATGACTATTGTGTAATCACGTCTAGCTGTCTTTGGTGCAGAGGCTTTTTCCATGCTAATTTTGGTGGTGGTGATTTCAAAAAGGTACCAAAGGAACACAAGGTGAGAACCTTGCTCATGTGCTAGTTTAAGATAAAACAATTTCTGTCCAGGCTGTCACAAACACAGTCTCCTCAGTGGTACTCTCTGCATCCAGTAAGACATCAAACACAATGGAGGATGGACAGATACAAAGGTATGGCTCTAGGATGGAGGCAGTCAGCCATGTCCTTCTTCTCCTTGTCTGTTCACCATTCACCCTCAGTGTCTTGCTGGCAGGCAGCCCTGCAGGGGGACATGACCCGAAAGTGTAGAAGTACTCTGTTTGGTCTACCTGTGACCTCCTCTCTCCCATGTAGTTCCACAACTATGCACAAACTCATGAACTCTTCTTGCACTGTACACTCTGACATCCCTTAATAGAAAATATGGCTGAATAATAGTAGACAAGTGAGACCATTAAAGGTCAAAGGGAGACACACAGTAACAAACAGTCTCGAGGGTAGAACCTTGTTCATTAGCGGTGACACCTTCTGACCCTGTAGTACCTATTCATAGACACTGGCATGTGTTATTATGTGTATAGAGGGACTGTTTCTTCTTAGAAAGAGCATCAAAAGCCTCTCTGGAGTTTTGAACACTTGTATGTAATAACACAAAAATCACCTCAGTTGGATGTGCAGTGAGTCTGAATCCTATCAGTCACATACCGTCAGACTTTCCTTTCTAATCTCCCCTTCTCCACAAAAAACCTGTTATGGCTGCCTCATGCTTGCATTCAATTAACGCTGCAGTCAAGTGTGCAAGAGAGCATTAACAGTACGTCAAGAACACTGGATCTTTGCAATCAGCTGTCACAGTGCTATCACTGAGCCTCACATTTCGTTTGTTTTCTTTAATGACAAACGGGAGAGCTGTTTGAGAGTCATGGTGCTTTTTACATGCTCCCTTTCTCATTTGCATACCATGCACTCGCTCTATTATTAGCATAAGAATAAACTAATGTAATCCTCCTGACCTCATTTCCAATTGCTGATAAAGGACCAGGAGGTGACCACATTCTCACAAAGATTCTTTCTTACTCGCCTAGATCAGCACTCAGTTGTCTGATCTGCTGGTGCTGACCTGAGATTCCTCTACCTCTCCCAACCCTCCGCATATTAATGAAGACCAGATGAAAAGGAGCCAGCCAGAATTAACGCTGCATGTCAAACTCAAATGCACAATAGGAACTAGTGAGTGGGAATTGCCTTTGAAATAGCAGATTTACGGGTCCAGTTGGTCAGAGTTATTAGTCTGGTCTAGTCAGAGTCCAGACTTTACTGTTCTCACACTGGTCTGATTCAGCCCTTACTCATTATAACTGTGCAGTACTGATGGGCATGTTGTCTGATCATTTGGACCGCAGTTTCCATGTTTCTCAGTCAATGACCTTTTGTAATGCAAAGGCATTAGTCATAAGAGCAAAAGACCAAAGCACCACCCCCATGAACTAATCAAAGATGAGCTTGTCTGTGACAACGAGCTGCAGTGTGATGTTACTGTGGATGACCAGTCTCAATGTGCCGCTCCACTTGCTCTGCGGGATGCTGCAAATCAAATAGTATTGAAATGATATCAAAATCACGATCTGATTTAATGAAAATCTAAAGTAAATGCAGTTATCAGGTCTGAACTCAAACTAGATGTTCTGTTTGATCACTTTGAAAACATTTACCGAAACTAAAAACTCAAATGAGTTAAATAAAGTGATAGCAAAATCAGTCATTTCATTGAAGAATGAGCAACACATAATACTGTATGCAGTCTTTTCCAGCACCACACTCTAATTTATGTCTGTCATAAAAGAGCCCTTTTATACTTATTGTCATTAAATGTACAAAACAGTATCCTAAATTACATCTTCTCTCTTTTCATCTCAGTGCTGTTTGACAGCATAAATCTAGCCCATAACAACCTTCCCTCCAATCATAATGCTTTTGCAGGGGAATATGGCAGCTGCCTGCAGCCTTTGATTTCATCTTGCCCCAGATCTGCATTGTAATGAGCACTCAGGTCAATCAATAATTCACTGCAGTTTCAGTTATAAAAAAGGGGGGGGAAATCCAAAACAAACATATCAGCTCATGGGTAAAACAGGAAAAGGACTTTGATCAGTGCCATCTGCAGGCATGTAAAGCACTGTTTGGATGCTTTCTTCTCTGTTATGTTTGTCAAAGCTGAGTGAGGGAGAAATAGGGTGAATAAATATATATCTATATTTTTGAAGGGCCTATATATAGACTGAATAGCATTTACTGGTGACATATATGTGTTTATTGTATGTGAGTAGGCAAATCACATGTGCTTTGATTGTTGGTGGTGGTGTTATTTAGAGAGTGAGGCTTGCATAAAGCTGCTGTTAGTTTTTGTTCAAGTACAGGATACATCTATTTCTCACTGTGAAGTCATTAGCTGCTCTGAATGAGTAACCATGGATATGGCTTCAATTTTCTAAAGAAAAATCGTTTGTGTACAATAAACCAAATATGTGTCCCTTGTTGACATTATAAGCACTCCCATTATTTGGGAATTGACTGAATTGACTGATGAAGTTAAGCACCATGCAGTCAAGTTCTTGTTATTGTTATTGTGGCTATAAGGTAGTAGAAAGGCAATATGTTGGACTACTAATCAAAAGTAAAAACAAAAACAGTGAAGTCATAACATGCCAGTACGGCCCTCTTCTGCATTCAGCAAAAATAACATATTATGTATTGAATGATAACATAATTAGACATCTAACTCTTTACTAATAGTTCTGATTTTAATGTGAATTGCACAGTTCATACTGGTTTCCTGATAATATGCAACCCATTCATTATAATATAATAGCTGTATGACTAATTCCCACTGTTTCTCTCTCTGTATCAATAGTTCCCCCCGAGGACCCAGTCATCAGCGGAGGGCCGGTGGTGAGCCTAAGGGCTGGTGACCCACTCAATCTGACCTGCCATGCTGACAACGCCAAGCCAGCCGCCTCAATCATCTGGATCCGCAATGGAGAGGTCCTTAATGGGGCCATGTACTCCAAGGTAAGCATAGAGGTGTGTGTCATACCAGGTTTGCAGACCGGCTGGGGACATGGTGGGGGCGGAATGATGGGTCAGGGTTGCATGGTGGCTATGCTTTCATTCTCGAGACCAATTTTTATGTTTTTCTTTTTTTGTTGTTGTTGTTTTTTTCATGAAAGTAGTCTCACATAGGGAATGAAAAAACTGTTACTTTCCATTTGTGCATGTCTTGCTTTGCTATGAAGAATTACTGCAAAAGTGCAAAACATCCATGAGATGTTTCTGAAGGGCCGTCTGAATCATTGGTGGGCATTTGCCTCGGCATCCAGACTGCTGTGTGAAATGAAATCCCTTGAAAATCCAGGTTGTGTTTTGATTACAAAAAGATGGCTGGCCTTTTTTCCCCAGCGTGCAAATCAGCCCAGACAAGCAGATGGCGAGATCATGGAGCTGTCAGTGACTTTGCGTTTCTCTCTGGTGTTTTGATCTCCTCCTTCATTGACATTTGTCTCTCTTCATCTTCCCAACCTGTTCTAAAATCCACCATGTCACGTTCTGTGCTGAATGTGCCTGAACCTTTTCACAGTAAAGAGTGATTCTCGCTGACAGATCGTGGTCCTGCTTTTGATGCCGTGGTACGCAATAGCCACTGTTCACACCAGTCTGGTGGCATGATCACCTGACCCCATAGACACACTGACATTCATCCTTAAGGCTAAGCATGCAATCAACACTGTCATGTTCTATTTCCATTTAAACAAAGGACAAAAAGAGACCAGGCACTTTAGAGCACTAACACCTCCCCCGCCTCCTCTCGCTCTCTGCGCTGCCTCATCCCATTATCGGCTTTTTTCAAAGAGCAGATAAATGCCATTGATTGGACTCGGGTACGGCACCAGGCCGATTTGAATAAAGTGATTGCTGGGGGTGCTGCTTGCTAATGGTGGGCGGAGAGTGTGCTTCCTGCCTTGACTTCCTCTCAGAGCGAAGGCTGATATGAGGACATTCTGTGCTGGTGGCTGATGGATGCCCACGTGCCTGCACTGAGCCCAAGTATGTCCCTTTTCCCTCTTATCTCTATTGCCTACCATTAAAAAGCAATGGCTTCGATTAAAAGGAGATGGCTCTTTTTTTGGGTCCGAAGAGCAATAGGGGGACACTTTGTAAGCATAATCATCTGCTCTGATGGTCTTCTCATATCCGGCAGATGAAGAGGACTAATGTGAGCAGATGTGGTGGAGGATTCACAGGAATGGCTTTCCTGATGGTGTCATATCTAATGACAGTTCTGACCCAATGATAATTTCCCACTAAGGCCTCCAAAACCTCATCTCTATGACCTCTTAGAAAACTATTTACTGGACCAGTGGTTAAAGAGAAAGTGTATGATTAAAGCTATCACTTAGGGAAAATATGTGCTGGTTTTACCATAAAGGAGTCACTGGGTTGATGCACTGCTTATCATTCATGGGGAAAGCTTTCAAAAAAGAAAATGAAAAAAAAAAAAAAAACAGAACTGTAGTATGTTATGGAGGGGGCACCCCTGATAATTAAGTGGCAGAGGCTTGTCACAGTAAGGTGAACGGTTCAAATATCAAGACTAGCTGTGAAAATGTGGGCAGAGGAAATGAATGAATAATGTTCTCCCTTCCCTCAACCACTCGTGTCCCATCTGCTCCAGTGGAGCTGCTCAGCAACAGCAAAGGGCTGTTTGTAATGTGCAGCCTCCACGTCTGAGCTGTGGTTCGGAGGTGTGCACGCTTTCTCTGTGATACTTTAGCACCAGAATGGTACAACAAGTCATTTGAAAAACATGAAGCATTCCCCTCCCAGATGCGTTACATATTTTCCTGAATGCTCAGGTGGCAAGCTGAGAGGTGAGCAGGAGTCTGAACTTATCTCGGTGTTTAGAGGTTTAAAAAAATAATAATGACATTTTTATGAGCTGTTCTTTCTGGCAAGAGCGGAATAGTGCTTTTTGTATTGTATACCCTCTCAGCTTTGCGGTAAAATTGTGTTACTGTTTAATATCAGTAAAATTGCTGAAGTTTACATGAAGCTGCTACTGCTGATGGAAATCATTTTCAGGAGGAAAAAAGTACCGTTTGCCAGTCCTGGTTTTTCCCACTTGTCTCTCCCTTCTCTCCTACAAGTGTTCAAGGTCTTTTTTTGCCTCTCAGTTTCATTATTTGTCTACCATCCTTCATCAGGTTTTTTTTTTTTGTGTGTGTGTGTGTGTGTGTGTGTGTGTGTGTGTGTGTGTGTGTGTGTGTTTGTGTATGTGTGTAATTAGAACACTTTATTGCATTTTAATCATCACACTCACTGAGTAATAGGGTGGGAAAATGCTTACAAACAAAGTAACCAATTAAAATTTGAGTGGGCATTAAACACATCAGCTATTTTTTCATTATGAGACAGGTGTAGATTTCCCAGCCGTTAAGGGGAATATGAAGTCAAAGGACTCTTTATTTTCAACATGAATGTAATTCATTGTGCCAGTTTTAAAAGATCTCAAAAGATTTTGGCGAGGTAATTAACCTTATGTTTTTTTAAACCAAAGGTGGGATCTGAAATAAAGGTCCCTTCAATTAATTACTTTGAACAACGTTTGATATGATCTTTTTGGAGTGAGAAGTGAGTTAAGTTAAACAAAAGATTCTGATATGACCTGAGTGACCGTGATAAAAATGAGTATATTGTCACTTCATCAGAAATATATAGTACAATGTTAAAGCAATCAACTATTTTAGTGAGAAAAAACAAAACGTGTGGTCCAGAATTAAAAATGGCTGACTGAATACAAGCCAGAGATACATTAGGTATCAAATCAAAGGCGTGCTGGATGGATTTGCAGAATATTAACGATGTATAAAATGTTAGCTTTTGCTTACTCGCTAAATCCAGCACCATGCCCGGGAGGCTTCTTTTCTCTCTTACTGACACAGTCAAGGCTTTGCCTGCATGCCTGCCAGGTCTCAGTGGGTCATTTCATTTCTGACTTAATGTTTTAGATGACTTGAGGGTTTGAATGAAATACACTTAAATGATGAATAAAAGGTATGTCTTAATTCTGTCTATGAACCTGACCAATTTGCAGGGATTTATTGGACTGAAGACATTTCAGTTACACCACGCAAACCTGTGTTTTGATGTGTAGAATGTAGGAATGTGATGAAGGTGATGAAGTTGATGAAGTTAATCCTGAAGAATATTTCTTTCTTTCTTTTTTAATTAGTCTGATGGTATACTATACAGTCTACTTACTATCTCTCAGTATATACTATCTGCTCTGTCTATAAACTTTATACACTATATACTTAATATTCATAAGAGCTCATAGAATATGGTACATATATGGTGTGATGTTGGTACCTGTTATTTCTAGTGGTAATTCATATTAGCTTGAATTATTATTGTTAGTGTTAGGGTTAGGGTTTGTTGTTGTTGTTTTTGGTAAACCATCACCTTAGTTCAAGGGATTTCAAGAAGTCTGCTTTGCTAGACACAAGAAAAACTAAAGGGTTGTACATGGATTAATGGCACCATTAAGATAAATGGCAGTACTACAGCAGTTCAAAGTAAACACAGTGGAGGTTTAGGGCTGTCACTGAATGAGGCTGGCTGCTGGCAAGTCAAGTTTTATTTAGTAGATAAACCATTTGGTCAGCCTTTTTTTATTTTCTAATCAGTAGATCATCCAGATGGCTAGGCTTTTTGAAGCCACTGGCTGGTCTACTGACAGGCCACCTTTTTGTTAAGTCAAAGCTCAACATGGCAGTTACAGCTTTAAGTCAAGCTTTAGTTAACTATTGTTACTGCAGGCTATGAGCTTGTGTAGCTGTGGTGATGGTTCTGTGAGAAAGAAGACCATATATCTTAAAACAAAAGCCACACTGACAATAAGTAAACCCCTATAAAATAATAAAAGGTATAGTGGATGGCAGAGAGATTATGTAAAGAAGCACAGCCAAAACCAAAGCAAAAAGCCAGCAAATATTAGACCTGAATACAACCGCTTGCCAAAAAGACAGCGTCCTTGTTACTGTTCAACACATTCATCAACTAGATAAGCGATAGGTTGGCTTATTGTTGTGTGTTTCTTCGTCTCCTTTACCCTCTAGTGGTCAGAAATCAACTGATACAGCTTTGAATATACAGGAGGAAAGCAGCCCTTTCCGTCTCAATCTTCTTGCTTTTGCCACTCCTCTCCCAGCATGGTTAAAAGTATTCTTCACATAGGCTCCAGGCAGTGATATGAAAATTTATCAATTTGTAATGTGGCATGGTGTTGAATTCAATGCAGCAGCCAGCTAACCCCCTTTCTAAGATTAATGACTTCAGACAGGTCCAGAGCGACGAGGGAAACAATCCTGATTGTGTCAGGAAGGATATTACATTGACATATCCCGCGTCTGACAGCTAATGCGTTCTGCTTTAGAAGTGACTCACGCACAACTATGAATTTCATCACACGCCTCCTCCCATACAAATGCACTTCACACAAACATGTATGGCATGTATAATATCTAATATCTTCTAAAAAATGTTCATCTTCAGTTTAATACTAAAGACGTTCTAATGCGACTGAAGAGGTACCTTGAGATACTTGAACTATAAAGTGGTTAGATAAAAAGACTTCTATTGAAATGTCTTGCTGTCTGATTTCACAAGTTCAATGACATTTTAATTATATTATCCAGAATATGGTATGCTTAAATGAAAGTAGAGCACATATAATAAAACTTACAGCATAATTACCACTGGTTTCTACACGGACAATGAGCCACAGTTTGACACAGCTAAGTACCCGGCTAAGGTTCAGTCATGACACCTCCACTAACCTTTTGTGCCTTTCTAGAATCTTTGTTTCATATTTAAACCCATTGTGCACAAGTTCATAGCCATAACGTCTGGAGAAGTACTGGTTCACAGACTAAAATGTCACACAGATGTTGAGGTGTGATGTGAATATCTTTCTTGCTTTATGGTGTGCTTAGAGGAATCCAAAGATATCTGTGAAGCAACCCATACATTTGTGAGGCTAATCCAAAGTTATCAGCTCAGTAAAGCAAGTCCACTGTGAGTTCCTTCTGGTCAACATAGTGCTCTGTTTCTATGTTAGGAAAATATTTGATGTACTTTACTATAGCAAGGTCTTGCTTTCTTCAAAAACGCAAGTGCAACAGTGAGCCTCCTTTAAAGAGATGGCAGGGAAATGCATCTTGACTGTGTGGTTGACCACACTGTGCCCTGTTGCCCACGCAATTTGTTCTAGTCAGTGACTTTGTTCTGCCCCGCACTGGTTAACATAGACTCCCAGAGCCCTCCCCTGAGCGTTTTAGGGAGAGTGAGAGCTACTGAGCGCTACCAACCGATTCCAGATGGCTTCCACAATGTAGGGCTCAGAGGATGAGCACTGAAAAGAAGATTGATTTCCTTTGTGGAGTATGACAAGCCATGCACTAGAGCGCAGCTCTCCAGACACACAAAAGAGGCTCAAAAAACATATTTCTACTTTTTTATTTTTTCATATCAATCAGCTTTGCAGTAAAACTACAGGCTAGAGTGTTCTGATGGTTTGCCTCTGGTCCCCCAAGGCATAAGATGTGTGTATCCATGAATTCTTTTTACAATTTTACACCTTCTCCATCAAAGCTTGTCTGGTGAACTGTTTGTTCCATCTCTCTTCTCTGTTTGCATATCATTTAAACAGTTTACAATCCTTGAATTCCAGCTATTGAGGATAGAATCCATTACGTATTTGACTCTAAACTTTGGGTGTACAGTATCAGAGTTTACTGCCCTAAATCAAAATAGTTGGAGATTCTGTTTATTGATTATGTAACTTGGGCTTGGCATAGATTCAGGGGCCTAATACATTTATTCCACACAACTGCCTGCACTGTTAGCTGCAACTTTACTCAACTTTGCTTCACTCTTTGCAGACCTTGCTCCGTGATGGCCGGAGAGAGAGCACTGTGAGCACCCTCTACCTATCGCCATCCAACATCGAGACAGGTCAGCAGATCATCTGTAAGGCCTCCAACAAGGCGGTCCCCAACGGCAAGGAGACCAGTGTCACAATCGACATCCAGCGTAAGCATACCTCTTCTCCCTCTCTGTCCCTCTCTCCCTTGATTGCTTTTTCTCTCTTCCCCTTTATGCTTTTAGTTTTTGGATAAGTCCCTTGGTTAGCCATCAGTACAGATGGGGAAAAATAAGTGTGCGTACGACATGCATTACTCAGTATTTGAGATATTTCTCACATGTAGAGGCGTGAAACTGTCAGACAGGCATACGTGACTAACACTCTGTAAACATCTAGGATTCATTTTAGGCTCTGATGGATATTTATAATTGGTTTCCATTCTGCTTTCATATACCATGTAGGTGGGTGGATGGATTGATGATGCATCACTTTGTTTTTTTGTTCACTATGATGAAACATCAAAGGAGCTGTCCATCTAAAATGAATGGGATTGTCTTTTTTGGTCCAGCTACCTGCCTGCTGAAGCACTACACACAGTCTCCACCTCTTTTATTTCCTTGCTCATGCCATCAATCTTCTTTGTGAGAGCATGCGCAATTCCCCTCTTAAATAGGCAAAGTAAGCCCAGCGTGTAAAACACATTCAGCTTCAATTGTCAGGGAATCTTTTTTCGTTCGAGAACTATTCACATTAAGAGAAGGGCTTTGAACAAAGGGATTCTGCGTCACTCACAGTCCCTTCAACACCATTAAGTATGACTAATAAAGCAGAAAATGCTATTTAGAGAGCCAATATGACTGACGGCTCCATTCTTTTCATTATGTACACCACAAGAGGCAAGTGTGGCAAGAGCGGGCACGCCAAGATCAGGCCAACTCAGGCGCGGGAGTAAAAAAATGATTAACAGTTGTTGGTGTTTGCAACCCTTGCAGTTTGTCCTCGTCATTTTTTGGTCATACAGTCAGAGAGGGAAGTCTGCCCACATGTAAACTGATTTGTCACCATGTATAATGATGAGTCTGTGATAAATGCTCACCATCATAGCATCATCCTCGCCTCTGAATGTATGATTTAACCCTGAAAAATGAGTGCAGCAGATTTCTAATTAGCATTCTAAAATGTGCTCTTTACACAATTAAACCTCCTGACAACATTTTTCACAGTGTGAGATCAAACTGAGCGACAGCAGAGAGTAATTGTCGAGATTCAAATTGTCTCCCACAAGGCTTAGCCTCTCATTTCCCTCCCTCCCTCTCACTCCTCCGCCCTCCCCTCAGACTTGACAGGTAAAGTGTTCAGCACAGTTCAGCAGAGCCTCCGGAGTTTGTGCTAAGATCCACTTCCAAATTAAGCTGCTCCTGAAATGAAACATGCTGTAATTGAACTTTGATTCATTCGTGTAGGGTATCAATTTGCTTAATTTCATTGCTGCCTAATTCGATTACAAGGTTCTTGGCTGAAAAACTGCATCTGAAACACTGCATGTTTTTTAAATAAAAATATAAGCCTTGGTGCAGATGTAGCCTACACCATATCTGTGCTTTCAGCAAAACGCTGAGCTGTAAAGTGTTCTGCAGACACATACAGCAAACATGAAATACATGTCTACTGTATTAACACTGTCTTCTAGAAATGATGTGCATATACAACTAATTTGCATTCAGAATTACATTGTGGTGTTCAGAAGTCTATTTTTCTTTGTGTGAATGAAACACTACATTTTATGTACCACGCTGGAGTAGCAGAGAGGAGGTCGAGGTGGATTACAGGCATAACAAGAGCAGGAATGTGACACCAGAATCCAGGGTTCGCATCCAGACTGCCCTTAGGTTTAGGCAACAAAAGGTTTGAGACAGACCATGATTTCCCTTAAATGATAAAAAAGAATCTTATGTCCCAAGTCTTTGCAGACTTTTTTCTGTATTAAAACAGACCATAATCTTCCCTTTACATTAACCAGTACTGGCAGTGCCTAAACATAACCATAAATAAGTTGTAGTCACTACAAGTGGATAGTGCATTGCAAAACATTGTCAGTAAACATGCACTCAGTATCATCATTTGCAACTTGCCAGGTACGCTAATTGACAATATTTCCTCCTTGTGTTAATGCACACATGATTTGGTCGCCATTACATTTACTTCAATTTGCTGTTACAAAGTAGTTTTATATATAAATGTAGTCTACAGGAGAAAGGGCTTCTACTGTGGAAACATGCACTTACTCAGTTTTCAGTTGCATTTAAAGAACTGTCTTATGAACAAATGTCTGCAGATCCTTCCTCTGTTAACTTACACATATGTCCACTCTTGCTATTTAGATGAGGGAATTAAGTATTGCCAGGTTGAAAGTCTGGAAACCACTCACATATGAATGCAGCACGTGTTGCAAAGAAGGTGACTAGAGAGTAGCACCCAGTTTTTCTGGAACAATATAAAAACTTGTGCCGAATGAATAAATGATAGGATGCTAGCAAGGGAAATAGTAGCAGATGAAACTCGACCTCCATATCTTTACGGACCAGACACTACATAATTCTGACCTATGTGATTGCTCCTCCACAGTGTCGTGGGACAACCAGGCAACTTGTGATGGCAAGATGTTGTTGCCATACAGAGGAGTCAGTACACAAAGCTAAAAAGAAAAAAATGTCACTGCTGCTGTCTCATTTTTATCAAGAACAGTCAGAATCTGTGCAAACTTAACTGATGCTCACAATTCAAATATGTGGTGTTCAAATATGTAGTTTCTCATTCCTGAATGATAATCATACAGTAATGAACAGAGATTAATCCTAACATTGCACAGAGTCAGAGACCACTGCCAGGCAATGGAAAAAGGCCAGACAGGAGAGCATGTATTACCTCTTTGGAGCAGGAGAAACAGAAATTGTATCTGTATTTCTTCTGCCCACTGTACAGCTTTTTTTAAATGAGCCCTTCTTATAGAGGGTGAAAGCCATCACCCTACCGATCAAAGCAATGGTTCCTTCAGGTGCCCTGTGTCAACTTGGGAAATAAATGTAACACTTGACCATCTCTTCTGTTCACCTGTGCTTGGGAGTCCCATACTCTGCAGCAAAAACCAGTCATATGTCAGGATTTAACAATACTGGGTCATAATTGTGAGCAGTGTAAAATGCTTCCAAAAGAAATCTGTAGCCAGTAGCCTGGCTAGAACTTATGTACAATATGTTCAGCATGACCTGGTCCTTGTAAAGATGGATGTCCTGAAATACCGCCAAACTTTCAATTGTGAATGATACTATAGCTGTGGTCATTATTCATGTCGATAAGAAAAGCCTTTTTGTCAAAGCAACTGGAAGAGTTGCAATGTTGTATAGTAATGACATGTTTTGTTGCTGTGCACATACTGTACAGTATGTTCTTGTCCAAGGTTGCGCATAACAATATGCTGCCTTCTGTGCATCTACATTTTTTACTCAAGATAAGCGTACATATGTACTGACCAAGTGTATGTGACGAGCTGAAAGCAAGAACAGTGTTAGAGCCATTTGTGCACTATAGACAACTTGGTAAATAATTTAGATTTGTGTTATTTGACTTGATTAGAATCTGGAGACATTACAACAGTCCTATGGTTCTATTATAAATGTTTATTTGTAGCTGATAATTACTGCAGCTCTCCTATTGGATAAGACATGTAACGTGATGTGCATGTGTTTTTTCGTTAGTTAGTGCAGCTATGGAACCTGGGGAGCACAGTAGTTTTTGACCGTGTTTATCCGAGATTTTGTTTGTTATTTTATTGCACAGTGTTTCGTTTTGTAATACAAAGAAACCCCAAGTAAACTCTTCAAGAGGAAGATCAAGGACTGTGGCGTTTTATTCTGGAAGCACGCGTCAACTACATGCTCGGGTATGACAACTCAGAGGGCTTTCAGTAATTAGACGGAGCCACACTAACAAACAGGTTATGTATAAATCACAAGTCATTTGCAAAGTAAATGTGTTTATTGACAACAAGTTTACCAAGTTTTCCTGAGCCTGTGCAGTAACAACCTTTATACAATCATGTGTTCACAAAGTGGTGAATCTCGCTCCGTCCTTGTTTGTGAACGACTGAGCCTTTCCAGGATGCCCTTTCAAAACCAATCATGATACTATCACCTGTTACCAATGAGCCTGTTTACCTGTGGAATGTTCCAGACAGGTGTTTTTGGAGCATTCCACATCTTTCCCAGACTTTTGTTGCTCCTCGGGATGAGCATATATTTACAAAAATCAATGTCGTGGATGATGAATATGTCGACAAGGATCAGTAAATTATCACATTCGGTTTTATTGATGTCTTACACAGCATCTCAGCTCTTTTGGAATCTGTAGAAGCAGTGCTGCAGTGTGCTCCAATGCTGTAAGAAAGATATAGGGATTAATGGCAGTCTCTGGTGAACAGTTGCTTTTAGTCTAAGTGGGACCCTGGTGAGGTCCGGATACAGCAAGTCACTGAAGCTAAACTGCACACTGCAACGACTTCTGTGGTCCAAGATCTGACTGAGTTTCATTTGAATTTGCTGGCCTAAGGGTCCCTTTGATCCCTTTGGGCAGAAGTTTTACCCCATTTTTGACCAGGGGTATGAAGTCAAAAGTGGAAAGTGTGACCCAACGCTGAATTCTTACTGCTAAAAATCATACGTAGACATTGTTTCAAAGCATACCATCCGGTGAAAGCAATATTTGTGTGGACTGTATGGACACTGGACAGCCATATGAGTTTCGGCTTTCAGTGCCATTTGTATCCCTTTCATAACTAGAAGTCAGAAATTATGAATTAACTGCTATCGAACGCAGGGTTAGTGCCTTTCAAATATTTCTCTGACACTGTGTGCTGCTCTGCATTCAACGCATAGAGATTAAATTGATATTGATGGTCTCATCTAGCTCTCAGTGAGACAGCAAATAAGCACATTTCCCTGTATTCCCTGAAACTGTGGATAATGTCCACCGAACATTTAAACTCTCTGAGTAAATGCTGGTAGTTCCTATTTCATATCTGTTTGTGTGTAAGTCCCAATTTTAAGAATTAAAAGTCTCCTTTATTTCTCTGCCCAGAGTAATCTAATTGACCGTATTAGTGAGATAATATTAATGGCAACAAAAGTAATTAAAATCTTCTCAGTCTGCCTTTCTCAACATTTCGTATTCCGCTCACCTCTAAGCTTAGTTGCCCCTTTTCTCTCTGCTCCATCCTTACAGAAATCCAAATGAGAGTAATCTAAACACAACCGCGCACATTGCTTTACAGCTTAAACCAGCCTGAAATCCAATGCATTTCACAACAGTATTTTCTTTTATCATCACCTTAATGCTTATGATTTACATCCACCTCAGCATTTTCCTTCCCACAGAAGTTCATACAGAGTTATCTGACCTAGGGTTAGACAAATTAGCATCTAAATACAGTATGTACTGGCGATGTTGCCAAAATGGGGGGGATTTAAAGCCAACAGAGATGATTTAGAACCCTGGATAGACTGCTGACTTCAGTTGTCCATACCAGTCCATTAGCAAACTATAATTATTTGATAGCAGAGGGGTGGCTACCCCATGATGCTGTTTTCTCCAGCAGCATGACTTAACTTGTATTATGCCCTTTGGACTTTAATCAGTAAACTCCCCTACCCCCTGGCATAAAACCACTGCAGTGGAATATGATTCTGATGCCACAGTTTCATGTCCCGCTGAATCCCACTCATCACGCAACTTAAAATATTCCTCACATATTTCTAGTCCAGCTGGATATCTGCAGAGCATTGCCCCACATAGAAACACACGCTTTCAAACACGTAGTTGGAAATGAATGCACCAGGGACGAGCAAAGCCAAGGTTCTCGGTGTGTTTGCATTGCAAACAAGCTGAGCCATGTGGGAGGAAAATGAATGCCATTTGTTGAGACTAATTAATAAAGAACATGCAGATGTGCAATTGGGGAGGATTTGTTTTTGGTAGCAGCTACATGCTCTCCCTGCTTAATCAAGCAGATAATGGCAAATTCATCTGAAGGCAGATGACAGAAGACAGAAATTGAAAGTGAGAGGGAAAGGGGGCAATAAAATGCTCAGAATATTTCTCTGTATTAGATTAAGCTCTGATGATGCTGCATTACTGATTTATCTCATGTGATCTTATGTGTTTGTTTGTGTGCAGACATAATTTCTCAATATCACAATTCAAATACCTGGAAGATATACTTGATGCTCTAAACTAAAGTTTGACTGCTATCTTTTTTTAATTCATTCAGCCCTTACCTCGAAAAGTCATTGAGGACGTGACCCTCTTTTCCAATGATATCGAGAAAACAGTTAAAAGACAGTAAAAAAACACCCCAAAACAATAACTAGAAAACAAACAACATAACACATTTAAAAACTGCTACATTCAGTAAAATGTGTTGTAAAATCTCCCCAGTGTGTGCAGCACAAATTCAAAAAGCAGTTTCCCCAAATTCAATGGTTGCACATGGGACTTAGAGCATTAGTTCAATCACTTGAATGGGTCAAATAATGACTATGGGACCAGTTTAATAAGGAAGTGATGAATGATGGCATGTTGCCATCGAGGACTTTATAAATAAACAGAAATCAAGGCTTGTCATGTCTTACTGTTAGAGATGCCTCACAACCTTTTCATACAAGATGCAATGATGAGTAGAATAACTGTAACCAGTAATGAATCTTTGGGCAAAATGATAAACAGGGGTTTAAGAGTGGAGGCAGAGTGTCTATAGATAGCATTACCATAATCCAGACCGACAAGAACACAGCCTCAATTATCTGTTTCCTTCTGAACATAGGAAAATTAGCTCTGTTTCTGTGTAAATATATATATTTTTTTCTCAAAGTTTGCCGAGAAGTATGTGAATGTGAAATTTAGATGTACTGTAACTTTTTGATCCATTGAGATTATTACTATTCCCACCCTTTCATGTTCATTCAGAGTGATAATATGCATACTGTTGTCCACAATATCTCAGGCTCTAGAGCGGGGCTTTTCAAAGCTAGACTAGACAATCAATCTGGACCTAGCCCATTCAGTGATTGTCAACCGGCGGCCAAAGCTCCCTGTCCGTCTCACAGAATATTAATTAATTCAGAAAAAACCATACATCTAACTCACTGGTGGAAAAGGTCCAGTCCGTTCTGAACATGATCATCGATCAATTTGCCAGCCCCTGGCAACAAACCAAGACGTCTGTAATTCATAGTTCCTCCATTATACAGAATGAGATTATTCTCTATCACCATCCTCTCTACTCCATGGACCATCAAACCGCTCTGCTCCCAGGCTAGCCATTTCCTGGTGCGGACAGAGCTGTCGGAGAATCACCAAGATTGTCTGTCAGATAAGAGAGGCGTTGGGCCCCCACTTGGTCTCTCAAAATTAGTAATATTATTTAGATGGCTCAGTCAGTGGTAGTTGAACTGAGGGTTTGCATTGAGCACTGACTCTGCTCTTGGACTGAGGTCTTGAGAGCATTTTCTAATGTGCTGCTAAGCATCTAGTTTTCATTATGGATTTCCCATGTTTTTTAGAGTCCGTTCATATTGATCAGTGTTCAGTTAGACAAATGCAGCTGAGGACCCCTGGCATATCTTGTGTTATGAATATTTGACCATACATTATGAACATTTTGTATTTTGGGAAAAAAAAAAAAATCTATTCATCAATACTTTGTTAGTGACGTTGAATATACAATATAGCTGGAGATCATTCACAGTGATCATGTCCCCAGATGAATGTGGTTTTAATGTGGCTTATTTCCCTATGGCTGGCATCGTTGTCATGGTGATGTTAAATGCTGGAGAGTGTTGTGTGTTGTTGCTGCTGAGTTCACACATTAACGTTACACCCGAGAATTTGCTATCAGCTCCTAAATCACAGATACAGAATGTGTCTCCTTTTCTCTAGGACACCATTTCTACAACTAGTGTACATGTAGTTTTAAGAATAAGTCTGAGTGAGAAATAAATATGGACTGACTGTCTGAGCATTGTCTGCCTTGGTTTTTTCCTAGTCCATTCGCAAGAGATATGATGTTAATTAATTGATTAAATATCTTGTTTTTGCCAATCATTCTGGACCTCTGACCTTGAATAAAAGCCAGATGCAGACTGTAGAGTAATACGTTTGAGAACCACTGCTCTAGAGAATAGCATATATTTAGTCTTGTTTGCATTCAGGACTGATTTCAGTAGGCTTAGTATCAAAAGCTTGTTGTTGGATTTCAGTGGTTGCATGTGCAATATTAGCAAAGCAATACAGAACTGCATCATCTGCATAAATAGTGACATTTCGGTTTGTTATTGAGGATGTAATATTGTTAATATAGATTAGAAACAAAATAGTATACAGTGTTGAACCTTGTGAAACCCCCATTGACAGTTGTAAAAAAACAGAGCAATCATGTCCCAAAATCATGTATCGCTGTCGACAAGGCATAATTTGTAACCCAAGCAAAAGCAGCAACATAGCACTTTTGATTGGATCATTAACAAAACAGTGATGCTGATGCACATAGACACTTACAGGGACTGCTGTGCATCTTATTTAAGCAGCTGTATGAATGGAAAAACATCTGCCTCCATTAAACAGGGTAGATTTGTTGCTGTTCCATGATTGAATATCTCATAATCAATATACGGGACCTCAGGTTCTCAGTCAGTCTGTTCTCCCCTCAATGCGACAGTATGCCCATATTGCTAAGGTTATAAGCCACAAGTAGACACCCCACAAACAGCTCCCACATCCTTTAGAGGCAGACGACACTCCTGGAGTTTGAGGCTGGTCAGACTGGAGAACAGCTGTCTACAGTGACCCAGAGAGATTGGAAATTGAGCTTTAAGAAAAGGGAAAAACAATTTATGTTGGCACTATCTCCAGGAAACAGAGAGAAGTTGGAAGATTGTTCCAAAAACACCATCTGGTCTCCACTTTGAACTAACCGATCAAAAGCTGTCGGCCAACTTTAACACTACCCCCCTCATTTATCCTGTTGTTTTCGCTGGAGCTCCGATCAGTCCTACTATCCCCCTCTATCCATCCATCCCTCCTCTCTATCCCTCACTAGTACTCTCTTGACAAATCTGAGGAATTAAAAATCTTGCATAATGATGTGGCATTGAATTAAACCTCAAATGTATTCACCCAGCAACTTGTGCATTCATACATCAAAGTCGCAAATCGACTTCGTTATTAAGTAGATGTCTGTCATGTCTGAGGGGTCAGAGGTTAGAGAAATTACAGCCTTTGATTCACACCCCAAGGCTGTCTTTGTTTGTGGTTCTTCAGGGAGATGAAACTGTATAACAAAGTTGGTCATTTGACTTAGAAATAGATGTAAAGCCATCATGACATTACCTCTTGCTGAGAGGAACTGAGGTTTTTTTTAAGGGACGGTCAGTTTCAATCATTTGAAAAGAATGTTAATTAGTTGCCAGATTGACAGTAATGAGCATTTGTGTCCTTAGAAGTCTCTTGGCAGCAAGACCAAAGAAAAAGATTGGCATGATTGAAAGTACATTATAGGAATACATACATATACACTGTCACTATTAGCACAAACCTCCAAATCTCCTCCACTTTCTTGTTATGTCTGCCTCTCTCTTTACTCTGCAGCTTCTTGCTAGATTTTATAGCCACCTCCACTGTTGCCACATCTGTCATTTTGCCCCTGAGGTTCCCTCTGCCCACTTTTTTGTCCACACAATTAACCGCTCGTGATGCTAAAAACACCTACTGGGCAGTTAAGACTGGTCCTCAAGGCCTGGATAGGTTTCCTGTTTTATTATCACACACAGAGCCCTTTCATGTGCACACATACCCCCTTTAAGCATGTGCCTACACATGCAAATAGACAGACAGACACAGACACAGACACACACACACACACACACACACACACACACACACACACACACACACACACACACAGGTGTCTGCTCAGTACCTGGAGAGAATCGCTGGTACACTGGGGCTGTCAGTCTTTGAGGGTCCACAATGTTTTTGTTTTCTTTACATGCCTGGGGAGAGCTGGCACAGGTGGAGCTGGATTTGAAGGTGGTAGAGCTGTTGGTGGGGGGGCAACTGTCTAGGAGGGAAATAAATCCGCTGATGGGGAATATGGTGTGTGTGAGTACGGAGGAATATGGCACCTGGACCACCCCCCTCTCTGGGGCTTTGTGGCAGCTGAGCCAGCCCAGAGCATCTGCACAGCCACAGGGTAAAAAGCAGTTTTTCCTACATTTCATGCCCACACACACACATACACACACATACAGAGAATCACATAACTATACACAGTGTTGTTTGGCTTCATCACAGCAGTGTTTGTGTGCTTCTTTAATTCTGTGTGGATGTCCATGCCCACCACTGCTCCTCCTCCACATCCAAACACAGTCCCTAGTTAGGACATTAGTATTATTGAACACGGAGCAGATAGCATTGGTACACCTTTGAAACAGATGGTTGTGCTAGCATCAAACCTGGATCCAGCTCTTCCACCTTGTGACTGATCTAGTGCCCATGATGTCTTACCAGTGCGCCACTGGTACCACAAATGGCACATGGCTGTGACACTGTGAGTCTGTGGTAATGGCATCTCAGAAAACAGTTGCTCTGCAGGTGGAATGGAAAATGTTTTTGTTAATATTATTTCAGGCTGTTAAGGAAAGATATCCAATTCAGCCTAGCCATACAGATTAGATTGTATGAACTTTTTTTGAAAGTATTAGTGTTAAATATGACATGGGACACTCATATTCACCAGTGGTTTGCAAAAATTTTCAAAATTAAAATGAGAAAAGAAAACTTTGCTCCGGTGAAGGACAATGTGTCGGCACAGGATTTGGTTTCCTTAAACACTGACTCATTATGAGAGTATATGAATTCTACAAATAGTGAGCTCTCCAACCACCTGACTGTCCTTTAACATTACAAATACAGTTAAACAGCTACTGGTCAGGTTTAGGTCAGCTTGATCCTTTTTCCCTTATTGCATTTGAGGCTCTCAACAAGCTCTCACCTACTTTAAATTCGTTCTGTGACTCTGTGTGGTAAATAGCTGTTTGTTTCCTGTGAGACAGCATTGATATGGAAATTAACACGTATCTTCAAAAAGAATCTCACCTTTGTCAATTAGGAAAAATTAAGTTGTTTAGAAAATTTGCATAATCTGTATGCTTGTTATTCTAAGAACTGTTTTAATTGTACTGTCTCACTGAGGTTGCTCATTGTCTTAATTGCAGGGGATTGCACTATGGACTATTCACTGTTTTCAAATTGCTGTTTACTGAAACTCATTAGCAAGTCAAGTTTCCCTTTGATTTGTTAATATATACTTTCACATTGCTAATGAATATGTGAGAGTAAAAATAGCATGTTCTCTCCCACACCTGTGGACCACAGGTGGGTGGCAGGACGATAACAAATAGGGCATCAAATTATTCAGGAGTAATTGCCTATTAATGGGGAGAAAATGCTGCCACAAACCATGATGAGTTGTCACAACTGTTCTGCACAGTGTGTTGAATAAAAAGACTTTTACCTCATGGTTTTAAGTGAAGCACGTTTACCTGCGATACTGTATGTTTGGTGCAGCTACCCTGAATAAAAATGAGAATTTATTTTGCGTGTTGGTGTCTTTGGCTGTTTTCTTTTGAGGTTGCATGCTATGTGTTTTGTCTTCTCTGCAAAAAGTGTGCCATAATTCTCAGGCTTTGCCAGCCAGATAAAATTCCAACAACATAGCGTTTGTCTCAGGTTTACAGTTCATAACAGGATGTTTGATGAGGCTGCCAGCTCTGTAATTGGTTTTCTTTGTGTTTTTATTTTTTTATTTTTATTTTTTTTAGATCTCCCACTTGTCAATCTCTCAGTGGAACCTCAGCCTGTTCTTGAGGGCAACCTTGTGAAATTCCATTGCTCTGCAAAGGCCAACCCTCCCGTCACACTCTACAGGTGAGATCAAAAAAGGAAGTGTTAATGCAGCGCACACACACACACACACACACACACACACACACACACACACAAGTCATGGACACACCAAAAAATTAGCAATCCTGTGATGTGAAATAGAAAGAAAAGTTGGTACAGTTAACTTTATACGAGCTCCTCTCCAATTAAAATTGCTGGTGGATGATACATTTCCACATAAACTCAATTTAATACTTCATTATTGATAGTTTTAATCATTGCCAGATGCCCTGTTATGATGCCATGACACCATTAGATTTGCAAAGTTTGAATTGAAACAAAAAAAAAAAACAATGAAACTCCGTCATGCTGAAAAATGGAATGAAAATACACCCCGCAAAATTCATTTGGGAAAACTTGTCATGTTCTACTGGGTTGCAGCAAAGCAATACAGTCTGCTGTTGCATAGCAGTTTGCTTTGTGGCCATATCATCTCCCTTGACCATTAAATGTCTATCAGAGTGTTGGAGGGAGGCAGGAAATGTAATGTGCGTGACATCTGATGAAGCTGTCAAGATTACAGCTTTTCTGAGATTAGGTTGTACTCAACATTATATAGCAAGAAGGCAGATTTCCCCCCGAGGGGTCTGCAAGTGTTTTTATGTGTGTGTTGTGCACTAGTGGTTGACTATGGCCGGTATTGCATACTGTACCTTGGAGTTTGAGGTTCTTATGTTTTGTTTTATTGTCTTGTCCTTTATTTTCATGACTCAAATTTCCCCAAAATGTTATTTTACAAGAGAACAATTGCTCCTGGAAACACAGATCTATATCTCATAAGATGTGGTCATTCATCTAAACTCAGCACACAGGCAAGAGAGCACACGGCCAAGATGCCAAGACTCACTTTGAGGAAGACTGAAATTAAGAATAAAACATGAAGCAAAATACACTTTAGTCTGATAAAAAGTTGAAATTATACTTTACCCCTGCAAAAAATGCAAGAAAATGCCCTCTGAAATCACCTGGGTCCAGTTGGCCTGTGAAGCAGTGTGAGGGATGTTTCTGAGTGGTGAGGGACGGAGATTCCTTGGTGTGATTAGTGCCTTTTCTAAAGTTTCAAGGACTACAGATCTCAGAAATGATATGTTTGGGAAATGGCCACAGAGATGCAGTTGTTTCAGAACAAGAATGTGAAGCTTCTTCAACGTCTCTGCAGCAAAAGGAATGGAATGACTTAAAGATTACTCGTCGTGCCGTGGGTGAGCCCCATCCAGGCCTTATTTCACTTTCAGTGCAGTTTTCAGAGCATGAATTTCATTTTGGCTGTTATGTGAAGGTTGTTGAGGAAAAAGTACTTTCAGCTCATTTTAACTTAAAATTGCGGCAGCAAAAGATATAGAACATGGCGAGGGATTTTGGTGGTTTTTGAAGCAATTGTGCAAATAAAACACCTTTGCACCTTACATAGCATTACATAATACCCTACAGACCTTTAATATTCAAGTATTCAGCAAACCAGTACTAGACAGAATGCTGATATTCAACAAAAGTTTTTTTGCATGTTTGTTTGTTTCTTATCATAAAATGCTAATGTTTTTAAAAACAATTTATTCCTTTTATAATGTTTATGTTTATAATATAATCAATCCTTTGTAATGTTGTGCACTGCAGTATCATCCAGTGTGCACACGAGACCTTGGAAACTGGGCTTGTATTCGCATAATGAAAATACAAATGATTTAGTAATGGTTAATTCAAATGCACAAAGCATTCAAATTTCTTGTTTGCATCATAATTCAAACCACATGCTAATAGCCAACAAATCCACAGCTGAAAATACTGTTATAGATGCAACATAACCCTGCACATATAAAATCAGGTTAGACCAAAAACAGAAAAAGAAAGAGGCAAAGATAGAAATTAATATATTGCTTTACAAAGCAGCATTCCTGGTGAAATACCTGCCAACATCTCACCATGTGTCTTGTTTTGCTAATTTTGATGTCCTACCACTCTTCATCAGTGTGTGAAGCTGCTTTCCTAAACCTTATTGCTTTGGAAACTGTCAGTTGTACCTGTTTGGATCTGTTTTGCATTGTTTCTTACAAAACCTGTATTTTTTATGAAAAATTGAAAATAATTATTCTCATAAGATCTTGCATGGCCATCTAGAAGTAGTACTGAAGAGATTTTGTCCAGAAATGGCTCTCTGTGTGGGAGGTTTTAAAACCAGACAAAAAATAAATGGAATGAAATCGATAGAAAAGGGAATTGGCCGGCACTGAATCTTGTAATGGTACTGGGAAATGAAATGGATGTACAACACACTCACAGGTGGCAAAACAGAGATGTTGCCTTTTTGATGGATTCTGCCCTTTTGAAAAAGAAAAGGAGGAGGGAGGGCAGCGATATTGTGGAAAACAAGGTTTGTATTTCATTGTGTAGGTGCACAGCATAGACAGAACGTCTATTGCACCTGCAAAGGGATTTCACCTCTATTGTTATGAGACTGGATCAATGCTAGAATCAGACTTCTCTCCGGGGTATCAAGAGCTAAGATGCAATGGCTGTTGAGATGGCTTTTTCTTTTAGTTTGACAAAGTACTGAATGAAAAAAAGGTTGGAGGTTGAACTTTCGCTTTATGTAATTTATTTCTCACCTATTTCTCTCTTCTCTTGCTTTCTCTCTGGCTCTCTGTCATTAAGACAATCCACTGTAGAATTGAATAATATCCACACAGACTAATAACTTTTGATACTTCAAGGTTATACTCTCCACCAGTTCTCCAATTTCATAGTCTCTCATTTAGATTTATCTGCAATTTATACAAGCACTTCAGGACTCCCGTGCACCATTGGAGTTCAGGACATGGTCGACAGGGGATTTTTGGGCCTCATAATGCTTGCCTGAGAGACTTTGACTAGGGAGAGCCCCCCACAAATTCCCCCTCTAGAGAGCAATATCACAGAGGAGAGCAGGAAGCTGGTCAAGCAGTGTGGGACCATTTTTCAGTGCTAATACACTCTGTCTACCCCAGATCAGATATGGCACAAGGACAGAGTAGTTCTTAGACGGATGGCCTCTTTTCTATCCTCGAGAGAGCCATCCATTCCCAATGTGCACTGTGCCATTTTGCCATCCTCCAATTCAATGGACACTTGAGACACAGACCCAAGACAGTGGGGGCGCTAGTCAAAGGCATGGCGCTTTCTGCCCCTTGTGATTTCCACACCAGTTCAATAAATCCGACTTGATGTGACGTGAAAATGGAAATAAGATATATTTCTCCAGATACCAGAACTTTTGCCTAGGGGAGAGTAAAGAGGGAGGAAGTCAGGGGATCGGAAAGGACTGGAGGTGTGGAGGCGGGATTGGAAGAGGAGATAAAAGTGGTGCTGAAAGTGTGAATGAAGTAAGAGTAATGGGCATGTGTTGCAGTTGGCACTCAGGGAATCAACACTCTGAGAGGGAAAGACGAGTGGGTTGGAACATCTTCATTACTGTTTATAATGGTAGGAGGGCTAACTGGCATACATTGCAATCACTCAACCACCCTCTGATGAAGACACAGAGGGTTTTCTCAGATCCAAACAAGAACCCAACAGAGAGAAGAGAAAGAATAACAAACAAAGCAAATCAGGTCCCTCGTCTGCACATACAACCATGCACAGAGCGACAACAAAACCCCCTCCTTTGCATGGCACTGCAGCAAATAACATCCCAATCCTCCCCACACTTAAATTCTCAGTGTTGTCGTAGTTGCTGCTGCTGGATTGTTTGCCTTTGACTGACACTACAATCACCATCACTTTCTTTGCAAACGTTGGAGGTAGCTAATTGATACATGCCACTGTCTGTTTTTGGACAAGCCTGCTATTCTCAAGCCACATTCTTATGCCTGCAGTAGCTGCAGCCAGACATACTTAAGATGTGTGAAAGGAAGTAGTTTAGTGTGGCAATATATACTTTATAGAGTTACTTCATTTAAAAGAAAATAAGTGCCTCAGTGCAAGACCTGAACTGTAATTGGTTCAGTAATTCACAGCATAATTGGAAATTTGTAGATTAATGTGCACTGTTCCTGCAAACATACAAATCAATGCAAGCCTGACAAGTTGGAAATTACCCTGAAAAGTAAGGACTACACATAAAATAGTCTTTAATAACTAAAAAAAAAAAAAAAAAAAACTTTGGCATAATGCTGAAAAGTTAAGAAAAATGAAATGGATATCAAGAAGTCAGACTAGAAGTCCCATGAATACCCCTGAAAAGTTGGTTATTCCTGACTTTTCAAAGTTATTCCCCACACTCTGGGGAATAACTACATACTTGCAGAACTCACTTCAGTTCTTTGGCAGCATAACCATAAAACACGTCAACATCACAGCATGCTATTACTAAAACGTGTATATTTATTTTAAATTCCACTGAGAATTCAACAGTGATCACTTACAATATGCACGTAAAAGAGAATGGAACTGCACTGCGCTGTGCTTAACCATGCTGATAATAACTGTGGGGCCTGATTTACTGTGGGTCTTGACGCTGATGGCACAGATACCTGCCTAATTTAATTGTTACTGTTTTATTGCCTTAATCACATTCAGCAAATACAAACTCTCCCTCTCTTCCATGTCTCCTTCATCCTCTGCTTCCATTAATGGCAGACCTGTTTATCTGTGTAACAGTGTTAGCTTACAGACCCGTGCATGCGCAAAAACACACACCGTGCACGCACATGTGCTTACACGCATAGACACACGCTCACAGCCTGGTGTACAGGATTCACACTCTTTGTCTGAATCAAATCCCTGAATAGGATACAGCAGTGTAAAGTGAGTCAGCTATTGAGTAAGCTTGCACTGGCCCCTCTAACCTCCCAATGGGAATGCAGGTGTTTATGTTACCCTGGGCCAGCTACTATGTTTAGACATGAGTCTTGGACAAGGCCCAGCACACCAACAGAGCTCCCATGCTCCCTGAGGACGACGGCATTCTGTCTCTGCTCCATCTAACACTGTCAAGGGCTCCTAAACCTGGCAGCCGCAACCTACACTTGGGAGCCAAATATCTGTGCTTACCCCCATTACAACTCCTACAGTGTGAGCTGGTAAGGTGTAGGTGGAAACAGTAACACACGCACACACACATACACACACACACACACATATCTATATATAGACATATAGATATATATAGATATAGATATATATAGCGGGGTGGCACGGTGGAGCAGCAGGTAGTGCGTGTGCCTCACAGCAAGAAGGTTGCTGGTTCGATTCCCAGGCGGGGCCCTTCTGTGTGAAGCTTGCATGTTCTTCCCGTGCATGCGTGGGTTCTCTCTGGGTACTCCGGCTTCCTCCCACAGACCAGAAACATGCTCATTAGGTTAATTGGTGACTCTAAAATTGCCCCTAGGTGTGAGTGTGAATGGTTGTTTGTCTTGTGTGTTGCCCTGCGATCGACTGGCGAGCGGTCCAGGGTGTACCCCGCCTCCTGCCCGTCGTCAACTGGGATAGGCTCCAGCCCCCCCGCAACTCCCGAAAGGTGTAGGCGGCATAGAAAATGGATGGATGGATGGATGGAAATAGCACATGCGTATCATTGTTGTTGTCATAATAATTACCAGTGTACTGGTGTACAGCGAGCAACCTCCTCTAAAGATTGTTGTTGTCTAAAGGCCCATTTATACCCTCCGGATCCGGACGAAATCCGTCTGTCCGTCCCACACGTTGCCTCCGTAGGGGGCCTTCATACCTCCGTCCGTTTTCAGTGTTTTGTCAGTGTGTCCTCTAGGGGGCAATGTCGAGTCATAAATTACAGAGCCGTTGTCATGGCAGCCGATGCCTTGTCAACGCTTCTGTCAGCATATACCGGCATCAGTAATGGCGTCAGTAGAGGAGGTTAATATAATGACAGTACTGAGAAATGGGAAAAAAAGATTAGACGACTCTTTTTTTTGACGTAGAGCCGGTTCTCTTCTTTGTCGGTTTTTAGTTTGACTCATTTTGCTCATTTTGACTCTACACTGCCCCCACGACTTCCGGTGGTTTCGAGTGGTTTCGTCCGGAGAGCTCCGGATGGCTAAGCTCAGAGCCGACGGACAAACTGACGGATGAAACAGCCTCCACGCTTTCGTCCGTATCCGTTATTTACGGAGGGTATAAATGGGCCTTAAAGATTGGGGGTTTTGATTATATCACATGATCATATTACATAATCTTCATCAGCAGATGGAGTTGTCATAGAATTGCAGATGTTGCAGATTTGTGATATGATCAAAAGCTCCAGAACAGCTGCTAAAATGGACCTTTATTACTCTTTGTCAGCTGCTGTTTCCAAGAGCAAGAATGAAATTTGAAAAAAAAGAAAAAAAAAAAAAACATCAGCATTTCCTTGACAAGTGGCATAACTAATCAGCTGATGAAGGTCATGTGATATGACTAAAAGCTTTAGAACAGGACAGTTTGTTTTGTCAACTGCTGTTACCACCACCAAGAACGAACTTTCACACTCATCATCAGTGTAATTCATACCACGATAATCATCACTGTCTTCATTGTCATCATCATCATCGTCATCATCATCATCATCATCATCATCATCATCATCATAAAAATCACCAGTGCCATCATCATCCTCATCATCGTTATTACTGTTGTCATAGTTGTAATCGTTGTCATTATTGTCTTCATCGTGATTACCACAACTGTCACCATTGTAATTAATATTATCATCATCGTCTTTATCATCATCATCATGTAAACAGCGGCGGAAACATTCATAATGATATTCACATTCAGAGACACGCTGCTATAAACAACAACAATCATCAATAACATAATGGTTTTCGCATTCTTTTAATCTTTCAGTATGTAGCACGATTTCCTCTGCTAATACATGGATATATGATATTCTGCTACTGAAATATAAAGTGTGGCTTGTCTATTCTGTCCAAAGGCTATCTAGGGTAGACATCTGTTCATACTCGCTAACACACACACAGACACAGAGACACTATTTAAGCGCTAGTACTACTGGATCAGACAGGCCAAAAACACCCCTTCTGCCCTATTTTCAACATTTTTGGAAACACAGGTGTTGCAGGGCTCTCAGCTGTATCCTTTTCACACCAGAACTCAACTCCGAAAAGATCTACTGCTACTGAGAAAGAGCACAGAAAAATCCCATGAAGCCCAATTAGAATTCTGCTTCACTTCACTTACTGATTGAATGAGGTAATCTGTTCTCATTTAAATGATAGCATTTCAGTCAAGCATGGGGCCAGCTTAGTCATGGAAAACAAATGAGTTCCCTATCCCGTGAAAACTGCTCTCACTACTGGCAGGAATATAAAATGGAGACAGGCACCGGTTCCGTTGTCATTGTTTTCATTTGCCACATCAGCATGCGGCCACAACTCTATTGTTGAGGATGGCAGCGTTTAGATGCATGATGTATTGTATGTCCCACAGCACCGTCAAAATTTCCCAAAGAGACCTCAAACATCCGCAGAAGCCTTTGCTTCACTTTTATAAATGGGCCTCGTCTGTTGTAGCAGCAGAGAGCCATCCGCTCCACGCAGAGCCATCCGCTGCCGCTCATGACATCCTAAAAGTCTCACCTAAACACGTGTGGAGTGTCTGTATCCCTGTCACTGAAGCTATCATTCACAAACGCAAGCAGATGTTCTTTATATGATCCCGTGTCAATTTATTAACATCAGCTGTTGTGTATAATACAGGACGTGTCAACCAACGTCTTCATAGGTGGGGGAGCAACCCATTTATCATTCTGTGATTTGTTTTTCTTTGCTGGCACTCTGTGCTGCACTCTCTGCCTGGCGTAATGAGGAACGTGCTGTCTGCTCTGAGTCGCCAGGGAGCTTGTCACAGCATGGAGGGCTGCCACAAAAATGTGCTGAAGCCAGCACAGAAAACCTGCCCCAGAATGATGATTTATTCACACAAAAGAATGCTATTGACATAAGGAGGTGTGAAAACCTGCCTTAATGCCTTTTCCCCTTTCCCTTCATTTTCCCATTTCTTACCATCTCTCCTTTTGGTGCCTTCTAATCCTCTCACCAGGTGGGCCAAAGGAGGAAGTATCATCAAGGAGGTCTCTGGAGACACATATGAGGTTATTGTGGACCACTCCTTCTTTACCGAACCTGTTTCCTGCGAGGTTACCAACCCCCTCGGCAGCACCAACATCAGCCGCAATGTTGACGTCTACTGTGAGTGGCTCCTTTCAGTAGTGCCAGAAACACGATATTGCATGGATTTTTATTGTCTTGTGTATTTTGACATTCAGCTCCAAGAGCAGGTGCGACTACAGCTGACGCTTGATTATGGATGAGTCAACAGTCAATGATGTTTATTTCAACAGTTGGTCCTCGCATGGCTGCGGAGCCTCAGTCCTTGCAGGTGGACCTTGGATCTGATGCTGTGTTCAACTGTGCCTGGACAGGAAATCCTTCTCTTACCATAGTGTGGATGAAGAGGGGATCTGGAGTGGTGAGTATATTGATTTGCACTGCTTCCAAGTACATTTAATAAACAGTCACACACTGTGGCGGTGGCTTACAAAAGCTACTTTTCCCCAGTAGAGCCTGTGTATGAGACTTTCACAAATAAAGACATGTCCATTAAACCCAAGACATTTCAGTCCCAGCTTCTAACTGACCTGCTCTCACATGAGATCTGTTGATTTGATCCTGAATTCAGACTCATTCCACCTTTCCTTTTGTCAACATCAAAGGCCAAAGCCCACCCCTTTACTCCACAGAACTCAGACCTAGATTGGATTTTAATAATTGAGGAGAGGTGCCCTTTAAGCTATTAAATGGCCCATGTGCTGCCTTTCTTTTTCCCCCATTGTGCTGTCTTGTTGCTATCTCAAATGCGAAGGTGCCATTGCTGTCATTGCATTTGATGATCTTTGTCTCTTTTTGCCGCAGGTTCTTAGCAATGAGAACCTCCTGACACTGAAATCTGTGAGACAAGAGGATGCTGGGAAATACGTTTGCCGTGCCGTGGTCCCGCGTGTAGGAGCAGGAGAGAAAGAGGTTTCTCTCACTGTCAACGGTAAGCTGTATTATTGATATGTCTTTGGCACAAATGGGCTCAGATGCACACCCACAAAGCTGTCAAATGCATACACATACAAGTGTGAATCTTTAGGTCTGGGGTCAATGGCAGCAAGAAGAAAGCAATTTGTCACAGGAGTTAGTGTTCTGCTTCCTCTGTGGCTTGTGGAAGTCTTCTGTCTGTAAAACCTCCAACAGAAAGTGCAGCCTTAGTTCTTTCCTGCAGTCTTCTTTTGAGCATAACAGCTTCTTGGAGACACAGTTAATTTTACGTGGCAGGTGTAAAAACAAAACTCAAGTCCTGACACACACACAGAGGATGTGGCACAGAATGTGTCCGTGCAAAGGTAATGTGACAAAACAGAGCTGTTTCATCAACTGTCATCTTTGTGAAGCCTTTAAATATAAAAGGCAATAAATATAGACTTGGTATTTTCAAGATACGGTCGCACGTTTCATAAACAGGTGAAATGTACTTAAATGCTAATTATATTCTGCATGACTCACAGGGAAGCTGCCTTTTCTGAGGCACTGACTGACTAATGAATACCAGCCTTGGTGGGAGACCTGGCAACTCTCAAACAAATGACTTCATTATCAGTGCTTGATATTCCGGGAGCATGCTTCGGTGTGGCGGAGTTGTGGAATTTACATGTCTCTTATTTTCCCTGTGTCCATCTGAAAGCAGCCAAAAAACAGGAAAAAAAAATAGCAAGAGAGTCTTTTAAGATGCTGCCGAGATGATGTTGAGTTAATGCTGACAGTGTATCGTTGCACATTTCCAGAGCTAACAAAAGAGTCTGCCTATAAGCAACACTGGTGCTGATTTGGGGATGAAGATACATCAAGTAGCAAACAGTGTATGTAAAGATTTTCCTTTCAAAACCCCAGTGTTAGCTTTGCATATCAGAGAGAGTGGGATACCAGTATTCCCTCCAGCACAAGATCAGAACCACGGCTTTCTCTGAACTGCGATGATCCCCCTCCTTCTCAACAAGGAAGAGGCATAAGGAAAAATCATGACTAATTCCATTGTTTCCCTTTCTGTCAACAGCAACCTATGCTGGCATCCTTTCTGTAGCCTTAATATGTACACAGAATACATAACATCCAATACACCAGTTTATTTTGATGCATCTTCTCTCCTCATGTAACTGTTGAGGCTGTGTTGCTTTTCAAAAACGATGCCATGAGAGGACGAAGATGGATTGTTTTAATAAAGATTATAGCACATAAACAACTGTGAGCACACTGGGAAACATACAACAAAGCTGAAATGGCATGTTTATTTAGTCTCTGCAGTCTTCATTCAAGCAAGCTCTGGATGTCGTCTGGTCTTTTTATTTGTGTATATTCTCCCTCACTTCTTTTGCGTCGTGCACCTCCCTGCCTGAAATGGTATTTGACATTCAAAAGCCGCCTCCCTTTTTACCCTTCTGAATAATTGAAATTCATCTTCTTTTTTTCCAAACCACATGAGGAATCCTGAGTCATTTCTTACCCGGTCCTTGAGGCGAATCAGATTGTCAAACTTGTGAAAGTGCAAACACTGCGGTTGAACTGGTGGTGTGTGTTGGGGTGGTGGGGGTAGCGGCAGGAGGTGGTGTGGTTACTCCTCACCTCTCCTCAGCCTATACGCCCAACATCACTGACAGTCAGCAGGACAAAATTGACTCTGACAGTGAATAACTAACATAACGGATGAGCGAGCTTTAAGGGAGGGCGACCATGATACAGTATCAGGCAATGCTGTGCATATTTAGAGTATTCATGATGCGACGGTGCTGCACATTTCAATGTTTCTTTGCTGTTTGTTTTCCCTGCAGTTATCCCCCAATTCCTTAATGCCATCATTTAAATTACATGTGTTTATAATTTGTCATTCTCTCTGTTTCCTTTTTCTGGCTTTTGTGTGTCACTGGCTCCCACTGTGGCATACCGCATAGACACGAGGGTTCCTGCTTTCCCTGGGGAAGAATGTAATTTAATTATAATCAAACAGCTAGCAGGGGAGGCAGTTTGTGTTTAAGTCTCTAATGGATACATATTGCTTACTCTAGTCAAACATTTTCAGAATGGGACGCTCCTCATCATTTCATATGCAGCCGTCAAGAGGCCACATGTATGAAGGGTGGCTGTGAACGTCCATGCGTGTGATTATTTATATAACATACAATATATATGCATGGCTTTTTCAGTCCTGCAGAAGTTGGAATTGAGAGAAGTTATCTTGCATGCTTGAAAGGATTTAGCTTGTGCATACTTAAGGATCATATATGCAGGCAATACATATTAATTAATATCCACAAGTGTGACCAGATCTGTGCAGCCAATTGTGTTTGTCTGTTTGTGTGTGTGTTTGAGCAAAGCAGTATGTATAATGGCACACACACAGAAGTTGGGCAGCCTAGGGAGAGAAAGCCCATTATGACAGTAAGGGAGGGGGAGGGCCAGAGAATCCCACAATATCCCACAGAGCACTGGGTTGTTATAGATCTTTTTTCTTTTTTTCCTGCTGTTTCTCTTTCTAGACAGTCTTTATGAGCCTAGTTAATTAGCATTCCAGCCTCCTTTAAACTGGCAATAATACCGTATAAGAAAGAAAAGTGCAAATTAATGAAGGGAGAGAACTACATTTAAGATACAGCACATGTTATCTGCCTGGCTAAATTAAAGCATGGTGAGATACGATCTGCAAGGCTTTCTGCAAGACTTTGAACTGACTTCTCTCTTTTGCACCTGTCACATGAGCTGTTTTTACATGCGAAAGAACGCTAGATGCTGGGTGAAGCCTTAACAGGATGGTTCATTCAGAAGTTAGGCTCATTCGCAGAGGATCATATGCTTTTTGGAGCATAACAGCTTTGAGGTCAACAGCTCCAAGGTGTCCTCTGCCTGTCCAGGGAGGGCATAATGGTTGAGAAAACCTCCTTGGTACATCCAATGGAGTGGAAAGGAAGTCTATAAATACACAGCCAGCACATTAGAAAGACAGTTCCCACTGATAATAATCAATGGGTTTCAACTTGGATCTTCATTTCGTCAGAACAAAACACTTTTTTTTTCACATATTGATATTATCAAGGATTTTTTTGCTTTCTTTTGCTCTCATTTTTCTGTTATGATATTGTGCCTGTACATGTTCTTGTGTTTAGCACATTTTTTCCATTGAGAACAAATAAGCCTTTGTAAAGTATCATCAAGCAATCTCATCTTCATTCTTACCGCTTTTGTTTCCCTTCTAAGGCCTAATTCTTCAAGAATGTTCTCTACAAGAAACACAAGTGTTGACGTTGGCTAATCCCTTCAAGACTATTTTTCTATTTAAAATGAAGAGTTGTATTCATGATGCAAGCGTGATGCTCTTTATTTGAGGCAGATCCAGGTTTTTTTTTAT
This sequence comes from Chaetodon trifascialis, assembly GCF_039877785.1. Lineage (NCBI taxonomy): Eukaryota > Metazoa > Chordata > Actinopteri > Chaetodontiformes > Chaetodontidae > Chaetodon > Chaetodon trifascialis. The sequence goes on from NC_092064.1 coordinate 11,557,482, forward strand.
GTTGGTGTTTTCTGCTAATGTGACCACGCCACAAAGACTCAAGTCTGTTTGCAAATACTGACAGAAATCATGCTATCAGCACCCCTCAAAAATTGCAAATTTGGATAAAGCACAAATTGTGGTGGGAGAATGAAATGATGAGTGTTTTTGTCCTGTGCCATCTGTCCTGAGTTATTACTGTTGATGTATTTCACAGTGTGACGCAGAGCTCACACTGCATGAAGAGAGATGGGGAGAAAAGACATTCTTGTCCCTGATGCAAAGAAGTATTGAGCCAAAGCAGGCAAATGCAGAGAAGCTGTCAGAGCATTCAGGCTCGCAAAGTGTGTTTTTCTGCAGAGGTTAAACACAATGGCTACCTCTGCTGACCAATTAGAGATGAGGATGAAATTACTTATGATCGCAGCTCCACATCCAGTCTGACTTGCCGCTGTTGATGTTGTGAAGCACAGCTGAAATAAAACAGCAGGAAGATTACACTAATATTGCTATAGGCTAGCAATGTAGATAACAAGCCACTTGATAACAGTATACTCATTCTCACTAAATTTGATTACTCTTATCGTGTGTGAGGACTCATTACAGTGTGACTGGACTGTGTGAAATAACCAAAGGACAGAAAGTACAGAGTTTAATCTTTAAAATCTAAATTGCAACAATACCCTTATGGAAATGTTCATTATTTGTTTGTATTATCAGAGTTTTCCATTTCAAGTGTTTTAACAACTATGTCGCAGTGTGCAGTGTTTACATCTCTAGCGCGAATACACATTCAAAACAGAAGTCGGTGTACCTAATTTAACACCATTGTTCAAATTGTATATATAACAATAAGAAGTGACCCTGGTTGGCAGCTTCATCATGTAGACAGGATCTCCTCACCATGGGTTTCTTCCAGAGGAAAAATGTGGCCACCAGTGACCACATTTTTCCTCTGTTTCAGTTGCTCTGTAGCTGTCTTTTATCACGAAGGAAAACAGAGAAATCAAAAGAGTGGCATCGAGGTAGCGAGAAAATGTCAAGCTTTTGTTCAAAGCGGATGCCTCAGCTTAGGGAGGAAATGTACGCCCTGGCCTTTTGACACCCACACCGACACTGTGCAATCAGATTGCAATGTCCACTGTAGAGTTAACACCTACTCAAATGAATGAGCAAAACATTGCATTCAACATTTTGATTACCTCCCCTGCTGCTGTCATTGATGTTGTAGTGTTACCAACCTCCCTGCTACCAACGGGTTGGTGCTCTGATCACATCTGAGCAGCAAGCACGCACACATACACACACACACACACACACACACACACACACACACACACACACACACACACACACACACACAAGCATACTTTCAACCCAGGCTGAGCCAGTGAGATAAAGTTATCTAATTATATTCCTCATTTGCAGTTCTGATCCACAGAATAGATCCTTCCCAGTCATTACCACCAGCCTTTTGGAGCCTGCAAGCAATTGATCTTGTTTTGACAGTGGTAACTCATACAAACCACATACTTAATGCTGCGTCTCCAAATCACAAGTTAGTGCAAGCACACTGCATATAAAAATGTCCTTATATGAACATCACACATCCATGTTGTACTAATGCTGTCACTCCATGTTGGCAAACCAGTGAAAAAAGGGGAGCAGCTTTCAGTACATTTTTGTTAAATTGTCTGCAGCATTCATTTTGCAGCAGCAGCAGCCTTCCAGCATCCTCCAGTTGCATACCAAGACGCCATCTGGCAAAGTCTCATTAAAATGCTAATTCATTTTAATAAGAGACAGGTAATAAACTGCAATTATGTATCGTCAGAGAGATGGCAGAGAGCGGGAGTTTGAGGGAAGTTGGCGGAGAAGCGACTTGTCTCACTAATCAAGAAGCTGCTTCACTTGCCACCCTCTTAAACCCACATTCTTAATCTTAACCATCACGAGATGTGCTAAATGTTTTTCTTTTTAAGGGCCTTGTAAAAACTGAAACCTTTCCGTGTGTTGTTTTTGTGGGAACATCTCTTTTAGAACTAAATCTAAGACTCTAAATCTAAAGGAACAGATCATGTCAGTTTGCTTGTGTATAATTTTAAATTTAATTACGTCCTCAATGCGTCTCGAGGGCTCAAAAGAAAATTCACCGAAGCAGCACCTAAATCACTCAGAGGGCGGTGAACCTGTAATGTCAACAAAGTTAAAGCCTACTGATTGAAGCAGACATGATTTGATTGATTATGTCAGACTGGCTCTGGCTGGGCTTCTGTTACGTGAAGAGGTCCAAATTTGAGTGGTGGTGGAAACAGCCAATCAAGAATAATGTACTTACATACAAACAGCACAGAAAATGACAAAATACATATGAAAAAACATCAGAAAAAAATTTAAATGAAACAGGAAAGTGAACAAAACTACTAGATTCTGAGTTGCTATTGTAGGTTATCAAGTAGTTCCAATCAGCTTATCAGCTCTCTTCATACCACTCTAACCACTGTACAGCTCCATTTGGAATTACTGTATATAAAATAATGCATAATTAGGCCCATATTCAGTTCACACACACACACACAAAAAAAAACAATCCTCCACAATATTATTATTTGTGATCTGTAATTACATCGATTTATATTTTAAATCACTGCATACCGAAGCCCATGCCTTTTGCTTTTCTGGAATTACTCTTACAGTGAGCTCTTCGGGACCAAATGGAAAATACACTTGAAAGACAGAACTGGGTCATGTGTGACATCTTGTCTTCATATTAGTGCTGTCACCTGGCGTGAACAGCCTCCAGACCAGATGGCAAGCAGACCAGTCATTTAGGCTGAGCTGCCCTTGTCAGGCAAGATCTTGTAGCCTGACCAAGGTTTAACACATGCATGCTTCGAGCCCGTACCTGCAGGTCCTGTTGACTGAACTCACCCTGTTTAGACTGTAATTTGTAATTCCAATAAAACCGTTCCATATCATCAAACTTATTTTGGGAGAAGCCTGAATTTTTTCAACTTTAGTTATGGTTACACTTTAGACAATGCTGCATTAATATGTGAGATAAAGTCAGACAGATGTCAAACAACATTTACTGTTTTTTATCCAAGACATTATTGATTTGTATATTAGAACTCGGGCTTAGTGTTTAATTATTTGCTGATCTATTGGTTCAGGAGTCAGATAGATTGATAGAGGTGACATACTGCGACGTGTGTTATCTCCCCTCAGTGGGATTTTTCTTCTTTCCATCTTTGTAGTCCTGAATATGCTCCCAAGACCTGCTGTAGCACTCTCAAGCAATGTTTATCTCGGTTGTAGAAATCAAGCCAGCCATAAATCAACAATTTTTTTTGATCCAGAATGATGTCTGGGCCCTCACTTAAGCTCTTCATTCAGTCCTGGCGTGTCCTTGGGTCGACTGTACCGAGGGATGAGGCATCTTCATTGCAGTCTTCCCCAGGAGTCCCAAGTTTCCTGAACACTTCAGGTTTTACTGCTCGAAACAGGAGAGACGTTAGAATATATGATGTACCACAAAAACGCGATTGAGCATAATTGTCATATGTCCTGAAACTGAAACTGAATTGAATTATTCATCTTTCAATTTCTCTGACTCATCTTCAAACTTTTTTTTATGATTGTTCTTTTTCAGGCCCACCTACTATCTCCAGTACACAGACTCAGCAAGCTTTACATGGAGAAAAAGGACAAATCAAATGTTTCATTCGAAGCACGCCCCCTCCAGACCGCATTGTAAGTACATCTGGACTGTTTAAATTTGTTTCTGATCTCATCTTTGTGTCAGCTTTGCCTGATTTCATTGCAAGCATGCATCCAAGACTATAAGCAGAAAGAGGTATTTTAAGCATCTGTGGCTCCTGAACAATGCAAATTCGATGTTTCACGTGTCTTAAGTATAATGACTGAACTATTGGTCTATACATGAATAAGAATTTTATAGAATTAGCTCCATCTCTTGTTTCCACACGAAAAGGTGGGCACAAAACTACAGTTTGAACCCTCAGTTTCTCATTTAATGCACATTTCTGCTCTGTTAGCACTGATCCCATTAAGATTGATGGACCTTATATAAACACCCTACTCTCTGAGCTCACTTTGCACTTATTATTAATTTGCGTGTGTGAATGTGTGTGCGTGTTGCATATGCGTGTGGTTAATTGCCATACTTTGTCATCTGTTGTGTGTTTTTATTATATTGATGTCCAGCATTAACTAGCATCATAATTAATATGAGATTTATTCGAGAGGGTTGCCTGTGGAGGCCGGGCCGCTGGCTCGTAAATGTTTATCCTTGATTGCAAGCTATTTTTTTGAAGTATCACCACGGCTTTCCTCTCTTTTGCTTTATGTCTGCAGAAATGACAAATGTGACACGTAAGACTTGGCTATGCCAAGCCAATAGTCTGGTCTGTCTTAGAGGGCTTTGCAGACTTTGAAATATAACATCCTCTATTCTTACACCACAATAAGTTTAACATTAAAGGCAAATGAAGCTCTTCATTCCTGATAGCCTTCAATCAGCAGTCAGACAGACTCTTGGTGCCTTATCCAGTCCATGAGTTTGATGCTAGTGTACCTTTTCATGCTTTTTTTACTTAAGAAATATCGCCAGACTTGGGTGTGAAATGCAACGGAGGTGCTTTTATCTCATCATGTTTGGATTACTGTAATTATCTCCTTACCTGCCTTCAGAAATCACATGTTACACCTATTCCAACCTCTCTGCTCTGGCTCCCTGTAAAGTTTAGAATTCATTTTAAAGTTTTGGTGCTCACTTACAGAGTTGTGCATGGCCAGGCTCCACAGTGTATTATGGACCTTCTGCACCTCTACACTGTGAGCCAAACTTTGAGGTTTTCTACCCAGGGTTGTCTAAGTGTACCTCAGACATGTTTAAAGACTCGGGGAGATTGTGCTTTCCAGTCGGAAGCCCTTAAGCTTTGGAATAGTCTCCCACTAAGCTCGAGGTCTTTGGTCTCTGTAGACTCTTTTAAAAAGCAGTTAAAAACCCATCTGCTCAGTCAGGCATTTAGGTAGCATGTGCTATTTTATGTTTTAACTCGTCTCTTATATCTGTTCCCTTTGTATGGGTTATCTGGCTTTTTATCTTTGTTTTATTTATTTGTTTCTACTTCATTTTGTTGTTTTTCATTTTTTTGACTGTGAAGAACTTTGTGACTGGTGAAAGGTCAGCTTGTTTTATTTTGTGTCCTCGGAGTCCATTAACAGTATTCTTTCACTTGAGAATAAAACTGAAAGGAGTTGAGCCAAAGGGAAAATTTCATAATTCTACTTGTCCATTATTGCAAGCTTGAGGTTGAATGTGTTGTTTATCCTCAGAGTACCAATTCATCTTTCTTTCTCTTTATCCAGTGGGATGAATTCTCTCATTTGGTAGTTGAAAATCAGCAAAATTGGATAATAGAATTTTCACCATAGTCCTGCAAAACAAGTTGGCACTAAGACACCTTGAACAAAAGCGGCTACTCAATGGACATGTGTTACATTATTGTAGCACAGCACAAAGAAATCAAGTGTATACAAATACCCATTATTTTCCCACCTTTTTCGCTCCAATGCCACTTCACATTACATCATTAGACACTTCTGTACACCTACTGTGATATGCCTTGCAAAAATTTCAAGCCCATCCAGTTTTTGGATATTTTGTCTTGCTGTTACTTCAATACATTTATTCAAGATATTCTGTTTGAGGACACGCCAAACCTTAATGGATTTGAATATATTTGAAATGTAGTGTATACATTATGCACTGCATTATAACTGAGTTTGCGCATTTAAATAATACCTGAGTACTAGGTTCATCTATTCATGGCCATCATGTGTCTCCACTGAGATGTGTACTGTTAGCAACATAAAGATGCCTGCCAAAGTGGCAGAATCATCCATGAGCATAAAGGTGAAATGGCATAATGACCCCAGGCTTGCACCATCCCAATAAGCACCTTCCATTGAACTCAAGCACCCTCTGAAAGGGGGATTAACTGATCCACACTAGGTAGTACACACTAGGAAAAGCACAGATATAGTGGCTCAGTCAGCTTTAACACTTACTATGTATCCCTTGTTCAGTTGTTCAAGAGGGTCAGAGTTGGCTCAGTGTAGTGTTGAACAGGTTTCTATCTATATTTACATAGCAAGCAAAAAAGGAAGTTTCATTGGAAACATACCAGATTTTGTAAAAATTCTGTTATCCTAACCGAATCTCACTGTGTGTATCCTAAATGCATATGTACACTGAACGCACAACAGGAGTAGAGTCTACAACCAAAGTATCATCTCTGTGAGACTGTACACAGCGATGCTTAGAGCCAAATGCTAATGTCACCAACATGCTCACACTGAAAATGTTAACATGCTGACATTTAGCACTTGTCATCCAGTTTGCTGTGTTGGCATGATGGCAATAAAAATTTTCACATCATTGGTGCAAAATTGGACAAATCCAAATTTCCGCCTGTTGTCTGGAGTCTGTCAATCCATCCAATAGTTGACGGATCAGCACTTACTTGTAAAACACTACATGTAAACAATACAGGGGAACATGCATCACTCCGTATATACCACCTCTTTGCCCTCTGCCTTTTCTTAGGCCTGGTCATGGAAAGAAACTGTGTTGGAATCTGGAACATCTGGCCGCTACACCGTGGAGACTGTCACCACAGAAGAAGGAGTCATTTCAACCCTGACCATGAGTAACATTGTCCCCGCTGACTTCCAGACCATTTACAACTGCACGGCGTGGAACAGCTTTGGCTCTGACACTGAGATCATACGCCTTAAGGAACAAGGTGGGAGCCAAGGTTCGACCAGTTCCACCTTCCTCTTCTTCAAGTCACGTGACTGTGCTTTTCTAGATAGCAATAGATGGTAGATGGCGACAAAGCTGTGTTGTTTCGTGCACATCACTGTTGCGCCTGCCCTGTGAGCATGTGCGATTGGCTTGGTGTATTTGTTTTTGAATGCACTTTTGTTTATGCATGCCAGTATGCGTGAAACAGGATTTCATAACAAACTGGTCATCTAAGAACAATGTTAATATAATAATAACACACAGCATCCCAACTTTGTACTTGAAACACCATTTGAATGGTTTTTTCCATCAGAAATAAGTTGTTCAAAACTGTAATTTTACCATTTTGGACCACTGGATGGTAATACAAAGTTACACTGCATGGCCTAAATTCTGAAATGTTTGATGTACAGTACTGTAAATGTGATGATGTCACAGATAAATTCCTGACAAATTAGTTTTCTGGCATAACATAGTGCATAACGAGTGCAGCTCCACGGTAATTTGAACTGGTGACCCTCAGCTTGGACTGCACCCTGAATATAAAATACGCTCTGCTTTCTGCTTTCATTTTGTGAAAGAGAAACTTAAAATACTCTCCATTTATTTTGCTCGAAAAATGAATACTTTTTATCTGTTGACCTTTTCCCCTCTATCATAGGGAGTCGTGTTTTCTATGCACTAATCGCAAATGATAAATTATAAGCTGCTTATGTGAAAGTGACATTGATCAATGAAGACATTAAATAGGCTTTAATGGTGCAGGGAGAGCACTTGGTTGTTTTGCATTTGTTTAAAATGTGGGAAGGTCATAAACGTGGGCTGGTAACTCAGATCATTAAAACGTGCTTTAATGAGGACCTATAACGTCGGAGAAGCATATAGATGAAGGCCTAATCTCTTTCTCGTCGCAAGTGCAACATCCTCGCAAAAACACACAAACATCATGAAAATAAAAGCCCTCAGTGAAATTCTTCTGTCTGCCTAAATGAGTCTAAATTAAAAGTTATTAGACAACAGGATAATGAGACATTATTAGTCAGAAAATGTTTACCTATGCTGATAAGAAAAGGTTTGGCAATTAGTATTCATTTGAATTTGCTGACATTTGAATACACAGTACAGAACTTTTTCTTTTTTTCTCTCCCTGTGGCACCGTGCCTGTGTGTATTTATTGCATGACCCTCAAAGTCACTTAGAGGGATAAAAAATAGCATATCTTCCCTTAGTTCCTGTTTGCTGCAGGGACAGAAAAGAGGGGGAGCTGGCGCATGTGTGCGCCTGAAAGAGAAAGGTAGCATCTGCATTCAGGCTGTGTGCTATTGTGTGCTCTATGCCATGTACCCTGTACATTTGAGATGTTTGTACTATGTACTTGGAGAAGGGTGTTTATCTTTGTTGCTCTCTGCAGAGTCTCTCCCGGTGGCGGTGATCATTGGGATTGCTGTGGGAGCTTTCGTGGCCCTCATCGTCCTCATGGGCACCATCGGGGCATTCTGTTGCACCCGCTCCCAGAGAAGTACGTCTCTCCTCTCTGTTACATCCACTGAAGCATGCATGTCAAAGAACTGTATCACACCCAAGCACGCAAGAAAAATGTCCATCTCTTCAAATGTTCATATTGCTTTCATTAAAACAGAAGTCTTGACTTATATGGAGTATAAATATGAGTATCATTGAAAAAAATATTAAGACATTGCCAGCAGCTTCACAAGATGAACATAGTGTCACATTTAATATAAGATGAAATCACTTATTGAGATGGACATCTTTTTATGGTGCGGAGATAGCCAGATCATAATAAGAGCTCATTTCATGCAATCTCAGTCTGGCTGCATTCGCTTTTGAGGCTATTTACATCCTGCGTTATGTTCACTGCCACCCACCCATGTACCAAGTGATTCAGGTTAGAGACAGTCAGTGTCTGTCTCTATCCAAGACCCAATTTGTGCTACTGGTCCCTTCAGCATGTCTATTGTCTGTATACTACAGAGGAAGCGCACCTGGTTATGCCCTCACTGCCCGTCTCCATCTGTGCTCACCAGAGAGAAGTTGCAAGCAAAATTAAGACAGAAAGTAAGACTTTGTTATATGACAGTATCATCAGCATTGTCCCAAACAGAATGAGCCACCGTGGAAAGGCTGTGTGAGATTGCATGTGTATGCAGAAAAAGATAATCTTTTGTTGGCAGGAAGCAAAATGATTAATAATACTTTGTATTGTTTTCGGGAAATGGGGGAGCTCTCACAGACCAAACCCGGGGATCTCTGCTAAATTCTGTAATACTGCAAACTGCTCTGGGGGAAATTATAAAGTCAACAAATACAGAATGGTGTTTATCCAGCTTATTGAGATATACGTGTCATCTGTTTCTGCCAGATCTGAAAGGAGTCGTGTCTGCGAAAAATGACATCCGGGTGGAGATTGTGCACAAAGACCACAATGCAGCACGTGAAAACGAAGAACATACCTCCATGAAACAGCTGATGGTGAGTGTGAGTGTCGCAATGTACTACTTTCCACTTCTTATTCCTGTTTTTAGAGATAAAATATCAACATTTTTTGTTAATTTGCTCATCCTTCTTGTGCTGACGGTAAAATAATTAATCCACTTTACCGTTGGCATTGGCATTTCCTGTGAAATACATTATTTTGTGTGTAATGAGAGAACAGGAAGGCATTCGGATTGTGCTGTAGTCAAGGCATAGGGGCTATATTTACCTATATGATGACACTATCCCCATGAGCAGAACAGACCCCAATACATTGTAGCTATGGAGATGCATACTGGGTAATCCTACAGTGGGTGTACTTCTATATCTACATGCCTTCTAGACACACAGAGAACTGTTTCCTCTTTGGAACTGTACCAGTGTTTTGGTTTTCATGCAGCTTCCTCCAGGGCTGGGCTATTTGCAGTGTGCGGTTTTGGATTAAATTTTCTTTCAAAAATACTTAATACAGTTGGTTCTTGATGTTAGTGCAGGGAAATGAGCTTAGCTACCTTACAAATCTGCATTTTGTTAAGATAAATAAAAGATATTCACGGATACATTATTAATGCTCCCTGCCAGCCCTGAGTGAAGGTGAAACATGTCTGACTGATATTAAAAAAGAAGAACAAGTGATAAAAGTGAAATCCTTCCCTCTCAAAATGTCTTTTTATTCTGAGTGGAAGAGTTTTCGGAAACTACACAGACTCTTGGTATACTTTGCTTGATTCCTGTGCAGGTTGAACGAGGAGAGTTCCAGCAGGAGTCTGTTCTGAAGCAGCTGGAGGTGTTACAAGAGGAAGAGAAGGAGTATCAGCACATTAAGGTACGACTCATGAGCAACGACAGCATGAAGGCATGAACGTGGGAGAACGAGAGTAAAAGGTGGTGAGAGAGAGAGAACGCCTTTGAGGCAGAGGGTGGTCTTCAACTCCAGGACCAAAAATAGCTGAAAAGCATTAATCCCTCTCCTGCCACACATGATTTTCCAAGGATAAGTCCAGAGGCAAAACGACTCCAGTTAGAGGTCTGATTTTTATTAATTAGTCTCTCATCAAAGGTGGTTCAAGTAATCAGAGGCGGGTTGGCCCTCAAGCTGTTATTTAATATACTTAAGGTGTTAATTATACCATATAGATGGGATTGGACTGTTCTAGAGAACAACAGGGAAAAATGTTTGGTACTTATTTGATATGAATCTGATTCCAATAAAGTTGGGATGCTGTGCAAAATAAAAATAAAAGAGAATGTGATCATTTGCTAATCCTTCTTGACATATACTCGATTAAAAACAGAACACAGACAATTTATTTAATGTTTGACCTCATCACCTTCATTGATTTTTGTAAATATCTGCTTATTCTGAATATTGATGCCAGCAACAAAAGACTGGGAAAGATGTGGAGGTAAAGAGGTTCATTGATAGTATCACGGCTGGGTATGAAAGGGGCATCCTTGAGCTTAGTCATATTTATGTTTTACACAGCATCCCAACTTTTTTGGAATTGGGGTTATTGGGGGTAGGATTTTGCTCTGTCAGCAGTATTTCTAACGGCTTTCAATAATGTAGTGTGCTATTATTTAATAGAATAGATCACTTGACACATTATGTGTCCATTCACATCATCTTTCATATCAAAAACATTGCGACCTGCAAATAAATTCTGTTTTTATATCCAAAATTCTGAACCATTCATTTACCCACTTGTCCAAACCAGTGTTGGCGTTGGCTCCCTGGAGTGTGCTTCTGTTCTGTTTGCCTGCTTACCTGCTCCCTCTGAGGCTGGATTTTTTGATCCTACTTAATGACAGCAAGCATGAGGCATGAGCAGGGGGAGGGGAACTGAACAAGGGATAAAGGCCAGATGCAAACAATCTCCCTGTCTGCGGTCTGATAATGACAAGAATAACGAGGATGCTCACAGGTTGTCGCTCTCATTTTTCCCATTATGAGCATTCTTGTTTTGGGATTTGCCACCATGCTCACTAGGCTTGGCATTCACATCCATTCACACTAGGACATGGAACAAAAAAAAACAAAAAACAACAACAACGACATGCACACGCAAATGCCTGAACTGGACCCTTAGCAACAGCACAGTGCCTGCAGCCTAGCAGACAAACAAGCTGTAGGTTCAGAAGCTATTTCAGCACATACATGAAGTAACAGACACTAGGATCTGTTTAGTCCAATTAAAGCTGGAATGTGAGTGAACTTTGCAGTGACACGTCAGATGCCAAACTATGACTCATCAAGGCCCATTTAATCAGTACAAAACATGCTTTTAAGGTTAGCGTTGGGGTTGGCTCAGTCCTGGCATTAAGGAGTGTTTTTCTTGTGATGTACACTACAGCCTGTTTCCTTATTTATTCAGAAGTTTGAATGGTAACTGCCTTGGTGAATGGTGAATGACCTTGGCTCCTGTTGATCTTTGAGAGGAACACGTGTAAATCCATATAAACACGGGATGGTTTTCATTTTCTTTCCCTCCTTTTGCTATTTTACTTACTATTGTGTATTGCTTATAAAAACCAAAACATAGACAATAACAGTAATAATAATTTATGTCCTGTGTTTTCAATAGGACCCTACAAATGGCTACTACAGTGTCAACACCTTTAAGGAAAACCATACTCCTACCATGGCTGGGAATCAGTCCACTGAGGTGAGGAACCCCACCAACACAGGTACCCTGGGCAAGCAGAGGGTACCGACGGGCATGTCCTTCACCAACATCTACTCCACTCTGGGAGCAGGTCCCAACCGCCTGTATGACTACAGCCAACGCTTCGTGCTGGGCATGGGCAGCAGCTCCATCGAGCTGTGCGAGCGGGAGTTCCAGCGTGGCTCACTCAGCGACTCCAGCTCTTTTATCGACACGCAGTGTGACAGCAGCGTCAGCAGCTACAGTAAGCCGGACGGCTATGTGCAGTTTGACAAAGACAGCAAGGCGTCAGCCTCCTCCTCGTCCCATTATTCCCAGTCGTCCTCGCAGAACTCAGACCTCACCCGGCCGCTCCAGAAGCGCATGCAGACCCACGTCTGACCACCAGGGAGGGAGGGTGTTTGAACGGGGTGTAACAAGCAGCCAGGATTGTAAAACTGTGACAGAATCAGCTCCCAGATAACAATGCTACTGTTTCCTCTGGACGCGTGGAGATGCAGGGGCTGGTTGGCTTTAACACACTGTGTAACTTGTTCAGACTTCTCAATGTCCCAAAAAGTGGATCAAGAAGCCTTATATTACCCTCCTGCTTAACCCATCAACCACCTCCTTTTTTAACCCATAATCAGAATTTGTGCCACAGAGAGGTTCACCAAGACAATGCAGGGTTGGAATCTGAACATTCACTACTTGGATCCTGTAGTGGGATTGTTAGCAGAGGCCAGGAATACCGCAAATGCTTTGTGTGACAATCAGCTCGCCTGGCAAAGACCATTTTTGCCTTTTGAAGATTGTCATTCATAAAACTCAGCACGAACGGCACGATAATGAGTGCGAGCCAATGTCCTGCTGCTCTCTTGTAGTTTGAAGCACAAAAATGAATGTGCATGTGGTTTTTAGTTGTTAAAGTGATAACGCTTCCCTCCCCCCCACCTTCCCTTCAAACACTGTATGTTAAGCTTTCTTGTTGAAACTGGTCTCCTGTGTAGGTGGAAGAAAACTTTCTCCATGTGCCCACAGACGTCTCGAACGTTTCAAAGAGCGGCTGTTTTTCTCTCCGCAGCAGTATCTGGGCCACAGAGCTGGGCAGATAAAGAGGGGCTGAGATCTCATTTTAAATCCCTGAGTCATTATTTTACTGTGACACTCTGCGATAAAGAATATCAGTGTACATATGTGACTGTAATTTCTTTTCTAGCATCTAATTCTGACTCTTATTTTTCCTCATGGAGGACTCTAAATGAGACATGAGCGCCTCTGCTTGTCCATATCTACTTTGCCTTGAGGGTATGTTTGAACTGTGTCAATACAAACTTTGACCAAGTGAGATAGGCATACACTATCAGCTCTTCTGTTGATGGAGAGCTGGATCCTCCACGGTTATACCGCATCAAATCCAGCTCCAAGGCACGCGGCAGGAAAGCCCACAAACTGCAACATATGTTGTACTTGTGAGTTCCTCCTGCTAAGGCCGCAGATCATCCGCCATACACTTGAGGGTACCTGTTCAATGAAATGTAAACATATTTTAGCTGAGCTTCTTATTGTGTGGTTATCCCGTTGCTGTTGTCAATATCACTTTTGACACCAGAGCTCAGTGCATCCTGACCGCATACCTACCTGTGATCATGCTGGTCATCAAGGGAGATGAAAAGCAAATTCAGAAGCTGTGTTTTACTTTGTTGTCTGCTGCTCAATTTTGATTGCTGCGGAGCTGATGGTGGTGCACCGACTCTTTTCAAGTGCTTTGTTTTATTTCCTTCTGTTCTGGACTGTGCGTAACATATATGAAATTGGATTTATTATTTGATCATTCACGGTGTGTTTGTTTTAGCTGAGAGTTGAGACAGAGAGAAGGGATTTAACTTGCAGCTACACAGACACTCATACGGTCTGTAAAATTTCAAAGTGAGCCTGTTGCCGAGAGTGTTGTAGTCATGCATCGTGCGTGTTTTGTGGCAGAACACAAAGTAATGACTGAGGAGCTTTTTTTGCAGTAGCAAACACTGGGAAATCAAATGCAGATGTGGGCATAGTGCGGATACTGTAAAGGAATTGGATAAAAAAAAATGTTATCTTTATTTTAACCCGGATGCTACCACACAGCACACAGTGTCAAGTTAAATTTGGACCTCTAAATAAGATGTGAACCCAGCACAGTCTGTGATCAAAACGCATTGTTGTCTCCTTAAGTTGTGTTAAAGCAGGCTTTTATTGATTGAAAGGCAGCACATTACAGTAAACATGGATCATTTCTGTGACAGCCGTAGTTACATCATGCGTTGCATCACATTTGATTTTAGCTATCAAAGGCCTCATGGCTTTCAAGGTCTGTTCCAGCCATACTTTATAGAATCAGCTTCTTTGTTATTTGATCAGTTCTTTGAAGGGTAAAAAAGAGTTCCTGGGAAATAACAGCAAATTGTTGTAAAGCGATCCTGAAACAGTGGCTCGCAATGTGCGTGTCACTTCTGTTTTGTCAAATCAAACAGAAAAACTAACAGAAAGTATATTAGGTTACAATATATCTGATCTAATTATGTACTTTTTGGGTATCTTCTATTGTGAAGCAGTCGGCTGGGATGAAGTGAGCCTGAAACTATGAAATCTGCTTCTAAACACATGAAAAACCAAGCACTGCATTTCCAACAAAAGCAAGTTGTTGTTGTAAGCACTTTACATATGATTATATTCAAAGCATTTGAATGGAGTTTTCCACTTGAGTGGCAGTGGTTTGGACTCTAATTTTACAAATGGATTGGCGCCCATTGTACAGCTTAAGACAAAAAGCTCTGTTTCAACGCTGATAATCCAGCTTGGCACTTAGCAGACTGTATATAAATCTCTAATGCTCTCTTTCTCTGTATATAATTTTTCCTGGCTTTTTCTTTCTTTCTCAGTCAGATTTCCATTATATTAGAGCTAAACAAATCCACATGGCATCAAAACTGTACAACAGACAATCATTTTCTCTTTGTTTCCCTTCCAAAAATCTCATCAACCTTACTTGTTTCTCTCAAATTACATGAAAGACTTGTGTGAGCAGTTTCTCTTCCCCCGGATCTCATGGGGGAAACTCAGACTCTGTACACCGATCACACAGAGGGCTATAGGATGAGAAGCTGAGCTTAGCTGATACAGCTTTGAAGTGAGATGCAGTAAGAGGTTATTATACCTTCAGCCCTTCTGAGACATGCCCAGATGCCCAGCAATATATTGCATTTGGCACCATGATGACTGTCAAGTAAGCATGTGCCATTTTTTAAAATTTTGCTCAACATTTATGAGTGCAGGATGAAAATCTCACCTTGGTATCAGCAGCATTCAATTACAGTGCGATCTAGTTTGCATGGGACAAGACACATAGATTTCATTCATATAATGATTTGCGTATATTATGCATAGTTTTACATCCATAGCTTCAGAACTGCTCACCATCCAAAACTTATCATGAACCAAACTTTCAGGACGTCTCCCCCTAAAAACAAAACAAATTTGTATTCCTATATCCAAATGATCCAGTTTTACTTATCTGATGCAGCTCCTGCGCTGATCCAAACATAATGCATTTTCCCAGTCCAGATAATCTGCACACTGCACAGCAAACAGATAAATATTTGATAGGCCAGCCTTCTGTCCCATCCCCCCCATGGCAGCAGCTACAGTGGGCATGAGAGTACTGCAGGATGTGAGTGCCATGTCAGTCTCTGGGAATCAAAGCCCATGTGGGCACAAAGTCCACCCTGCTCACCTGCAGACGCCTCTCCGGCTGGTGGTGGCGGCGCCTGTTTGCCTGGCTACGAGTGGCGCACAGATGCCAGGGCATGACAGATGAATAAACACAAAGACCCAAAACAATTACAAGGGGCTGCTGCCCTCTCCCTAATAAAACAAAGCAACCCTTTCATAGCGGAGGATGCAGGGCAGTCTGTTATTCAGAGATGCTAAAGACTAGCCTGTTGGTTATGGGCAGTGTGAAGTGGAGACTAGTTGGGAGTTGTTTGTAATGGCTCCTTTGCCCACTGGCTATATTATATTTGTTTACTGCACAAACCTTTTGCTTGATCTGAATAAACTTGGGGGAAAAAAGGAGATCTGCTGAACATCAGTACTGCCAATATCTCGCCTATGCCTGCAGAGGGTGGTTTACATGAGGCTATTTGAAGTCTCCCGCATTGTATGATAGGTGTTACTGTCCACGATGGAACACATTCGAGATTTGCCATTTGAAACATTGAATTGATCATAATAAACCCTTTCTTTAATGTGTAAATGCTTTCTCACTGTTGCTCTCTTTCTCTCTCACTTCTTTTCTTTTCTACCGGTCAATACCTTGTTAGTACTTTTAGTACAACTGTAAGGAAAAGGCCTGGACTAAATAGCATTTGCAAATAATCCTCAGAGTTTGCTTTAGCCTGCAGGGCACACCGGGAGTCAGCGTGGTTTGGTTTGCAGCATTCAGTGTACGACAAGTCACAGAAGATTGAATGAATCACAAAAAAAAAAAAAAAAAAAGCATTTGGAAGCCAAATGAGTGCACTTCTCTGTGATTGGCTGAATTGTTCTGTACCCGAAATAAAGCAAACTAGTTTGCAAATGCTACGTGACCCAGGTCTGAGAAAGTACTTAACTTAGAAGGTAATTTCAAGAGTTTGTATAAATAGTGAACCATAAGCATAATTGTAATGAAAAAAACATGTAAATTCTTCTGGGTAAACCACCATTTTCAGGCAGTGGCCCTCTGTATCTATAAACAAAACAAAAAACAAAAAAAAAGAAAAATGGTTGTATTTTAACTGTACTGGTCTGTGAATCTATGATGCTTTTGCTCTGTATATTTGGAGAATAAAAAAGATGTTTGAGTTTGTGTTCATGTTGCACTGTTGTCTGTCAGTCAGAATGAATGAGAAGATTGAAGAGGGAGATTCACGTGGGATGCTGTTACTATTACGTGAACATATTCAGCGGGATATTTGTGGAGACCATGAGGCTGCGTTTGCAAACTGAGCCTTCACAATTGCTCTACTTTTGTAGATTAGAAATATCGTGTTAGTTATGCAAATATCTCTGTCTCTAACAGCATGGCACAGTTTGAGTTTTAATAACAGCCGTTCTCTGTAATGACCAAAAAACATATAAATGACAGTATCATCAATATTACAAGAAAATATGTAATGCAGTGAAACATGAATTATTAACAGCCATTGGGAGACAATCTGCAACACTTTGAGGGACAGAAAGAAGGACAAAAAATATGTCATTTCATATGCATGACAATACAGGGGAAAACAAATAATCTAATAACAATTTCTAGTAACATAGCCATAATGAACCTCCTAAGGTCTGTTTGTTCAGTTCAGCAATTGTTGTCTCTTTTTTACACACTCCTTTATGTGTACATCAAAATTTAGACATTTCCATATACCCTTGTTTTCTGCTGCTTTCGACTCTTGATGTGTCCTCAAACTTAGTGCTGGCCATTAAAATTGATAAAACTGACCCAGGTCCTACATATTGGCAGCATTGACAAATTCCATTTTAAAAGCATTTGTAAGAAGAAAAAAAAAAAAGTGTAGGTGCTGTTTTTGTAGCATGTTAATGTGGTCTATTTTCGGCTGAAACTAAATGTAGCTCCATGCAGCTTTCTGTGATTTACACCGATTATATCATAATGGAAAGAGAGAATGAGGAAGCAAGTGGATGCTAAATAAGTGGGTGTAGAATTGAGTACTTTCTGGCTCAAGCATGCTTTTACAGTGTTTGTTAAAAGTGGGCAGACTTCTGTTTATTTACTTCGCCCTCTGATATTTTCTTAGGCAGTCAGCAGATTCACATCATTACATTTACAAGCAGCCCTTTAATCCATTAATACGACCGTTGCAGTCTTACTCCAAATTAAATGAACTCACATAAACACCTTAGCTTGTCTGAAGTACTGGCTCCATTCCTACAGAACTGAAACCTAGAAGTGATTTGAATTCCCTCATGCATAAGGTCAATACAATGCAAGGGCAATTACTCCTTAGCTGGATTAATCCACTTGCCGCCTGCATGGAAACGTAGCATTCTTGAAGTTCTGCATCAAAAACAATTCTCTGATTTGTGAACGCTGTGCAGCTTGGAGGAAAGAGTGTGCGTTTCACTGCTGCACATCAAACTAGCACCCAGACAAAAGACTCTCCATGCCTCCATAAGGTTACCTCAAAGCATATCCTACAACCAGTATGGTCTTGATATTGAGAATCCATCTGCCAAGAACAAGATTTCCCTGGAAAAGCTTTCCATTTTAAAAAATAAATAAATAAATGTTTTGCAAACATCATGCAAATAGTGCCATTTGTGATGGATTTGACTAATTATAGAGGTCCAGCTCATCACTAAATAGATCTAGGCCAGACATTTGCTTACAATATTGCTTTAAACCCTCTCCTTGGAACTAGTTATTGGAAGGCACCGATCATTCGTTCCTGCCTCTCCTGATAAAGTAGAAACCTTGCCGTGCTCCCCATGGGCCTCACCTCATCCAATAGATGTAGCATTGTTCCAAAATGACACATAAATGACTGTGCATCCTTTCAAATGAGCAGTTACAGCAGGGCTACTCTGTCATGAATTACCTTGGCAGATAATTGCATTTGCAATCCAATTTAACAAAGGCACAAATTTAGAGCAAATGGCAGACTAAGCGTTTGGTGCGCCGACGCACTCTATTACAAAACTGTCTGCAGGCAGGTATTTGCATGGTATGAGAGAAAAAGTTGTAGGAGGTACAGAGGGAACAGGCTCAACAACACGTGATGTCACTGAAATCCCTCCAACAAAACTAACATGTTTTTGTTGAGGTCATCATACTGCTGTGTGTTGGCCAGTGCTTATATTCAGATTAAAACCAACCTCGCTTTCTCTCTGCTTTGCCTGTCTCGGATTGTCAGTCATTGTCAGTTATTTATATTCTCCAAACTGAAAACCATATGGTCTAATAGCAAACTGAAAAGTGAGCTGAGTGACATGTTGAAGCAAATCTCCCCACTTCTGCTTCCTTGATGCAATTGCCTATGAAATGCCTCCTTTATAGTCATTTGTTTATTAAGGACAGCTGTTTCTGTGGAAAGCTCATTCAACCAGCATCTGTCTTTCACAGAAACATGGGATCTTGAAGAGGATCCCTAAAGTAGATATGTAAAACTTCACCCACAAACCGCACATCAGGTGTGAGAGGCTGAGTGTACGCTAACAAAATCTGTTCCGAGCATTGCATTACGGACATGGCTTTGATTGGCGACTGTAAATCTTTTAAACCGGGCAGGTTCGTCATGTTCAAGCCCACATATCCTCTGGGTGCCTCCGTGTAGCACGGCTGCATTATTTAAACCAGAGGAGGTGGTTCTGTCTGTGAATCCAGTCCCGGGAGCACTGCACATGCGAAATGCCCAGCTAACCAAATGATTGATACTTGAAAACATCATAACGTATGTTCATGTCCAGAGACATTTAATTATAATAAATACATGAAACACGACAAGAGGCTCTTTTTAATGAAATAGCTGCAACACATTAGCATATGTAACTCAATAACACCCCAAAGATTATTTTTATCTTGCTTTCAGAATTGCAGTGAAGAAAATACATCAGAGCAAAACTCAAACAATTGCAGGTGTACGCTGCAAACAGTGTATGAAGTGGTTCCCCTCTGTAGGTAGCCATATATCCTTGGATTTGTCCTTATCCTTAGATTTTCATCTTTTTCTTTTCTTCCACAAAGTTTCCTTAATAGATGTTTAGTCCACGGGTGAAGTGTTATTAAGCTTCTCCTTGCCAGCTCCTGGGGGGTAAATAAAACTGAAAATCTCGTGGCCTTGTGAGGGCACTGAAAATCGACCCAGGTGGCACAATGTTTTTTTTTTGTTTTTGTTTTTTTCCCTGTAGGAATGTGGATTTAAAGTTGGTTAAGATAAATAAATCTCCCCTCCTGATTACAAGGCGACTGCAGAGTCAATCCCAGGGAGCATCTTAAATGAATTATTGATCCTGTGACCTTTCCCTGTGTTAAGGTTTGCTCTTGTTTGTTCCAGCGCTGTTGACTCACACTACGGGCAGTTTGGATTGATCAAATGTTAGCTTTCCATATTAGACTGTTAATTATTCTGCCTGTATTTGCACAGTATGACAACCGGAGAAGCACTGGCCTGTGGGCACGTATCATTAAACATGCCTCAGTACACACCGACATGTGTGTGTCTGAGCTCTTACTTTCTGATTTATAATAAGATTGATTGAACGCAACATAGCTGGAGAACGCCCTTGACATTTGAACACAGCCTAAAGTCAAAGAAAGTCAACATACAATCTTTCAGAGTTCTTTCGGGGATGAACAATGCATCACAGATATTTGACTTAATTATATTCTCCATCATGCATGTGTGTTTGACAGGGCTTGTTGACAGAGAATCGTCTGGATCAGGTCCGATTGTGCTGATTTAGTGGAGAGAAATGTCAACCAGTTAATCTTCTGTCAGTAATGATGTGATAGATGTGTCTTCTACACAGAGACCTGCTTTAATTTAATCTCTGGCATGTTGACATTTTGCAAATGCAGACAGGTTGAAGTACTCTATACAAATTGTCAGAGGGTGGTATAAGAAAAGAGGCATGGCCAGTTGTAAAGGAAATTGAGCATGTGCACCAAACAATCATCATTTTCCTAATTAAGATTTGGTTTGCACTTCAGTGGTGAGGGCTCTTTTTAATGGCTGGAGCTCTTAAATTGCTTTTCATTTGGAGTGCATTCAAAACAAATGGAACAGCCCGCAGACGTGACATTTGGAGTGCAAGCCTCTCCTCTGCTGCAAGTCCATTTGTTAAACTCATCTCTTTGAGTCGGAAGCGTTCAGGTAAGTGTGTATGAATATTAATAACATATGGACAGTGGACACAGGGAGAGTTTCTGGGAGAATAACATGAGCAGTTGTTTCGGCAGTTTGAAGCTAAAGCTTATCAAGCTCATTCCTGTAAATCGTGGTGAAATATTGTTTATTGCAATTTGATGAAAGCCAGTGGTGACCTTTATTTCAGCTAATCCACCAAAATAAAAGATTTCTTTCCCAAAGCTAGAATAGAGAAAAAAACAAGACCTTGGTCTCTTGTTATCAAGAGAGAGGGGCTGGAGCTGTTTCAATGATAATAAAGGGATGAGTTTTTGTTTTGCCGTTGATCAGCTTGGGAGGGAACTGTTTGCACAAATATTGACTCAACTCCCATGGTTTATTACAAAGATAAACTATTTTGGAGTAGCTTACTCTTCTTGAGCTAACAAATTCTCATGCTCTCACAACTTTCCGAGTTGATACTTCATAACAAACATTCAATGGAAGGTGCTCTGGCAGATGAAGGGCGATGAAACTTCCAGTTAAAGTCTATTCAAAGCCTCTTGTTCTTTAGAGGCTGACAAGAACACTGCCAAGTATCCCTTTTGTGCATGAAAAGAAAAACATTTGACGTGCCAATGCCATGCCACAAACAGCCTACCACACCACGATACTGCAGCATTTCTCAGGTGAGGGCAACAAGGACAATAGAAAGCGACCTAACAATTGAGGGAAATCATAAGTTAGAGGTGGCAGCAAATGGAGAAAGCCAAAGATGGTCAGCAGTAGATCTCAGCATGGCTTCATCCTGTGTGTAAGAGAAGAGGTGGGCGGCTGATGGACACGCTCAAAGTGCAAAGTGTCACAGATGCTCCAGCAGCCTTAGATGACTGGCAGTAGGCAGATGGCTTCCTTCATGCAGAGCCACGAGAGGAGAAGGGTAAAAGAAAGAGACAGAAGAGAGGTGCCTTCACACCACCCTTCAACCCCTAACGATGCTCACCCCGCCCTCACCCACTGCTTGGCCGAATGAGCGCCCCACATGGCGCCCGTTGCACAGCTGCTGGCATTGACGTGACTCACGATGCCATGTTTCTGCCTGCTGGATGGAGACAACAGAGTAACTGTATGTGTGTGTGCGTGCAGTGAGCGTGTCAGGGAGACCGTTTGTGTGTCTGTGTAGAATCGGGGCACATGAGGAGTGTAAAATGGGTCAGGGATAAGAGTAGCCAAGGCTTCACAGTGGGCCGGGATGGAAATGGGGGTCGGGCCAGGCCCCTTCAGCCCCCACAATTCACCCCGGAGCATGAGGTCCAGCGGAGGGTGTAATAATGCCTTAATTGTGCCATGGACGGGAGTTATTGAGTTATTCACACAAGCGCGGGAGGAGGGGGTCTAAGCCCAGGGGTTGTGACCATGCTTGCAGTCAAGGAGGGAATGGAGGAAGGACAGAAAACAGTGAGTCATTTCTCTAATGAGCTGAACATTCCCTCTAAGTGTCTCTTGGTCAGTCAGATGTAAACCGGTCACATTACTGAACGACCTCTTTCATGGCATTATATGAGCAGAAAGTTTCTAATTAGGCACACAGAGCAAAAAGCAAGAAATGCGTAATGCGAGTTGTCAGTGAGTATTAATACTGATTGGATTCTTTTTTATTTCTTTTTATTACGTTTTCTTTATTTTTCCTTCTTTTCGTTCTTTCTTTCTTTCGCTGAAGATGCCATTTGTGTTTGTAGCAAATGCAAAAAGCTCAAAAAGATATCAGGGACCAAGTGAAAATGGTAGATTGGAGATTATGGCAGAGACCAAACTTTTAGGATTAGATATCAAAGACTCGCAGATATTCTGTTTAGAAAGCCCATACTCTGCTCATTTATGCGAGGACGTCAGTCAGGGATTATGATTACATACTGCCCCCCTGTGTTCACAACCTATGACAACATTTTGTCTGTCATCAGGCTGTCACTGCGCTTATTTTCTGTAAATTAGTCTGAGCTGCGAGTGGCTGTCTCCCTCACAACAGCAACATAAATGCTGTTACTTTGACAGTTATTTCAAACCACATTGTACCGTCCAAGCGTGCATCAACACGATCACAATCACTGCACGTGTTATTACATAAATTGAGTCCTGTGCTGTGAATGTTTGTCCTAGAGTCCCTGAAATGTTAGCAGCCTGATTTGCATAATGAAGAAATTTTGAAACTCATTTGCATATGCGCAGAAAATTTCTGACACTCAGGAGTAAAATGTCAAGCGTAATCAGGGTGCAGGATTGGGTGATTGAAAAACACCTCCATCTGTGATCGTAATTAGAAGTCTATGGATGGAAGAAAGGGGATTTGGAAGTCAGTCAGATACTTCTCAGGTGCCTTAAACTACTTCATCCACAAGGAGCAATTTTCACCCAAGAAGCCACTTATTTAATTATCTCTCATTTAATTAACCTTTGATGCTGTAAGTGTATTTATCCCTCACATCAATCTTATTTGTCAAGTCAAAGTAATGTCTAGAGCAAGTGGTTGTATCACTTTGTCCCACACTTTATTTATTTGTGTGGCTTTTCACAGAAGGTTCACAGATTACTATTAATTTACCCTCAATGTTAAAAATCCTAATTATCTCTGAAACTCATGCAGAGAACAGTTGGGGTGCAGTGAAGTGATAAACCCTTTTGATAGCTGAGTGGAAGAGAGAGAGAGAGAGAGAGAGAGAGAGAGAGAGAGAGAGAGAGAGAGAGAAAGAGAATATTTTGACTGAAAAGCGATGGCAAAAGACAGATAGTGTGTATTATTCAAATGAGTATTCAAGTAATTGTCATCAATAGATAATCAGGAGGTAAACAGCACAGAACGGGTCTTTAATTCACAAAAACTGCCAGAGAAACATACTGAGACACCAATGACACACGGACAATGAAAGTCAGGCTAAAATTACAATAGATTTTTGCAAAGAAATCAGTCAATATATGCTTATTTAGTCTAAAGCGTGCTAACCAAAAAGAGGAAATTTAAGCTATTGAAATAACAATGGGGCCGACGTAAAGTACTGGTAACTGATTGTTGATTGGTGCAATATCTAAAAATTGCTTGTAGTATCACCATCAGTATCGACAACATAAACAAAAAGTACCGCTGAGTCGGAATCAGTGCTAGCATTACTAAACTATGCTTCCTGCCCGCTGTTACTACTCGATCCATTCATCCTGACCACCTGATCGATGGCTTATTCTTACCCTAACTGTTCCCAAAGCAGTTACATTTTCGCACATGCGAAGAACAATTTGGGTTACAGGTGTGCGTGCAACTGTCCCAGGTAACAGCATGATGGGTCCTAAAAAATGTTGATTGCTGTCAACGGACAGAAGTATTAAGTCACTAATGGGGACTTGTTGAAAAAGGGGTGGTGGTGGTGATGGTGGTGTGTGGGGGGGTTCCTATCAGTGTTAATAGGCTGTACAGGACCATAACATGCTCCAGTCAGTAGCACACCACAGAAGTTGTCTCCTAGCAACAACGGCTCTCAAACATCTATCAACCGCTGCCATGGGAACCGCCCCTCTGGCGGCGGGAAGCTTAGACACTGTTTCCACTAATATATCCAAAACTGGTTTTATCCTTGAATTATCCTTAAAAAATGGAAATATATGCACAATACCTGCAGTATCATAATTTATGTTTCCTTACACAATGAGTGAAGAGAATTAAAAGTTCAGTTTGACATTAAAGCTTTTGCATGCAAATTATTTAAATATATAATTTAGAATATTTTCTCTGTTCTCTACTTTGGCTTCTTTAGAAAGAGAGAGTCTTCACTGACACACTGGCAGTGAAATATCTGACACGCATCCTTACAACACATCATTGCAATCCCTTTATTTGTATTATGACAGTGTTGTGTTTTATGATTGTGTGAACTGCTGTTTTTATCTGTACTTATACTGTTTCTGTAACTTTAAATCCCCAGAATCCTTTCATTAGTTTTGGAGAGTGTGTACATACTGTAGCCCTGCACAAATCCATCATGTGGTTTGCAGATGTGTTGTACATTGTTGTGTCAGTGAAACAGCTGGCATGAAACTGAGATGATGACAAAGGTCTTGTTTGTAAGTGAACTGTTATTATATATATATTTAAAAAAAAAGTTCTGGCATAAATCAGCTGCATAGAAACATTTGCAGCTCACACAGCTCAACACAAGAACCAACAAGCAGAATTAATAAGCTTGAGAAAGCAGCCTGTGGATGACAGCATTGTGTGGGAACAGGTCAAAATACCCTCCCATATGCAATATGGGAGGGACGAGAACATATGAAAAGACAATTTCTGAAAATTACAATGTGCAAACGTCCTTAAAAAAACAAACATAATGTCATGGTGCCATAAAGGTGTGAATTTCTCCTCACTCAGGTCACAGATGCCAGTAAGAAAATATGCAACCATTTTTTCATAAAACTTTGAAAACAGTGAAGTTTTCTGAGGCGCTTTGATGGAGTATTAAGGCATGGATTGCCTTTTCCTTGCTACCCTCCTGAACATTTCTTACCTCTCTGACCTTTCAGAAATGAGTTTGTTTTGTAGCCTTGTTGACAAGCAGTTCTATAGGCCTGCAAGAAGGAATGGAAGAGTTATGTCACAAGAAGCAAGGCTGCATTCCTTATTTAACCCCCCCACACACAAAAAAAACAAACAAAAAAACAAGGGAAGCAAGAGCCAGTAAACTCAAAAGCTGTTGTATTTACTGTTAGGTAAGCGCAGCAGGCAAATTGGATCATGATCAAGTACAGCATTATTGATTGGATTTCTGCGTGGGCCAAGATCCTGACTTTATTTGCACACTGATATGGTGAGCAATATCATGGCGAGCATTCCATTACGCAAACAAACACATGTACACACACATGCCGCCCCGAGGCAATTCACTGTTATATTTCAGATGTATCTGGAATTTGAGGGGAGAAAATCCAATATCTACAGTTTGAGGGGACAGTATAAGACCTGAAGAGCATCCACTAATCCAAACCAGAGTGCAGGAGGTGCCAGGCAAAGGCGAGCCGTTTGAGAGCGATACCTGTCGAGCCCAAAGGCCTAAAACTCAATACTGCCAGAGGAGTCCTTGCGGTCCTAGAAATGAATTAAGAGCTGTCAGAGAGCTAGAAAAGGGGGCAGAAAATGGATCCTGGCTCTATCTGACCAAAAAGTCTGCAGTACAGTACTTCACAGTAAATAAAAATTCATTGCAGAAAGAAGTCAGTGGAGACAGACAGAAGGAGACCGAGGGAGATTCAATAGGTTTGTTTCTCAGCAGCTTCTCTCATTTCATTCTCTCCACTTTTAAGAAAAGTGCCTGTTCTTACAGAGACAAAGAGATTCTACATACTGGATAAATATTATGGCCTTGCTGTTTAGGTTTGTGCATATCTAATTTTCGGGCATTGCACATCTCTAAAGCTGTCCCATCTTTGCTCGACTCGGTGAGCAGTAATTTGCGTTGACCTTCTTGCTTTGTATCAGCACTCTATTTACTCTTTTTGCCCTCTGGCACCCACCAGCTCGCTTGCCAGATGAAGAAAAATAATACTGCTTCCTCACGTTAACAAAGCCTTCAGCATCTCAATACAAAGCTTGTATCTAATCAGTTCATTTAGCTAGCTCTCTGTTTGCAGGGTGAGAACTTCTTGCTTAATGCATGTCTAATTTTACAGCAATCTCTCTTGGGATATGTGAGTTCATTAAGGAAAACGGATATTTAGTCTGAACCTTCAACGTTTTCATGCAATTGAAGGTGGTGGGTTAGAGCCTGTAGGTGGATGATAGAGCCTCATCAGCTGATTCTCCTATTCTGAAGGCACACTATGAGATCAAATGGGTAGTAACCAACAGCCACTTGGCGATTTGATAACTTTCACCAGGGGGGGTTGGTCCACTGGTTAGGGAAAGCCTTTATTGTTACAGCGATGGTTTGGTCTGGGGGTGTGTTTCCAGCAGCGCAGAGGCTACTGAATGATCAAACAAATATTAGAGGACTATTATAGGAGCAAAGGCAGTGTGTCTCTATGATCCTCTCACTCTTCCATGACTAAATGTTGCTACTTGTCCCTTTGATTATGAAGGTGGCACAATAGAGTCTATATACTACAATATGTAGAATTGAGTATTTATGGTATATAGTTCAGAGAATATTATGGATCTAAGATGAAACTGACTGAAACAGAATGAGAGAAAAAGGTGTAATTACAAAATAGTCCACTTCTTCAGCACCACAGACAGCAACATGGATGTCTGAATTCACAGCACAATTGGGCTACTGATATTTCACAGTCATGGTCGGATTCATAGATTCACAGATGAACACTCAATGGGTCTGACAGACTAGACTGGACTCTGCCCCTGCACCCTCTCTGCTACTCGGGGATGGAGAGGGTGGATGGCAGATGACATCCTTCCTCAAATCACATACAACCAACGAAATTCTCCTTTGTACAAATGTACTGTAGAATGGCAATAAAAAAAAAAAAAAAACTTGAATATTTAATCTTTGATCCTTTATTTTCTGCTGCTGTAAAAGATAAAAGATAGAAAACATGTTCGCATAAGGAATGTATGCAAAGACAGGCGTAAAGCATAACATATACATTTTCTTTTACATATGTAAATATAACTTTGATTTATACAGCCACAACTTACAAACGGGCTGATGAAGTAGTTATTAAGGTTGAGAAGCTTTGCATTTCCACAGATGGTAGCATTTTATATTTTTTCAATGAAAAGAATAATAAACTGTGTGGGAAAAGGAGGAAAGGTGCTGGAGATTTATGAATGAAGACTGACAATGGGCAGAGTAAGACAGCGATGATTAAAGACCAAGATGTCGGAGAAAAGATCTAATTTATAAAATATCTGATTGACAATCTAAATGCAAGTATAATCTTTCTCCCACATAATTTCTAATATGTCGTTCATTATGAAGCAAAAAATGAATCAATGAGAAGTAAATCCATGATTAGCAATCAGACAGTGACTTGAATTTAAAAGACATTCTTATGATTGACCTGTGTATTCATCATCACAGCTGATTAACTTGAAATAAAGCTTGACACGTCAAATGATCCATGTGGGCCTCATCCACTCTTCTCCTTGTGCACTGGGGATTAGTTTCTTCGACTGCAACTCCCTTGGTAAAGTAATATAATTCATGTGCAATATCAGTATTGTTTGCTCATATTTCATTACTCCTTGTTTATATTGTTTGGTTGATATTTAATATTTAATGTCCTTTTACTGATGCCCTCTATGTTTGCTATCCACTTTTGCTGCTGTAATACCTGAAATTTCCCCACTGTGGGACTAATAAAGGTATATCTTATCTTATCTTATCTTATCTTATCTTATCTTATCTTATCTTATCTTATCTTATCTTATCTTATCTTATTAAAAGAAGACATTTCCCTTTGGCATCTTTTGCAACAGCTCTTTGTGATGCTATATTGGTCATAAGAATGTTTGCAGTGTGCAAGCGTGTTTAATTAGTTGTAGCTGCTGTCACTGATAAGAAGCTATGTCTTGCATCAAGAAAGCCAGAGGAGGAAAGGAAAAAGCAGAAAATAAACTCATTAAACTCAACCTTTAGTTGGTCAAAATGTGCCACTGACCAGTTATATAACTGTTGGTGAATTCAACTTTAGTGGTGGAGTGTTTCTATGGGGTGTTGTGCGATTCAAAGGGCCATAAGAAGAGGAATAAAAGAAATTCCTCTTCAAAAGTGAATATTACATGACATCTTCCATACCCGTTTCTTCTATACTCCCCATATTTTCTATTCTTAGCTGCATTTCGAGCCGCATTAGCTCTCTCAAAGGATAACTCATATAAAGCGCTGCATTCGTTATTCAAGCCCTTCAGATTAACATTTCAGATAATCAGTCCATCTACACTGATAGTGTATTAAACATTACAAAAATGATGAATAATGCATCAGCATAAGATTTGAAATCTTCACTTTAGTAGCTGAATGATTTTCTGATTTACTGCAGTGCTCAAGTAACTTTTGCTTATAGCAGTCTTAAAGTCAAATGCAATCTGGCTTCTGCAACACAGCGGTCAGTTCAGTCAGGTTAAAGCTACACAAACTAGGAATAGAAGAGCTTGACAGGTTGTTTAAAGTTCCTCCCGTGGCATTGACTAAACCTCTAAAAAGTGGTCTCATCAAAATCCCTTCATGCCCTACATTAGCTTAGATGTAACAACTTTGTCTTCACTTAATATGCTCTGATCTGAGCAGTCCCCGCCTCTATCTCCACCCGCCCCTCCACCGCTTGCCCGAAAGCTTCATGCTCATCAAGCACACAAACCTCAGCTGTCTGACAAACTGTTTTGAGTAACGTTTGCCGTAACTTTCTTCGCCAACACCCCCAAGCCACATAAAGCATTTGACATGAATCATCATGTAACTTGGCAGGCTAACATTGGCTAACATTATCTAGCACAGAACTGGTTTGTTTGGACACAGTAAATGGATAAAAGACAACAAAAATGAACTTACCAGCTGACCACATGCTGACTCATACTCACTATGTCCCCCTATGTATACATGTATATACACGTATATGTACACACGCGCGCACACACACACACACATAGACAGCATATAGACATGATAACAAGGTTAAAAACTTGATTTTCATTTGACGGAGTATTTAAAAGACTCCTGACAGATTGCATTCAGTGGAGAACCTACAAGGTGACAGGCTTGCTGTCGTATACAAGTATATAACAATATCAAATGAGCATGGAAATAACATGAAATTATGCTATTGGCCATGAAAGGATACGCTTTGATTCCTGCAGCCTGTTCTATCAGGTCAAATGAAGCTGAACGTACGTGAGGTGCAACATTTGCTGTCTGTGAGGTAATTATCAGTATAATTAAATAAAAATGTCAATGGAATCTGTAGTGCCAAAACTTAACCATGTTGTATGGAACTCAAAGTGAAGAAGACCTAGAGGCATTTGAATGCTGCCAATATGAACATACTAAAATATGCATTCCCGCTTTGGTCTTGGCATCATTCCAGTATGAGGAGAGCATCAAACTGATCTATTCGCCTCCTTCTCTAAACCAGAAGAGGGCTCCAGAAATGGAAAGTTCCAATGCTGGCTCATTTTAGGCAGCCAGACATCTATGTAGAGATAACAGAAAATACTTTCTGGGGGTGGACTGACCTCATTTCAAGTCGAATGACATAAGAGGTGCAATCTGCCACTCACAGCCATGGCCTGATGGTGGTGGCGTTAGCCGAGTGAAACATGTGAAATCGATGTTATCTTAAGCAGACAGGCTGGGAAAGGAGGAAAATAAAATATATGTGCTGGAGAGGAAAAGTGAGCACACTCCCTTGATGCTTGTAATTAAAAGCCAGGGAGTCATGTAGACTGGCAGATATTGTCCACCTATATTTGTAGGTGCCCAGCATGGCACTGTCACTGTGTTTCAACAGCAGAGCTCCAAGGTTAATTAAAAGAGCCACCGTCTCGGGGCCGACTCTGCTAGGCTCCAACAAGAGGACACATAATTAAAGTGACACCTGTTCATTCCCATTTGTGGGCCCTTCACAGCGCGCCCTGGACGGTAGTACAGAGGGTCGGCAGTGGCAGAGAACATACAGCTGGAGAGCATGAGTGGGATCATTTTTAATGTTCAGTGGCATCTTCAAGATGCAGCCATGCGGAATGATGGCAGAGGTGCTGCGGGCAGTCCAATGTACAGTTGCTGGTTGGACAGCATGACTCACCTGTGCTCACACAGACACAGTTTGAGCTTTTTTTGGTGAATTATGGAAATGAAAAAGAGCTACACGCACCAGAGATAATTACAAACACACTTTGTTTCACGAATGAATTGACATGATTGCTAGAATATTGTTACCACTGATGCTTATTTTTTTATCACCTTGAAAGCTTTAGGACATTGTGAGTGCAATTTCTCTCATAGACACAAAGCATTCATTTCTTTATTTCTCTTCCATTATGTCTGTTGCTCCTTGGTTTAGACAATCATGCCAACTCCTGATATCAAAACTGTCCAATATAAACAGAGGATATTTTCCATTGTGCACACTCACACCTTTAAAGGCTGTCTTTTTGAGACACTATCTCGTGACCTTTCCGACAATCCTTTAACCTTTTCTTGAAACAAGAGGCTGTGCTCTGCAAGACATCTTACCATTGCACACACATTGTCAAGTTGCTGCTGAAAATATCCCAGTTGTTAGAGACACATTTTCTTCGTGTCATTTCCTACATGATGGCTCTCGCACGCTACCAGGGATTGTCTGGTGCTGGCAATGGAAAGCTGGAAATCATGCTGTGCTGTCATGTCTCACCAGTCCCCAGTGTAAGATACTCCACTGTACTGTGCACAGATTCAGTGACCCAGGTTGACAAAAGGAGGCCCAGTGGGAGCCGGTGCCCTACTCACTGCACAACAGGTAATTATCACCACCATCACACAATAAGTGGTGTATTCAAATGAGGAAAATTGATATGTAGATGAGGTGCTGTGCCTGTCACTACCCCATGCATGCACACATTTGGTACGTGCATAAACAGGAACGGACACATATGCGTGCTGGTGCACACAACTCAGCGCTGATACATTTGTCAAGTAGATGCTGGAGCACAGAGATGGGGAATCTCAGACACGCACACACACAAATTCATTTTGACACCAGCAGATTAGGATGCAGAGGACCTCCTGCGGTGCTTTTTATTAACATATGCCATCGCACCGGGGGTCAGCATTGCTTAGCAGAGCATCACCAGCACTGCAAAAATTATTTATCAAATTAACACTGCCTTTTTCAGTTCCCTTTACTTTCTGCTCTGCTGTTCAGCCAGTTAACATCTGTATGAGACTCCAAAGGCTGTGTCAAAACATTGGTATTTGACGACCTGGGAATGAGAATAGTTTGCGATGCGTTGCTCAAAAGTAACATCTAACTGTTCTGTCAGACTTTATAGGGCAATCCAACTTGCTGCAACAGCAAAGCTCCTTTATACTGCTCAGCTCAGGTAGTTATTAGTCTCTGCTCAAGCCGTAAAGCCTGAAATTTGACTCTTTTTTTTAATTATAAATGGTTTACATAAAGATGCAAAACTAAAGCTTGACTTCACCAGAGATTGTGGGGTAGACAATGGTTTCTATGAATCAGTGGTACTTTTTAAAGAGGCTATAATCAAGGTTTTTATAACAACAATGTATCAAATGCCAGTGCGAGAGGAGTCGCTCGTAGAGAATTATCATCTGCATCTGCTGCTTTCCCCAGCTTTACAGGACCACGTAGCGAGATCCAACACATTGTTTCTTAACTTTACTGTTTTCGTTCACTCTCATTGCTCTCATAGTGTCATTTTTAGGGGCAGCAGGCAGCTGCTCTCAGTGAAAAAGCTATAAAAACTCATTGCACACTGTCTGCAGACTGACACAATTGGCAGCTGACTGGTGAACATAGTTGAGCATTTAGCAGCTAAACAGTAAGATACTTCCTTCAGGAGTTGGTGGAGACCAAAAACAAAGGCAAAAGAGAGTAGTAGTCATTAGCTGGGAAGTGAAGGGACTAAATGTCTATGGAGACTAGACAGTGTGTTTTGGATGCTGCCATGGACACTGGGTGCCAGAGGCACACAGACTGTGACTTTTTTTTTGGTTGTGCATTGTTTTTTATTATGTGTGGCCTACTTTTGGAGCTAATGTTTCTTTTTGAGGACTGAAAGAATAAAGTATGGAAGCTTTATGTCATATCTGTAATATATGATCATGTAGGTCTATTAATCTTTAAAATCTAAATTTTAAACAGGAATCTAAGAAACTGTGTGACACTGCAGAGTCAATCAATGAAAAGATATGGGTTGTGGAGACAGAAAAATTGGTAAATTAATGCTATTGTGACAGGCTTGTCTGTATGCACATGTAGTACTTAAGTGCTGTTGAAGTCAGTGCCCCACTTGGGCCACCCCAGTCAAAAATAGCCACTGATGGTTGTGTGTATAAAGTGTACAACTGTGTGATCTGAGATGGTTTATGTTTCCATTGGTGAGACGATGCATTTTTGTAAATTAGTGGTTTAAATCACTGAACTTTCAGTTTTGACTTTTGTCTCATTTTGGTCTTATCAGTTTTACAAGTGCTTTGGATCCTTAGAGGATAGAGGAACTGTTGCTGTTCTGGTCCTGTATGTATGTGGATGTACGATAATTCATGTTATGACTTGACTTAACTAACTTTTCTGTT
Organism: Chaetodon trifascialis; assembly: GCF_039877785.1. Lineage (NCBI taxonomy): Eukaryota > Metazoa > Chordata > Actinopteri > Chaetodontiformes > Chaetodontidae > Chaetodon > Chaetodon trifascialis. The sequence goes on from NC_092064.1 coordinate 11,590,609, forward strand.
TGAAGATTCCTCACTTACATCTACCTGCATTGATGAATGTACTGCCATGATGGTGCTTGAGTCCTTGCCAGTGAGGGAGAAGGCAGCATATTTTCAGCGTTTTTGGAATTGGGAAAATCAAGGTAATAATGAAGGTCTTTTGGAATTGAAATAAAGTGAAATAAAAGCGTTTGGTAATGTTGCAAATTCGTTTATGATTAGGTAAAGTTCACCAAGTTTAAGAGTCATACTTTGATTAGAGCAAAACACTTGCTATAAAGGAAAACGCTTCTATCTTAACTTTATCACAGCCCTGAACTGCAATATTTAAGGGATTTTGTAGAACTCAACGCTCAGCAGATGTGCTGTAAAGACAATAGATGATTATGTGAGTAACTTTTCGAGGAGATTTCATTTTTCGATTCAAGCACTGCAATGCCAAGTTGTTAGAACTTCTGAGCCATGTCCCTGCCAAGCATGCTTTTGATAATATGTGGGCGTGCAGGAGAGCTGCTCTCAATCCATGCATCTTGTTGCAGCTCTCTGTCTGATGCTCTGTTATGCTGTTTCTCTTGCTGATGCATCAGTAGCCAATAGGCCTTAAGTCATACCAAGTATACCTACATGATTTGCTTATTTAATGTTCAACTATGTTGAGCTGTGGCTTGCCTAGAAAACTAAATACATCATCTATAATATATCTACATTGTTGGTGTGTGTGTGTGTGTGTGTGTGTGTGTGTGTGTGTGTGTGTGTGTGTGTGTGTGTGTGTGTGTGTGTGTGTGTGTGTGTGTGTGTGTGTGTGTATGCTCATATAAAACTGAAGTTGTGGGGATGTTGTGGCCGTGGTTGGTGATCTGCTCTGATTCTGTTTTGTGTGTTTTTTCAGGGCTGGAACAAGGCAGGGGCAGGGCTGATCTTTGCAGGGGTTGAGCAGCTCCTGACACACCTGTCACCAATCTCCACTAATCAGGACTCTCCTTCTTAAGCATGCTTCTCCCACACTTTGATGCCAGATGGTCACTTTGCTCATGCTTGTGTTTCTCGCCTCAGCATTGATCTCCAGGTTCCTGCCTTGTGTTCTCCAGCCGTCTTGCCTTCGTGCACGCTGCGATTTTGTGAGTTTTGTTTTCCTGCCTGTGTGCTAACCCGTTACGGAGTTTTTTGTTCTAAGTGTCTGTCGAGTGGTTCTCCAGCACTTGTGGTTCTTTTGTTTGCCTGTGTGCTTTTTCCCCCAGCGGAGCTTTTGTTTCCTTACCAGTGACTGTCGAGTTCTCTCCACCACCTGAGTTACATCCTGCCTGTGAGTTTTTCCCCGAGTGGAGATTTTTGTTTTTGTGTGGTGGCTGTCGAGTTTTCTCCAGCGTTTATTTTTGGACTTTTGCCTGTGTGCTTTCCCTTAACGGAGTTTTGTGTTTTTTATTAGAAGCTGTCGAGTGTCCTCCAGCAGACACTGCCCTCTCCGTTCCCGTTATATCGGCTCCCTCAGTTGTTACATCTTTTGTTGTTACTTTTTCTAAATAAACTGTTATTACCGTCTCTGCATCTGAGTCCTGCTTCCAGAGTTCGTCACAGGGGATGTGAATCTGACTTGGGTTATGGTTATGCTAACAGTGGGTTCAGGCAAGTAGTGGTTATGGTTAGGGTTGGGGTAAGTCTCCAGGAAATATAAATCTATGTAATGTTCCCTAAAGTGATGAAAACCTAACGTGTGTGTGTGTGTGTGTGTGTGTGTGTGTGTGTGTGTGTGTGTGTGTGTGTGTGTGTGTGTGTGTGTGTGTGTGTGTGTGTGTGTGTGTGTGTGTGTGTGTGTGTGTGTGTGTGTGTGTGTGTGTGTGTGTGTGTGTGTGTGTGTGTGTGCGCATACATCCTAGGTTCAGGCAGAGTCAGGAGCCCTGCCAGAAATCCTGGACCTTGTGACAACAGCTTATTTGGGACCCTGATACAGTAAATATTGATAATCCTTTGCATGTCCCAGGGCCCAGCCTTTGCCCCTGAATTATTCAGTTTTCGTTCCTGTTCAGCATCCTCTGGGAGAGCCCATAAAACGTTGCACTTGGGCCAATCATAACTTTCTGCCACTGAGGGTTGGATTAGTATGAAACATTATCAGTAGGTGTGGGAGGGGCTGAGATCAATCATGACCAATAAAATTTTTCCACACCTTGAAAGCAGTTCACTTTCTTCCATGGCATTTGGACAGTTTTGTGATGGAGAGATTAATCCAGAATAAAATGAATCGATGGCAATTTGACCTCAACCAAGCTGAGAGGAAAGAACACATCATTGTTTCACTCACTGGCCAGTGTCCAAACAGAAGCAGACTTTGGCTCTGGGAGGTGATGTAAGCATATACAATCCCCACTTTGTGTATCATGGTGCATAATGTGCATAATACACAGTGAAACTAAGGCAAGTAATCACTGTAAACACCACTTCATCATTACTGACACATAACAAGGCCATTCAAGGAAATGTATGATACATAAAAGGGGAAAAGAACCCGTCCAGTTGGGATGTCGCAGTGGAGATGGGAAGTTAAATTCAAGCTTTACAGTGAATAGAACACAATGTATAAAACACATTCAATTGTGATGTCACAGTGGACGGAACACAACCTAATTGTGATGTCAGAATTGACTTGTAAATACAATTCTAGAGTTACAGTGGTAAGAAAGCATCCAGTTGTGATGTCACAGTGGGTAAATTCAAGCACACTGTAAGAAGTCTAAGGCAAGCCGTCAGGAACAAGGCTGGATTTGATGGCACTGCTGAAATGTGATGAGTCATCCAATGACTGGCTATCTGCCTTGTCACAGACAGAACCTTAGGTTGAACCAGCTGATTGATGAGTAAACCAGACTTTCATGTATAAAATGTTTTGGTGGTGCTGATGGTTGTTATTAATAAATTTATCTTGTGTTGCAAGAGGCTCATGACACAGGCTCATGGCTTCTGTAGCATTTCACCGTAGCACATTTTCAGTGAGAGATTTGTATTGTAGATTGGAATTTTGAATACACCAAGTTTCTAAATATCACATTTGCAAACCATTATCGCCAGCAGGTACTAATGCCTGACAGGAAAAAATCTTAAGTCTGTATTGAACTGAGAAGTCAGGATAGCTTCACACTTTCACACAACACTTCATAAAGTTTTGTTGTTGTTGTTAAGTTTTGTCTCATGACAGATTTCAAGCCTAATTTGTCTTGCCTTGCTCCTTTACACCGACCTCAAGTTTATTTTCAAGGATGTATTGACTTTGATTAATGAGCCAAACTGTATTGTGCTGCCTCGAGGATATGCAGTATAATGAACTGAAGATGAACATGCTTGTTCTGTCATTGTATTTTAGAACACTGTGAAGTTTTACAAGTAAACTTTATTTCATTCCTTGTCTCCAAAAAGGCCTCACATCTTGCCAGATTCGTTCTTAGTTTCTTGATTACTTTTGGTGTAGACTTCATCATATGAAACATATGAGGTTAACCTATGAACACTCCCTCTACCATCTAAAGGCAATTTATTTTCTGTTTATTAACCATGCTTGTCTTTTGGATCCTTCGAAGAAATCCCACCTGGTTGTCATGGTTATGTACTGCACGTGGTGGTGGTGGCAAACCACAAATCCCAGTACAGTGATCAGTCCACAACACAGTGACGAACATGAGGAAAAAGCCTCTTTGGTCATCTGTTTCCTCTCACATATTTCCTCCCACCACACATTCTGTGTACTCCCATCTGTTTGGAAGATATAGGGAATTCTTGGGGAACTGTCAGTGTATAATTATATGTGTGTTTATATGTTGGGGTGAATGTATCTTGAAACAGTTTGTCATTTTACACAGCAGACAATGAGGACAGAGGGCAGTGAACGGCATAATGTTTGTAGCTAATACAAGCCTAATAAGGGCCACAGAGACTTGTTAGTCAGGCACTAGGCCCTAGTGGCTGTTCAGCTGAGGGTCTAATGCTTGTGGTCCATGCCAAAACTTCCCAGTTAGAGGCACAATATAATGTTATACTGGTGGAGCCTGCGGCATGGGGGCATTTGGGGGCAATGTCTGTCCAAATGAGCTTTTGTAATCAGGTGAAACAGGACAAGTAACCAAGCCGCATTTATAATGGGAAAGAACGTTTGTTTATTAGGCCAGTAACTGGTATCGTGGGAGAGAGAGTTGTTTAGTACTTTGTAAAGGCAGACGCATGCTTTGTGTTTCCCTTTTAGGAGATTTCGTTCAGCATGTGCCAGTGCTGATTCAACTTTCTCCAAAAAGGTATACTGCCATTAAAAGAATTAGATTGGATCTAACAAAGGCTGTCATAAACATGCTACTGCTAAAGAGCAACTGACATCATGTGAGGGAGTCTGGAGGGAGCAAGGAAAAATGTAACACTCCTGACACTGACATTTCCACGTTGATTGAGACAGAACAGCTGGGTAGAAATTGGTACTATATATCCTCCATAGTGGATATATGGCATTTCTGGGAAGAAATCTGTTGGCTTTGTGAGCCAAGCTGGATTCATTTACTCTATGTCAAAGGTGGGCTTTTTCTTTCTCTCTTAAAAGGGACACCGGCCACTGGGCATAGTAAAATACGATTAAGTTACACTACCAAAAAAAGCCTCATCTAGGAGAGTTTAAATAGGAGTGCCCACCTGTGAAAACCCTGTGCCCCCTTGCTGATAACTTTCTGGTGCCAGCACTGCATACTGAGATTGTAACATTATTACATTATGTTGACAGTAAAACAACTATAATTTAAATGTTTCCTTTTCTGAAAACGAAAATAATTAAATATATGGAGGTTTTGGAGAAGTAAACTCCTGATAGTCACTTCCAATTGGATTGAAGATGTCTCCAAGGAGACCAAATTGACCATGTTCCCTCTCCTCTCCTTGTCACTGGCAGGCACAAAATTAATTAAAGCAGGGCTTCTCTCCGGAGCATATTCTCTAATAAGTAGCTCATTGCCCCTCTGACATTTGAAATGTGTGTGTGCATGTGCCCTTGTTTGTGTGGGTCTGTGTCATGCATCTTTTCATAAATAGCCACAGAGAGGGTTTTTCATTTTTCGCAGTCACCAAGATCAAAGGAGCAGAAACAAGGTTCATTAGAAACTTTGAGGGTAATGGAGTCAAGTTGACATCCATTCATCATTACAGTGCAAACAGACCACACCAGAACACAATAAACTGTGTTCCTAGATGTACAGAGATACAGAAGATTCAGTTTTTAAATAGAAAAAGAGTCAGATCTCAGTCTTAGTGTGAGACTGTTGGCATATTTTCTTACAATGAGACACATGTATTGGCTATTCCCACCTTTAAGTGGATCAAAATGGATGGAATACAGAATCTTAAACATAAAAACAGTTTCAGAGCACCTTCGTATTCTCAATTGCGAGCACGGTGGAAGAAAATATATTTTTCAGACACTTAACCAGATTAATCGTGTAAAACACGGCATGTCAATTCCCAGCCCTCTGTCTCACCTACACAGTAAAGCACAGACACACATGACTGGATTCAGCAAGACCTTGGTTCCTCTACAGTAGTCACACACATGCATCATTAGCAGCAAGCCAGATACTGGTGGGTGGTAGCTGACAGTGGAGTGTAGCTTGTTGTCATCACTTAGCTCCATCAGCAGAGAGCGAGGGAAACATCCAGACACTGTCTGCAAGGTCCAGTTCCCAGATCACTAAGATACAGCACCTCCCTAGAGAAAAAGACAGCAAATGTCAAACAGGACTAAATTGTTTTTTCCTTGACAAGAACTCAAGTTTTTAACAGCTCACAATGAGAACAAAAAGCACTGTTTTTTTGTTTGTTTGTTTGGGTTTTTTTTTGCCAAGGATCAAAGAGCTTTTAATGACTTCAAGTGATACATTATTTAGGGGGTGAAGGTAAGAGCATATCAAGTATCAAGAACGCAAATAATAATAATATAATAGGCACGATGAAAAGGAAAAAATAATAGAGCAGAGCTGTAAACCAACAAAGCTCAAATCAAAGAAAGGTATGTAAACATGAGGCTAGTCTGCAACACCACACTTATCTTAATGCAAATGCTGAGCTTTCAAAAGAAGAGCAATGGTGCAACTTACGAATTTGTTGTTATTTTAGTCAGAATATCTGTCTCAATGTCTAAATCATGATTTGCGTTTGAATAGAATAGAATAGAATAGAATAGAATAGAATAGAATAGAATAGAATAATTCAATAACAGTGACTTTTTAAAGGGTCTTCTCTTGTGTCTCACCTACATAAAGGTGATGCTGATCACCTTAAGCTGTCAGACTATCAGGTATACCCATCTGATCTGTTTGATGGCTCATCCCTGTGCTCTTGCTCATGCCACTTGAGTGCTGTCCCCAAAGGAGTTCCTGAAGACTGTACAGTTCAGTGGTCAGGCCTTGTTCATTGACTCGTGTCCTCTGCCATGCCGACACAAACTAGAGGCACAGAAGATGTCATAAGATGTCACATGGTGCTGTGTTTCAGAGGTGGTGAGTCAAGGGAGCAGAGATTGTCTGTGCAGAAATGGAATCGTACATATAAAAATAAAAAAAAGAGTTTGAGGAGGTGAGGTAGAGGAGAAATGGCACTTGAAGACAGGTGGTTAAAAATAAGCGCGTGTTGCACCTGCACAGTGTATGCATGCATACATGGATAAGTGGATGGATGAACCACCAACCTGCAAGACGTGGCGGCACAAGGGGGCTTTCCTGACCTACTCTCCGTGCAAAGCTTTAAAAAATGGATCCCTGACCACTGCTGTAACCCTTGGCAACTGCCATTAAGTGAGATGGACAGGCAGATAGAAGAAAGGGTATGGGTAATCTGAGAGATTCGGTTTGTTGCCAGAAGGAGCCTGACAAGCCAAGCGATCAAACCAAAGCCACCACTGAAGGGGTGAACGGCGCAGGAGGATCCCAGTCCCATAACTCTCTCCCAGGGAATGCTGTGAGCCCATGGTGGGGTCTGTTCTGTGACATTTACCAAATCCTTTGTGATTCGATGAGTCCTTAAGTGTACAGTTTAGGCAAGTGCCCTGGGAATTTTACAATGGAGCTAGAGGCCAGATTGCCCCATTATTAATGGATAATGTGCCTATTATAATATGTATATGGTACATCAGTATGGTGAGAGGCATTCAAATCTGAAGTCTTTAATATTGTAAGTATAGATATTCATTGCATACTTATTGTGTCCATCTTAAAACTTCAGTCTTTAATAGCAATTCACATTTGTGTACTTGATTCTTTTTTTTTTTCTTTACGTAATTTCGGCTGACAATGAAGACAAAATAAAAATACTTTTGCATTACTGAATTGTTCTTCCCTCTTGGGTCCCAACGTCCAGCTTCAGAAACAAAGCCCTCATGCATATTTATGCTACAGTGTGCCTCACTGATGTGTTTTAACAGTTTTTGGACAACAATGGAACTCTATGTAGCTGGAAACAAAGAAACAAGAGAAACAAAGAAAATGAAAACAGTCTTCTTATTGCATGTGTTGACAGTAAGAAAAATACAGAATCATTATTGTTTAAATTCTGAGCTGAAAGTGGAAAAAATGACAGAATACTTCGTAAGATAAATTTTCTCTTTCTGACCCATTACAACATTAGATATGACCTCATCTCAGCTTTCCAAAGAGCGTATGCATAATGGCATTTAAGCTTATGTACATTAAAGCACATAATTCATATGATGTCATATTATTGAAAAGCATAATCAAGTTTTGCAAAGGCAGCATAGTTTCGTTTTGTGATGTGTGGAGACTGCTGAGGGGTATTTTTGTGTATCTATTACTTCCTTGTATGTATAATTACAGAAAAAATGTGTCAACAATAAAAATAAAATAAATGTTAAACAAATTCTAGGAGCAGAAGGGCAGCAAGTAACAGTCATGTTCATTTGAATGTGGTCGACTGTGAGACTATTTATTTTATTTTAGTCTGAAACAAAACCCTGCCTGACAGATAAATTATTATATCTTAGCTAATGAACAAATAACTTCAGTAGGCAGGTTGATGTGTGGATTGTTGTCTTTTTTTATTGTTGTTTTTGTGTGGACCCCGGGAACACTAGCAGCCATTTTGTAGAAGCTAATGGGGATCCAAAGAAAGAATAAAGATTTAAAAGACAACTCATGGATAACGGGGAGGGGGGGCAGCACAACATCTCTCATCAAGAAAAGACAGTAAATAGAAAATAGCTAGACAGAAATCCCACATGGCCCAAAAGAACTCATTAAGAAACACAGAATCAATAGCTGGATTGTGAGAAGGAAGCAAGAATGAACACTGGACAAGTCCAGATGACCGCTTTAAGTCAGTTTTGACTTCCAGCACCTTTCACCGCTTTCACGCCTAAAAGTCCATCGCCCGCCTTCCTCAACCTCTGCCCATCCATCCACGTGTCTTGTTACAGTATCCGAGCAGGTAGCAGAAAAGCATCCATGTGCAGAGGATGTTTTTATCCATGTTCACCACTGTCAATTCCTGCTGCCTTGAGACATCTTTAATAAAAGCCCACAACACCCTCAATATGAAAACACAAGTTGTGTGTTGAACTGTAAAGTACAAAATAAATTGTTACTGTCAGGAAAAAAAAAGAGACACAAATCTAATTTTGGGGGAGGTTGTCTTCATTCAGAAGGCCTGCCTTTTGAAGTTTCAGAAAAAAAACACTTTTATTTTTTGAAGATTCAGGTTTAGTAGAAAGCAGTAAATAATGAAAGAACCGTGTAGCTAAATGTATTACAAAGCAACCCGATAAAAACACGAGGTAAACAAGGCATTCCTTTCTTATACTGTACTGTACCTGTAATCTTTTCCTTCTACACCTGCAGTGGCTTTATTTACCAGTTACCAGCCCCCGGCTACATGCCATTTCAACTTAGACAGCTCATCAGGAAGAGTGGCAAGTGTAGGGAGGTGAACTTTATCAACTGAAGGGGAGTGGAGCAGGTCTTTGCTTCTTGCCTCAAGGTGAAATGTTGTGTACTGCTGCTTTTAAGGTATCTTTCAATAAATTTTTAGTTTTAAAACCCAAGCAAGTCAGAAAATGTTCTTTCACCCTTTCATACCAGCGAGCAGCGGGCTTGTTTCGCACCAAATGACAAAATGCGTGTGTTAACATCGATCAGATGGAAGAGAGCTCTCACATTTTCACCTGCTGGGGGTCAGATTGCTTCAAGTTTCATCATGTCTCAGTGTTCACCTTGACTGAATCCCTTATGGGACCTGGAAAAAATAGCTGTGTTCTGCAGTTAATCATCTGTAGTGAGTGCAGGACCTGTCCATCATTTGTGCGTCTGTTTTATGGGATGACTTGTCTGTCTCTCTCTATGTCCCTTTATCTGCCATATCAGTTGTGTTTACTGCTCCAGTGCCTGCTCCCAAAGTACCTACTGTCCTCTTAACAAAAATAGGCTGTATTTGTTTGGCATGAAGAGCAGGTAAGAGGAAGGGAGAAGAGATGAAAGGATACTGAAAAGACAAGCAAGGGGAAAAGGGGTAGGAGATGAGAGGGCGATATGAGAAAAAAGAAGATGAAGACAGTACGTGTGCATTGAAGATTCTGTCGCTGCTAATTACCTTGCGTCCCTCATTAAGTACAAGCTTCTCACAGAACTGAGAGGGTGCTGGTGTTGGTGGTGGGCCCTCAGCATGGGAAGCATGGGAGCGGAAACAATCCCAGCACTTCCGCTGAGTTGAGTCATGAGCAAAACATAGCAGCCTCCTTGACACTGTGTTATTCTCCAGGTCATGGCCAATCAGCCAGGGCCCAGCCTAGCTCTCCTCTGTGGGTGCACTTTGCTTAAGAAGGAACTCCAGTCCATTAAGCTCATCCTGCCTGTCAGTTCCAGTGCTAAAAGCTTGCCTTGGTGACCCATGCCAACCATTAAGCCATGGACTATACTAAATCCCGTGGATATTTACTGCCAAGGCACGGCATTAAACTTATATGGTGTCATATACAAATGCTGTATTATCACCTCCTGCCTAGAAAGCACACATAAAGGTAGCCATATTGCTTGAGCCTGTGGCTGAGTAGCTGGAGGATTGAGCTGCTGACCTCAGTTCACAAAATATGATGTAACGTACCTTTCTGGCACCATCCAGACAAACACAGAACACAGAAGATGAATTCAGATGTTAAGAAGTCTGTATACTTTACCATGGATGCTACCATGTCTTAGATATATTCCACCAGTTTGAAGGTAATCAAGCAGACCTGTTCCTTTTTCATTGATTGGTTGTATTACAGTCATCACACACACACACACACACACACACACACACACACACACACACACACACACACACACACACATGTTAGGTTTTGGGGACATTACATAGACTTACATTCATTTCCTGAAGACTTACCCTAACCATAACCACTACTTGCCTAACCCTAACCCAAGACTAATAATTTACTTATGGGGACCTGCAGTTCCTTCCAACAAGTATGGTGAGTCGACACAATGTGACTGTGTAAACAGATTTATGTCACCACAACATGAGTAATACATGTGCACACAGACACACACATTAAAAGATGATATCATGTTGTTATAAACAGATGCTAAAACACAAATACTAAAACATTCTGATCAATAACCGTAACAGTAAAATGTCAAGGTGATCCTGGTGTGGTGTAGGAGGACTGATCTGATTAGAGACTGCTGTTGGAGTCTCATTGTCTTGTTGCTCATTGTCTTCCTGGCAGTCCTTCAAAATGTACCTTATGTTCAGGGGTGTGCTTAACTGGTACGCATGTGTGATAAAAATCTGAAATGCGTAACATCCAGTTGTTGTTCCAGGAATGCACTGAAATGGGTCTGAGTTATAGAATGAGCAACGTCATGAATGGGATCACTGTGGATGGACAATGTAAATAGTTTGCACCGTGAAGCTGTTACAATCCAGCAGATGGTGGTAATGCAACACTTAGGTCTTCCAACCATCATAAATATCAATAGAAGAAGAAGACAGCAGCAGCAGCAGCAGCAGCAGCAGCAGCAGCAGCAGCAGCTACCATGGTCATCTGTACACATTTCTCTTCTACACACGTTTCTTTCTGCATTTGACCCCAAAAAAAGTCACCTACTGTGAGAGATGTTTAGAAAACCTTTGCTGTTGCTTCACCCACAAGGAAAAATCAAACCAAACGCAAGCAGTCTCTCCAAAATGTGCAATGTCGACATTTGGTGCAAGAACATCCACATCCAGCACACTTTATACAGGCTCAAAGAATTCTGATTATCCATATACTATTGCTAACGAACCAGCTAGTAAAGCTAAAAAGTGCAGTCAGCCACTTGCTAAATAGTGAAACAATGAGTGAGGAGCAATGACAACCTCTGGGAAATGTTTTTTTCCTGAAATTTCAGAAGGCTAAACACGCAGGTCCTGTCTTCCTATGCTGAGGATTTTGCTGTATTGAAGCGGCGAGGAGTGAATGTTGGAGGCGCATGTTGACATGAAGGGGGAACATAGATAACACAGAGCATTGCCCAAAATGTCGGTGGGGACTTAAGAGCAAAGTCTGAATTTTGGGGGCTGCTCTTTGATGGATCAGAAGACATCACAAAAACCACCTTGCAACTTGACAGAAACCCCACTGAGAGAATGGATGCCCTTAAAGCAAGCAGGAAAACGCCTGGCAGCGTCCTCAGTGTATGACTTGATCCAAATAGTAAATACAAGCCATCCAGATTGTTACTCCAACATCAACAAGGTGGATAAATTGTGTCTTACGCTTCCTTTGAGCAGTGCAGCATGTGAGTGGGGATTCTCACATCTCAACATCATACAAATTACACTAGAGCAAATTAAAGTACAGATCATGTCTGTCACAAACTGGTCTGCGAACCCTATCAGAGATGACCACTGAGATTTGATCCAGAGAGACTGGGAGGTGTAGCTTCAGAGAACAGTGAGGGAGACACCGAGGAGGACAGCATGGGAGACTGTGTTTATTAAGACCCTGCTTTGTATGGCTTTGTATGGCCATCTCCTGCTACTCACCTGAGTACCCGACTAAACAAATGATGTGCACTCCTGCTTGTTGTTGATTAGATGTTTGTTAAAATCATTAGTCATAAGCGACAGATGTTAATCTCCATAACACGACACATTCCCGCTTCCGGTGTAGACAGGAAATTAAAAATAATGGAGTCACAACACTTCCTCAATACCCAGTAGCTACAGTCAACACAACTGTGCTGTTGCAATAGGAGTGCCTGTAGCTTCTACCTATCCATTCTGCTGCCTAGCTGCATGTTCGGAGTATGCACAGACCGAATCCCGTGGTTGCCTCCAGACTTAGCCCTTTTTCAAACATCCCCTCGAGCTTTTGTCTGGCTTAAAGGTCAGGCAACTCCAGTGTGAGCCAAGTGTTATTAAACTGAGTGTAGCTGTACTTTAAGAGCCAAAATTCAGTGAACATAAGTACAGTATATACCCACCATGTCGTCCTACCTGGCAAATTACACACAGTCATTTTTGCGGATTTGAAGCCTGCAAGAAAAGTTTAACACAATTAGAAGCACTGTATGTTGGAGTTTCTCTCAGAGGCCATCATGCCAGCAGCTTTTACAACAATTACAACCAAATTAGTAAAATATGAACCTTATATATTACCAATGACATTTGATGATCCATAACCTCCTAATCTTTGATGAATATCCACCTGCAGAAATGTGGAAATGCCTTCACGCTGTGCTTGCTCCCCCCTCACTAAAGTCTTACTTCATCTCGTGCAATTAAATACTTATATTACAGCAGTGGTTTGTGCTGCTCCTCCCTGCCAGTGTGTTTAAAACTGTGAAGTGAAAAAGGCGATGAGGAGATAATGATGAGAAAAGTTGCATGTGGGGAGGAGAGAAGGAAAGAGATTGATCATCACTCTCACCCAGCCAGTATGAATAGATAGTGATGGATTTCAGGGCACTTTCCTCACAGAAGGGTCATTTGTGGGTCATGCCTCAAAGTCCAAACCAAGGTCTGAGCCAATGTTTGCATTTTTGTTACACTGTATACATTTCATCCTGGCAGTTTTGCTTTCACACTGCAATTAAGAACTATACATGACATACAATGAGTTGTCATCACCTACATGAACTGCATCTCTCTATAGCTGCAATTAATTGCTTTGAGGACAGGAGTGTGTCTGACGTGCTGTCAGTTCAATTAAAATTGTCCCTTCCTCATCCTCCTGGAAAATGATAATCTCTTTATAAAATCGACGGAGCAAATATCAGCCCAGCATCTGCTGCTGCTCCTCTCTCTTTGTGCCACCGCCGCTCATTTGGTTTTGTTGCATTGTTTGTCCTTTTTCTGATTCCAACAATAGCCTGCCAGAACTTCCTGTGATTGGACCGAAAGTCCGAAACATCCCAAAAACTGTTTTTCACACTAGAAATGAACAGAACTATGGTTCAATTTGATCCATACGGAGACCACCTCTTTTTGTCTATCCAAGGTTCAGGACGGCGGGGGTTTAATAATGTCATTTTGGTTCAGATCAAACTGAACAGTCCGTAAGTCCGGACCAAATGAGGTAGGTGTCAAAAGCCCCTTAGCTTTAGCCAACAATTATAAGACAGAGGACAACTGAGGCTGCCAGGTGAATCAAACTCCTCCTGAGTGAGCGAGTCCAAGGAGGTCCAAAAAAAAAAAAGAAAAGCACGGGATATGTCAGGTAATGATACAAAGCAAGCTAATGCTGACAGTGCTCACTCTCCTTTAGGTGCTGACGGAGTACAAAGTTGATTTAGTAAATCAATAAACCGGTAAATCTTAGACAGGCACTTATTCAACTCTTTGTTAATCTTTGACGCTTTTTATTGGGTGTCGTTATATTGAAAAGACAAAATACTGCACATTTCAACATAACGCAATTCAGTTCAGCAGCTTCTGACTACAATCTAGAAAATGATGTTAGGTTTGCATAAACACCTTTCTAACACAATCTGACACAGAAAGTTTCATAAAGGTAAGGTATTTGCTGAAAGCCTGTGGCTTTGGATGGTATTACATTGAACACAGGTTTTTATTTTTCTTCTCACTGAGAGCGTTTCAGCCTTGGCATTTTTATGACATGGCCCAGAGCTTTCACATCTCTCCAAATACCTCCATGATAACATGAAAATTAAACATCACAGCACCATTTCCAATCTGTAGCCGCTCATAAAACTCCCCCCAAAATTCTGCCACCCTAATTTCAAAGTTATTGTACAGTAATAAAGCTTTCACAATCTGCCCATCATTAATATTTAATAATAATGTAAAATTAAGTCAAGGAAAAGTTGGCATCCACTTCAAAAAGATATCTTTGTAAGGATTTTCTTTGCAGTTGAAGCACAGATGCTATAGAGAGTGTACCTAAGATAGGTTAGCTTTATATTGAGCTGAAAAATTCCCGTACTGCTTGACGATTGTGGTGCTTTACTTTGAAGTGTTTTCTAGCCCTTGTGGACACTTCAGAAACTCCACTGAATGGTGCTGTGGTCACTCCCCGAGGTGAATATGCTTCCCTGTGCTCTGATATTTATCTGAAGTTCAGGAGTTACGATGACATTGGCTGCTAAAATCACTGTGTTATTAGAATTTCCTGAAAAGAAGATTTGTTAACATAAACATCATTTGAACTGACAGACTAGCCCTCTTAAATTTGCTCTGTAATCTATATTTTGCAGGCACTGGAATTTACTATGTACAAATCTTGAAAGTCTTGAAAACACAGCCTTTTTTTTTTTTTTTTTAAATTTCAACTGCTGTTTGGGGCCGCTTACAATCAGCACAGCCCTTTGTGTGTCTTGCACAAACAACAGCACAGCCATCCCTGCTGAAATGTCAACACAATATGATCAAGGCGTACTCAGGTACAGTTCTGTGGGATGGTTCTAGAGATTCAGAGCAAAGTAGATGATGCCAAACACACTTCCGAGAGCCTCTGCTGTCCGTGATTCATGCACTGATAGAACCCTTTTTTACGTAGGAATCAGCTGTCAGTTGTCACAGCAACCGAAAAGACAGACGTTATTTGTCGGAACAATTGACAAATAGGCTTTCAAGTGTGATGCGGGATTTTAATCAACACTTTCATACAGACATACAGACCCATTCCACAGAAATGGAGGTTACATTTCTCAGCAAGAGGAAAAGTAAAAGCAGAAAAGGAGTAATTTTTTAGAATATTTATACAAATAAAAGTCTACATCTAACCCACACCCTACTCTGGCTCTCTTTTAACCTAACATCTATTTTCCCTCAGGCTGAGAAAAAACGTCAGAAATTATAACATTACATCAGTTAAATACTTCATCTGAATGCTTGTCAGGGCAAATGTAAGCCTATGATTCCCTCCTTATACTTCCCTTACTCTCAAACACTGAGAGGGTTGACAGATGATGCAAAGAAAACCCTCTGAAAGGGTAAGCATTAGTGACAGAGGGATAGAGAGCAAGACAGAGAAAAGAGAGCGAGAGGAAGAGAAAGAACTCGTCAATGAGGTTATTATGAGAAAGGAGCAATTCAGTCTGAAAGAGGGCAGCATGGCACAGGTGCTGGCAAGAAAGAAGCCGAGGCTGAGAATCACTTCAAAGCATGATTGGTAACTGATTCCCTTGACTTCTCCCCTGCAAATACAGTATAATGTAACAATTTCTGCAAGCCCCGCTGAATAAGAGAATAAGTCTGCACTGCACACTCAGAGGAGTCTGTCTGAGAGCACCAACGTTTTGTTGCAAACTTAACAAAGCCGTGCAGGATTTCCACCGTGACGTTTGAAGAGAATCAAGTACCAGAACACAGCTTAGTTTGACAAACATGACAGGAGAATCGAGGCGCAAAAGCATCTTTTCTGTTTTTTAAACATCCGTCGATGGCATGGACTGCGTGGCAGAATATAATTTGAATCAACTGTCTGATTAGTACGACCTTGGGAACTGTCTTCATTCCACAGGGTAACTGACTGCATGTGAAGATTGGTGTTAAGTTTCGTCAACACTCCTCGGAGCAAGTCTAGGATATGTTAATTAACTCATTGATTGAGGTGGGCGGTTCATTATAAAAGCAGAAGTTGAGGTCTCTGGTGTGGGAAGACAAAAAATATAAAACACTGCTGTGCATATCAATGGCTACATCAGTAGCTCCAGCAGTCCATATTCCTTCACTTCAAGGACACATTTAGTATCTGCTTCTCATCGAGGCCATACATGCAAAATAGACCAACTAAGAGTGTTTTTGCCTCCAATCCTCTTGCATTAATTACTGAATCTATGGTACTTGCAAGTGGGGGAAGTACAACAGGGAGTTTAGCTTTTGAACTCATTTAAGAAACTGGGTTAAACTTTTAGCATTAGTGCCATTGCTTGCTTATGCAAAGATAAGGACAACAGCCTCTTTGGAAAGTCAGTCAGCCTTCATCGAGGAGTTTTGAACATTGGAAATATATTTGAACTACATTTTAGTCAACATTCACTTTGATTGTCATGGGAATGTCATGGACATACAGGATGAAGCGTGTCATCTCTCATTTTGTGTCAACAAGATACAACTTTTTTTTTTCTTTTTCATGTTTACTGCTGCTCCCTTTCTCTCCATTCTTGGATTGGCACACTGTGTGTGGGAGAAGGGCTCCTACGTCAAGTAAGAGGTAATTTAAAAGTGCAGAAAACAAATCTTTTCAATCAGATTCTGAAGGCTTTGTCCTCTCGCTGTGCAGGCAAATGTGCCAATTGCAAAACAAAGCACGTCACAGTTAGCATCAGATAACAGCATGGGGAAAATCACCAAAGTCAGTCTTTGTGGGATTGTCACAGGCTTCCTCAGCTTGCTTGTTGCAAATCAAATCCAGCTGTCAAGGATTCCCTTTTCAACGACACCGCCAGGTCTTTCTATAGGATGTTGTTCATCACCACTGAATAAAGACTGAACAGCACTCACACTGTGCACAGCCATAATGAAGGCTTTTCAAATGTCTCTAAAGGCTCACCGTTGCCATAACACTTAATAATAATTACAAAAATACTTTCATTTTATTTGTATCTGTGACTTCACTGGCTTTTCATAGACAGTCCTTCAATGTAATCTGGGTGTCATCCATATCTGTTTATTTACAGCTGAGGCGCAAATGGTTGGTGCCAATTTTGAAGTTTCCTTTTTTTCTTTGAAATCTATTTAAACCGAAGGGATAAAATGTGAAGTAGCTGATTCATGCTTAAGATGTTTGTGGTGACTACAATTTTATTTTCTGTATTATTCTGGCCTGATCAGCACCCAGCTGCCTGTCTGACACAATCAGATGTCAATCTGATTTTATCCAAATGCATGTGTGCATGCACTGTACATGGATTTGACACGCAAAACAAAAACAGCACACTAAATCTAAATAAAACAAAAAATATCGGCAGAGTTATGAAGGATCTTTTTAGACGGATACTTTCTCTCAGGTGGCGTGTGTTTGTGTGTGGTGGAGAATTATGTTTGTGTGTGGTTTTGTCAGTATGAAATGTGAAATATATATATGTGTGTGTGTGTGTGTGTGTGTGTGTGTGTGTGTGTGTGTGTGTGTGTGTGTGTGTGTGGAAACAAACCATATGTTGTTTCATAATGCAACAAGAAAAAAACAAGCTGAATGCAGCCAATTTGTCATAATTTCATTACATTCTCTGTGCAGCATAGAAAGTATGTAGAATTCACTGTCGTGTTCAGTTATAAATGCTGGATGCTGCACCATTTAAAACACACAGTTAATTTGTGTCTCAGTCACAAACAAAATATTTACACATTTGTACAGCACAGAATATCTCTTTTCACACTAATGAGCTTAAAGCTGGAGACATGGCAGCGCTTTGCTTTGATGTACACAGTTAACAGGATGGTAATGTAGATTAAAGGGAATGGGAAGGTATTACATGGCAAAAATACACACAAGCTTTTGTGTTCACTTTGACCATCTGGGAAGAAGCTGCCTGACAGCACAGCTGAAAGCAGAGCTCTGCAGTGCAGCACTAGCTCCATCTGTTGGAGCAGCAGAGGAAAACCTCGTCATCTCAGATGTTTATTGTGATGAATGATGGTGGGAAGGAATTACGGTCTATCATGGTCTGGAGTGCGGGGCTGCCGACAAATACTGCAGGGGCACAGGTTACTCTGTCTTGCCATAATGTTTACTGATGTCTCCAGGTACAAAGTTATAACCTGAAGTTTTTTTAGTTGCTTATTTATATTGAATACACATGCTCCTGAATTCCAAGCATCCTCTTGTAACTACAAGTTCAATAGTTAAACAGAGCTTATTTTAGTTATTATTATCAAACATCTTTGTCAATGTAAGAAACTGATGTCACTGTCTGTGTCTTCATGTATATTTCTGTCACATACGGCCGTTGTTAATAAAGTTCTCACATGAACAGGGCAGTGACAGCACTTATTTCCAACCAGTGGTCCCATGGAGGCAAATGAAAGGCTTTAAACAGACCTCATTTCATATTTCCTTACTGTTTTACTACATCGTAATTCAGAACCTGTCCGCTTTAGTGGAAGGAGGCAAGGAGAATAAACCCTTGCTGCTTGCATTTGATCTTCTCTGTATCTGAGCTTCTGAGCAGATGATCAAGGTCAGGCTTTTTATTACGCTACAGTTTCAGAGAAACCCTCTTGGCTGTGCAGATGTAATAGGTAGGGCAAGTGTTCCCATGTGCTTTCCATGGCTGATGATTTCATACTGAGGTTCCCATAACCCTAATGTGTGCTGGAGCTCATGTGAGCATGCACAGCGTGAAAGGAAAATGATCACAACAAGATGCTGAATGTGTCATTCTTTGGGGAACAGAAGTCAAACTGCTCACTGTCACTGTTTGCAGAGAGTCTGCAGTCTGCATGCATAGCGCACCGATGTCTGAGCCCTAAAGCTCCAAACAGTATGTGTAAATGCATCATGACTGTTAATTTGCAGGGCTATGGGCATGGAGGGGATAAATGAGAGACAGTTTAAGTTTTGTAATACATCAAGGCAATTACAATATTCTAAAAATTATATACATTTATATGAAATTATAAAAAATGCAATTTTATTTATTAAAACTCGTAATCTGATCTATCCTGTGGAAAGTAGTAGATAGGAAAGTAAATTGTTCAGAGAAAAAAAAAATGGGATAGTTTAAATCTTACACTTTTTCAGTACAACCTAAAAATGCTAATAATAGTTCTGGTTATGACCAGCAGATTACAAATTTGGCCCACAATTTGTAAGCGTCCATATCTTAGTTTCTGCCCAACTCTATAGCTCTGGTGGGCTAAATTATCACCTTGCTGAGGTGAGTGACAGCATTCTAATAGTCCACCACCGCGACTGGCCTAAAAAAAACACAGAAATGACTAAGCTTCGACATCTCGCTAAAATCCTGTGACGCCTGTCTTGGTCTTACTCTACATGGTTTAGCTTCACCTCCCTGGTGCTGCTTTTGTTAAGCAGAAAACAACTGATAGCAGATGTACTGCATCTGTTGCCAGAGTGATTGTATAATTCCTTGGAGGAGGGCTGATTTTTATCAAGCTCACATAGAAAGCTCTTTTATATATGTACGAATCATATTTTGCTCATTCCCATTTGCTCAAATTGTGGTGTGTAACAGGGTGTGAAGCCCTGCTCTCACTCATTCTGTTTAGTTTATCTGGTTTTTCATTCTCGGTTTTTGTGCAGGGACCACAAAATGAGCCACATTGACTAAACTGGGGCATTTATGAAAATCGCTGTTCAATGACATTGAACACTCTGAGTGAAGCTGATTGGAGCTGTCTTCAGGTTATTGGTAAAACTAATGTCTCTGTCTAAAAATGAGTTTCCAGACTACACTAGATGAGGAATGCATTGCTTTGCAGAGCTGTAATACTGCATTAGTGGTCTGGGTGATGCCTAGTTCCTGAGGATTACAGTCTAGTTTCAGGGGATTACAAACCCACAATGGTTTATTTAACATGCACACAATGTGCAAATGAACATCCCACCTCAAAATAGATGAATAACAGAATTAGCCTGTGGGGAGGTCTGCATTTCTAATTAAACGATGCAGGTGTAAAAACTAGGCTGCACATCTGTTTACACAAATTACAAATGTTCACTCAATGGAAACCAGATAATGCTGTGTACCCAGCACAGTCTTTTTCACTAATGATTATGCCAGACTGAAGAGCTGAATTTATCACCATTTTTACAGGCAACACCATTCCATTCTGTAATTCACAGAGATGATGTATACACAGATGTGTACACACAGATTTACATTTTCTCCAGAATGTGTTTAAGCATCTCACATTGCCCTCCTGGCAGGGATACATGCAGCCAGTGTTTGAAGATTTGATGGCAGAATATGAAAGAGAAATCAGTGTTTGGTGTGTGCTTTAACTGGGGGTATTGTGAAAGCAACCCAATCACTAGATTATATATTGGCATTATATGTCTCTGAAAACCTCTGATATGTTGAAATTTTATGGTTTTCTACAGTCAAACTTTATGTTTCTTTCCATTTCAATTTTCAATTTTATGCTGTAACAATGCTGCGGTAAAGGGTGGGTTAGGTTTCGGCACAAAAACCACTCAGGTTTAGGAAAATGATGATGATGATGTTTTGGCTTAAAATATCAGGGTTTGTGGCCACAAAACATGGCTGGAAAATGAGCTGATGTCTCGTTAAAAGTACCAGTTTTGAGGCAAGACAAACAGCTCAGGCAGTGATCTACTGTTTGCTGGTCATCTCTCATCTCTCCCAATGAGAACCTCAGCTCATATCCATGTACTGGTAACCCAAACTACCTACCTACCTACCTATTGTAGGATTAATATGATACATTGAAATGTAAAAATATAATGTTTTAGTGGTGGTTTAAGACATACACAGCTACTTTTAGACTTCAGTGAGTGTGTGCTGCTGTAGTTGGGTTAAAATGTGTAGAGGTCTTTCTGCTTCGCATTAGAATAAACTGGTTTTATTAACAGGTCATTAACAGGCTATTTGGTTGCATATAAAAGTGGACACTGTCATCCTCAAGGCTTTTTATTGGAGCGTTCTCAACAATGAGTTCTGGTTACATTATCTTCTGACTTGAGGCAGACAGATATGCTGCCGTACTGCAAGGCTTGTGGTTTTAGAGGATTGTGCACTGAAAACCACAAGACAGCTGGCATTTTGAAATGTTTTTCTAATATCTCTGAACAGCTGAGAGTGGCAAGGGAGTGTTTGTTCTCTTCAATGGCCACTAGATGACAGAGCCACTTTGTGGGCCATGCGCAGCCTAATTAGTCCCCGTCCTCCCCTCCAGAAGGGATCGAGCTCTATTAAAGTGGAGATAAGTGACAGAGAGAGAAGAGAGACACTAAAAGTCTCTAATGTGTAAGATGATGCCTGTTCAGTGGACAGGTGACTCTTCATCAAGCACAGAAAAATATATATATATAAATACTGGATGAGGGTTTTCATTGTTCTGCATGCTAAATTCTTCAAAAGGAGTGACACAAAATACAGCCAGTAGGTGGCATTACTGAATCACTCCGGGCTGACATCAGCCACAGAGACATGAACAAATGTTTGTTTCATGTCATATTGACATCTCTGTTGAAGATGTTTCAGGTTTGAGCCTGTAACTTGCTGGCGGTGAAAGCAAAGTGAAAACTGTGTTTCTTTTATGGAAACAGCATGCAAATCACAAATTCCTCAAACACAAATGTAAACTTTAATAAAAAAGCAACAACAAAGTAAAGAACATCTGAGCTGGTGTGTAAAATGTTGTTATTACCATGATAGGTGTTGTTACTGACTATACTATGTGTTAGCAGTGCTCGGACAAACGAGACACTTCATCGTCAGCGATCGCTCAAAGTATGACTGCTTTCCAGCACTCAGTTTCGACAAACATTGCCTAAGAAAACCAAGACACCCTTCCCCTTCATATTCAGTAAGTGAATACTGTAGATAAGATCTTTTTTTTACAGGTTGTTGTATTTTCTCAAAAATCAAAAAACACACTTAAGATTTCTACATTCTCTCAAAGTGCTGTATTAGTGGACAAAAATGAAGATTAATTAAGTGACCACGGGGTCACAGGGCTGTATTTGAATAGGGTCCAATTAATGGGGATTTAAATAATATTCTAAATAAATAATAAAATAATAAGAATAAAAAAAATCTCGCCTGTGTGTTTAAATATTATATTAATGTCTCAATTTCCAAAGCAATTGCTATCACATTTTTCTTTTACGTAAATTTTACAAACAAAACAGACAACATAGGATCATGTCTGTCATCAATTTAATTATTTTTGCCGGGCAATATAATGAAAAAAGAGTTTTCCAGTTTAGCTCACTCCAGACTAGAGAGCAGAATGGTCTGACCGAGAGTTGGCACAGCGGGCCTGTGCCACAGTCCCCGCAGCATTTGGCGATGCTATCACGCCCAGCCCTCCCCTTGTTGATCAGAGGCAAACTTGCCGACGCCACTGTGTCGCATTCTGGGGATAGCTGCACATAGGGACGCTGTGATGTGCCACCTGGCCCTTGGCCCCTTTGGTCAGGAACTCTCCCTGACCTCTCCATTAAAACTCGTTTGCCATTGAGAGCCACGTCAGGGAGAGTCTCTGAGGACCACTTGTGTGCATTCTCCCCGTGATGAGGACAGACTAGAGGGAGATTTGCCGACACCTTTTGGGGAAACTTCGCCTGCCTCTTCCTCTCAATAGGCTCATGAAGCCGCCTGGCCCTAAGAACTACACAGTTGCACATCAAAGATTGTCCATTTGGTCTGCAGCCAACAGACCACTCTGTGCCTCCTCGCCCCATTACTAATAACTATAAGCTCTGAAATAGCATGGTGTCTGATAGATGCAAAGCCAGAAAGATTTTGAAAGGAATAATTGTTAAACCTGATAAAGAATTACTTGATTTCACATTAGAGAAATCTGTTGCTTCTCATTTAGTGTTTTTGGCATTCGAGTGTATCAACAAAACTGCATTTCAAATCAGCCATTTTGCAAATGTCACATATGTAATTAAATGATTTACATGGGAATTTCAGTAATCCATATAAAATTAAAACCATACCATCATGCCTGCACTGTGTTTTCATAGACTAAAATAATTCATGTTACGCCATATCTACATGCTTCGGATGACACACTATTCTCGGGCGAGCGTCCCTGAGAAGTTATAATAAATTCTCCTTTATTTCTGCACCCCCACTTCTCATCGGATTCCCAGTATTGTGGAGAATTGTGAGGGCAAAACAGGTGCGTGGTTTGTTTTCCACATTCGGTCACCTAGCCCAGACCCCTCCTAGTCCCAGACACAGCATTTACACCACCAACAACATGTGCTATTAGACCTCACATGTAGTCTACACCATGTTTGTCTGAGTAGTCCTCAGCAAAATGATAATATTTGTCCAACGAGCTGAGAGTAGATGCTAGAAAGCCCCTGACACTTGGTCCAACTGGCTGGAAAGACACTGTCTCCACCTGTTGCAGGTCAGGGGCTAATGCTATAAGGTCAAAGGTTGTTTCCACAAGGCTGGTTTGGACCTCTTGCTTTCTCGGGCTGTAATAGTTCCCACCACGGGTGTTGAATGTTTGAATCAGCAGGAAAGACCAATTGAGAGAAGCACTGAGCTGGTTAATAAATGGGCATATGTATACAGTCTAAACAATAATTTCATTTTTGTCAAACTGCCACAATAACTAGTATTTCTAGGTATTTTTAGGATTATATTCTATATTACTGCAGTAATAAATGGTCATTTATGTGTCTTTAAAATAACAAAAATCTGAAGGTTAAATTTTGAAATAATACATACAATGTTGTAAAAGTTTAATGTTGTCACAGTTCACACCACCCAGTTTGCCACATAAGCTCCAGAGCTTAGTCGCAGTGTCAATTATGGGCAAGACAGTGTGAGTTGGCAGCCCAGTAGATAAATGGACCACATTAGAACAAAAACAACTGTTGTGTGGTTACTGGGCTCCAACGTTCAACAGAGCAATGTAATGAGCAGATAACTAGGCCGCCATATAACACATCCCCAAATACCATTGACTTGTAAGGCTCGTTTTAATGGTACTGGGGATGTATGCCACTTTTAGCCTCATTTAACTCCGGGATTGTACACCTCAGAGGATTCAGGGGTATGACCAGAGGCTAATTAGCTTGAAAAACAATAGCTCCCTGATCACCATTCCATTGTGCACCCCTGCATTGTGCAGCGGATCTGATTACAAACTTGTGATAAACAAGGAGCTAAATTAGATGTGCAGTTGTTGCCATTGTCCCGGATTTCTGATACCCCTGCGTCCTTTGTATGCGGTATGTACGAGCCAGAGCGGACAAGCCTGAAAGAGTCTCTAGTCCCTGATGGAGTATAAATGTATGGTAACTGACAGAGAGGGAGAGCTGATACAGTTGCTTTGCTCTCTGCGGTCACCTTCTTCTGGCAAGGCCTAAGGTAATTAAGACCATGAATGCAGTCCAAGTAGTGGGCTGCTTAAGACAGAATATTAATGTAGCTTTGATGGATGGAGTCAAAAGTGATTTCTTG